>NC_090446.1:6711743-7030367 GCF_031143425.1 Pleurodeles waltl | reverse complement strand
GAGAGGTAAGGAGGCAGGAAGTGTCTGGGGTGGATTATTGCAGGAGAGAGGTAAGGAGGCAGGAAGTGTCTGGGTGGGTTGATGCAGGAGAGAGGTAAGGAGGCAGGAAGTGTCTGGGGTGGGTTGATGCAGGAGAGAGGTAAGGAGGCAGGAAGTGTCTGGGGTGGGTTGATGCAGGAGAGAGGTAAGGAGGCAGGAAGTGTCTGGGGTGGGTTGATGCAGGAGAGAGGTAAGGAGGCAGGAAGTGTCTGGGGTGGGTTGATGCAGGAGAGAGGTAAGGAGGCAGGAAGTGTCTGGGGTGGGTTGATGCAGGAGAGAGGTAAGGAGGCAGGAAGTGTCTGGGGTGGATTATTGCAGGAGAGAGGTAAGGAGGCAGGAAGTGTCTGGGGTGGGTTGATGCAGGAGAGAGGTAAGGAGGCAGGAAGTGTCTGGGGTGGGTTGATGCAGGAGAGAGGTAAGGAGGCAGGAAGTGTCTGGGGTGGGTTGATGCAGGAGAGAGGTAAGGAGGCAGGAAGTGTCTGGGGTGGGTTGATGCAGGAGAGAGGTAAGGAGGCAGGAAGTGTCTGGGGTGGGTTATGCAGGAGAGAGGTAAGGAGGCAGGAAGTGTCTGGGTGGGTTGATTGCAGGAGAGAGGTAAGGAGGCAGGAAGTGTCTGGGGTGGGTTGATGCAGGAGAGAGGTAAGGAGGCAGGAAGTGTCTGGGTGGGTTGATGCAGGAGAGAGGTAAGGAGGCAGGAAGTGTCTGGGGTGGGTTGATGCAGGAGAGAGGTAAGGAGGCAGGAAGTGTCTGGGTGGGTTGATGCAGGAGAGAGGTAAGGAGGCAGGAAGTGTCTGGGTGGTTGATGCAGGAGAGAGGTAAGGAGGCAGGAAGTGTCTGGGGTGGGTTGATGCAGGAGAGAGGTAAGGAGGCAGGAAGTGTCTGGGTGGATTATTGCAGGAGAGAGGTAAGGAGGCAGGAAGTGTCTGGGGTGGGTTGATGCAGGAGAGAGGTAAGGAGGCAGGAAGTGTCTGGGGTGGGTTGATGCAGGAGAGAGGTAAGGAGGCAGGAAGTGTCTGGGGTGGGTTGATGCAGGAGAGAGGTAAGGAGGCAGGAAGTGTCTGGGGTGGGTTGATGCAGGAGAGAGGTAAGGAGGCAGGAAGTGTCTGGGGTGGATTATTGCAGGGAGAGGTAAGGAGGCAGGAAGTGTCTGGGGTGGGTTGATGCAGGAGAGAGGTAAGGAGGCAGGAAGTGTCTGGGGTGGATTATTGCAGGAGAGAGGTAAGGAGGCAGGAAGTGTCTGGGGTGGGTTGATGCAGGAGAGAGGTAAGGAGGCAGGAAGTGTCTGGGGTGGGTTGATGCAGGAGAGAGGTAAGGAGGCAGGAAGTGTCTGGGGTGGGTTGATGCAGGAGAGAGGTAAGGAGGCAGGAAGTGTCTGGGGTGGGTTGATGCAGGAGAGAGGTAAGGAGGCAGGAAGTGTCTGGGTGGATTATTGCAGGGGAGAGGTAAGGAGGCAGGAAGTGTCTGGGGTGGTTGATGCAGGAGAGAGGTAAGGAGGCAGGAAGTGTCTGGGGTGGGTTGATGCAGGAGAGAGGTAAGGAGGCAGGAAGTGTCTGGGGTGGGTTGATGCAGGAGAGAGGTAAGGAGGCAGGAAGTGTCTGGGGTGGGTTATTGCAGGAGAGAGGTAAGGAGGCAGGAAGTGTCTGGGGTGGTTGATGCAGGAGAGAGGTAAGGAGGCAGGAAGTGTCTGGGGTGGGTTGATGCAGGAGAGAGGTAAGGAGGCAGGAAGTGTCTGGGGTGGGTTGATGCAGGAGAGAGGTAAGGAGGCAGGAAGTGTCTGGGTGGGTTGATGCAGGAGAGAGGTAAGGAGGCAGGAAGTGTCTGGGGTGGGTTGATGCAGGAGAGAGGTAAGGAGGCAGGAAGTGTCTGGGGTGGGTTGATGCAGGAGAGAGGTAAGGAGGCAGGAAGTGTCTGGGGTGGTTGATGCAGGAGAGAGGTAAGGAGGCAGGAAGTGTCTGGGGTGGTTGATGCAGGAGAGAGGTAAGGAGGCAGGAAGTGTCTGGGGTGGATTATTGCAGGGGAGAGGTAAGGAGGCAGGAAGTGTCTGGGGTGGGTTGATGCAGGAGAGAGGTAAGGAGGCAGGAAGTGTCTGGGGTGGATTATTGCAGGAGAGAGGTAAGGAGGCAGGAAGTGTCTGGGGTGGGTTGATGCAGGAGAGAGGTAAGGAGGCAGGAAGTGTCTGGGGTGGGTTGATGCAGGAGAGAGGTAAGGAGGCAGGAAGTGTCTGGGGTGGGTTGATGCAGGAGAGAGGTAAGGAGGCAGGAAGTGTCTGGGGTGGATTATTGCAGGAGAGAGGTAAGGAGGCAGGAAGTGTCTGGGGTGGATTATTGCAGGGAGAGGTAAGGAGGCAGGAAGTGTCTGGGTGGGTTGATGCAGGAGAGAGGTAAGGAGGCAGGAAGTGTCTGGGGTGGATGATGCAGGAGAGAGGTAAGGAGGCAGGAAGTGTCTGGGGTGGGTTGATGCAGGAGAGAGGTAAGGAGGCAGGAAGTGTCTGGGGTGGGTTGATGCAGGAGAGAGGTAAGGAGGCAGGAAGTGTCTGGGGTGGGTTGATGCAGGAGAGAGGTAAGGAGGCAGGAAGTGTCTGGGGTGGGTTGATGCAGGAGAGAGGTAAGGAGGCAGGAAGTGTCTGGGGTGGGTTGATGCAGGAGAGAGGTAAGGAGGCAGGAAGTGTCTGGGGTGGGTTGATGCAGGAGAGAGGTAAGGAGGCAGGAAGTGTCTGGGGTGGGTTGATGCAGGAGAGAGGTAAGGAGGCAGGAAGTGTCTGGGGTGGATTATTGCAGGAGAGAGGTAAGGAGGCAGGAAGTGTCTGGGGTGGGTTGATGCAGGAGAGAGGTAAGGAGGCAGGAAGTGTCTGGGGTGGGTTGATGCAGGAGAGAGGTAAGGAGGCAGGAAGTGTCTGGGGTGGTTGATGCAGGAGAGAGGTAAGGAGGCAGGAAGTGTCTGGGGTGGGTTGATGCAGGAGAGAGGTAAGGAGGCAGGAAGTGTCTGGGTGGGTTGATGCAGGAGAGAGGTAAGGAGGCAGGAAGTGTCTGGGGTGGGTTATTGCAGGAGAGAGGTAAGGAGGCAGGAAGTGTCTGGGGTGGGTTGATGCAGGAGAGAGGTAAGGAGGCAGGAAGTGTCTGGGGTGGGTTGATGCAGGAGAGAGGTAAGGAGGCAGGAAGTGTCTGGGGTGGATTATTGCAGGAGAGAGGTAAGGAGGCAGGAAGTGTCTGGGGTGGGTTGATTGCAGGAGAGAGGTAAGGAGGCAGGAAGTGTCTGGGGTGGGTTGATGCAGGAGAGAGGTAAGGAGGCAGGAAGTGTCTGGGGTGGATTATTGCAGGAGAGAGGTAAGGAGGCAGGAAGTGTCTGGGGTGGGTTGATGCAGGAGAGAGGTAAGGAGGCAGGAAGTGTCTGGGGTGGTTATTGCAGGGAGAGGTAAGGAGGCAGGAAGTGTCTGGGGTGGGTTGATGCAGGAGAGAGGTAAGGAGGCAGGAAGTGTCTGGGGTGGGTTGATTGCAGGAGAGAGGTAAGGAGGCAGGAAGTGTCTGGGGTGGGTTGATGCAGGAGAGAGGTAAGGAGGCAGGAAGTGTCTGGGGTGGGTTGATGCAGGAGAGAGGTAAGGAGGCAGGAAGTGTCTGGGGTGGATTATTGCAGGGGAGAGGTAAGGAGGCAGGAAGTGTCTGGGGTGGGTTGATGCAGGAGAGAGGTAAGGAGGCAGGAAGTGTCTGGGGTGGGTTGATTGCAGGAGAGAGGTAAGGAGGCAGGAAGTGTCTGGGGTGGGTTGATGCAGGAGAGAGGTAAGGAGGCAGGAAGTGTCTGGGGTGGATTATTGCAGGAGAGAGGTAAGGAGGCAGGAAGTGTCTGGGGTGGGTTGATGCAGGAGAGAGGTAAGGAGGCAGGAAGTGTCTGGGGTGGGTTGATGCAGGAGAGAGGTAAGGAGGCAGGAAGTGTCTGGGGTGGGTTGATGCAGGAGAGAGGTAAGGAGGCAGGAAGTGTCTGGGGTGGGTTGATGCAGGAGAGAGGTAAGGAGGCAGGAAGTGTCTGGGGTGGATTATTGCAGGGGAGAGGTAAGGAGGCAGGAAGTGTCTGGGGTGGGTTGATGCAGGAGAGAGGTAAGGAGGCAGGAAGTGTCTGGGGTGGATTATTGCAGGAGAGAGGTAAGGAGGCAGGAAGTGTCTGGGGTGGGTTGATGCAGGAGAGAGGTAAGGAGGCAGGAAGTGTCTGGGGTGGGTTGATGCAGGAGAGAGGTAAGGAGGCAGGAAGTGTCTGGGGTGGTTGATGCAGGAGAGAGGTAAGGAGGCAGGAAGTGTCTGGGGTGGGTTGATGCAGGAGAGAGGTAAGGAGGCAGGAAGTGTCTGGGGTGGGTTGATGCAGGAGAGAGGTAAGGAGGCAGGAAGTGTCTGGGGTGGGTTGATGCAGGAGAGAGGTAAGGAGGCAGGAAGTGTCTGGGGTGGGTTGATGCAGGAGAGAGGTAAGGAGGCAGGAAGTGTCTGGGGTGGATTATTGCAGGAGAGAGGTAAGGAGGCAGGAGTGTCTGGGGTGGTTGATGCAGGAGAGAGGTAAGGAGGCAGGAAGTGTCTGGGGTGGGTTGATGCAGGAGAGAGGTAAGGAGGCAGGAAGTGTCTGGGGTGGGTTGATGCAGGAGAGAGGTAAGGAGGCAGGAAGTGTCTGGGTGGGTTGATGCAGGAGAGAGGTAAGGAGGCAGGAAGTGTCTGGGGTGGGTTGATGCAGGAGAGAGGTAAGGAGGCAGGAAGTGTCTGGGGTGGGTTGATGCAGGAGAGAGGTAAGGAGGCAGGAAGTGTCTGGGGTGGGTTGATGCAGGAGAGAGGTAAGGAGGCAGGAAGTGTCTGGGGTGGATTATTGCAGGAGAGAGGTAAGGAGGCAGGAAGTGTCTGGGGTGGATTATTGCAGGGAGAGAGGTAAGGAGGCAGGAAGTGTCTGGGGGTGGGTTGATGCAGGAGAGAGGTAAGGAGGCAGGAAGTGTCTGGGGTGGATTATTGCAGGAGAGAGGTAAGGAGGCAGGAAGTGTCTGGGGTGGGTTGATGCAGGAGAGAGGTAAGGAGGCAGGAAGTGTCTGGGGTGGGTTGATGCAGGAGAGAGGTAAGGAGGCAGGAAGTGTCTGGGGTGGGTTGATGCAGGAGAGAGGTAAGGAGGCAGGAAGTGTCTGGGGTGGGTTGATGCAGGAGAGAGGTAAGGAGGCAGGAAGTGTCTGGGGTGGATTATTGCAGGAGAGAGGTAAGGAGGCAGGAAGTGTCTGGGGTGGATTATTGCAGGGAGAGGTAAGGAGGCAGGAAGTGTCTGGGGTGGGTTGATGCAGGAGAGAGGTAAGGAGGCAGGAAGTGTCTGGGGTGGATTATTGCAGGAGAGAGGTAAGGAGGCAGGAAGTGTCTGGGGTGGGTTGATGCAGGAGAGAGGTAAGGAGGCAGGAAGTGTCTGGGGTGGGTTGATGCAGGAGAGAGGTAAGGAGGCAGGAAGTGTCTGGGTGGGTTGATGCAGGAGAGAGGTAAGGAGGCAGGAAATGTCTGGGGTGGATTATTGCAGGAGAGAGGTAAGGAGGCAGGAAGTGTCTGGGGTGGGTTGATGCAGGAGAGAGGTAAGGAGGCAGGAAGTGTCTGGGGTGGGTTGATGCAGGAGAGAGGTAAGGAGGCAGGAAGTGTCTGGGGTGGGTTGATGCAGGAGAGAGGTAAGGAGGCAGGAAGTGTCTGGGGTGGGTTGATGCAGGAGAGAGGTAAGGAGGCAGGAAGTGTCTGGGGTGGATTATTGCAGGAGAGAGGTAAGGAGGCAGGAAGTGTCTGGGGTGGATTATTGCAGGGGAGAGTGAGGTAAGGAGGCAGGAAGTGTCTGGGGTGGATTATTGCAGGAGAGAGGTAAGGAGGCAGGAAGTGTCTGGGGTGGGTTGATGCAGGAGAGAGGTAAGGAGGCAGGAAGTGTCTGGGGTGGGTTGATGCAGGAGAGAGGTAAGGAGGCAGGAAGTGTCTGGGGTGGGTTGATGCAGGAGAGAGGTAAGGAGGCAGGAAGTGTCTGGGGTGGGTTATTGCAGGAGAGAGGTAAGGAGGCAGGAAGTGTCTGGGGTGGGTTGATGCAGGAGAGAGGTAAGGAGGCAGGAAGTGTCTGGGGTGGGTTATTGCAGGAGTGAGGTAAGGAGGCAGGAAGTGTCTGGGGTGGATTATTGCAGGAGAGAGGTAAGGAGGCAGGAAGTGTCTGGGGTGGGTTATTGCAGGAGTGAGGTAAGGAGGCAGGAAGTGTCTGGGGTGGGTTGATGCAGGAGAGAGGTAAGGAGGCAGAAAGTGTCTGGGGTGGATTATTGCAGGGGAGAGTGAGGTAAGGAGGCAGGAAGTGTCTGGGGTGGATTATTGCAGGAGAGAGGTAAGGAGGCAGGAAGTGTCTGGGGTGGGTTGATGCAGGAGAGAGGTAAGGAGGCAGGAAGTGTCTGGGGTGGATTATTGCAGGAGAGAGGTAAGGAGGCAGGAAGTGTCTGGGGTGGGTTGATGCAGGAGAGAGGTAAGGAGGCAGGAAGTGTCTGGGGTGGGTTGATGCAGGAGAGAGGTAAGGAGGCAGGAAGTGTCTGGGGTGGGTTGATGCAGGAGAGAGGTAAGGAGGCAGGAAGTGTCTGGGGTGGATTATTGCAGGAGAGAGGTAAGGAGGCAGGAAGTGTCTGGGGTGGATTATTGCAGGGGAGAGGTAAGGAGGCAGGAAGTGTCTGGGGTGGGTTGATGCAGGAGAGAGGTAAGGAGGCAGGAAGTGTCTGGGGTGGATTATTGCAGGAGAGAGGTAAGGAGGCAGGAAGTGTCTGGGGTGGGTTGATGCAGGAGAGAGGTAAGGAGGCAGGAAGTGTCTGGGGTGGGTTGATGCAGGAGAGAGGTAAGGAGGCAGGAAGTGTCTGGGGTGGATTATTGCAGGGGAGAGGTAAGGAGGCAGGAAGTGTCTGGGGTGGGTTGATGCAGGAGAGAGGTAAGGAGGCAGGAAGTGTCTGGGGTGGGTTGATGCAGGAGAGAGGTAAGGAGGCAGGAAGTGTCTGGGGTGGGTTGATGCAGGAGAGAGGTAAGGAGGCAGGAAGTGTCTGGGGTGGATTATTGCAGGAGAGAGGTAAGGAGGCAGGAAGTGTCTGGGGTGGATTATTGCAGGAGAGAGGTAAGGAGGCAGGAAGTGTCTGGGGTGGGTTGATGCAGGAGAGAGGTAAGGAGGCAGGAAGTGTCTGGGGTGGATTATTGCAGGAGAGAGGTAAGGAGGCAGGAAGTGTCTGGGGTGGGTTGATGCAGGAGAGAGGTAAGGAGGCAGGAAGTGTCTGGGGTGGGTTGATGCAGGAGAGAGGTAAGGAGGCAGGAAGTGTCTGGGGTGGGTTGATGCAGGAGAGAGGTAAGGAGGCAGGAAGTGTCTGGGGTGGATTATTGCAGGAGAGAGGTAAGGAGGCAGGAAGTGTCTGGGGTGGATTATTGCAGGGGAGAGGTAAGGAGGCAGGAAGTGTCTGGGGTGGGTTGATGCAGGAGAGAGGTAAGGAGGCAGGAAGTGTCTGGGGTGGATTATTGCAGGAGAGAGGTAAGGAGGCAGGAAGTGTCTGGGGTGGGTTGATGCAGGAGAGAGGTAAGGAGGCAGGAAGTGTCTGGGGTGGATTATTGCAGGAGAGAGGTAAGGAGGCAGGAAGTGTCTGGGGTGGATTATTGCAGGAGAGAGGTAAGGAGGCAGGAAGTGTCTGGGGTGGATTATTGCAGGAGAGAGGTAAGGAGGCAGGAAGTGTCTGGGGTGGGTTGATGCAGGAGAGAGGTAAGGAGGCAGGAAGTGTCTGGGGTGGGTTGATGCAGGAGAGAGGTAAGGAGGCAGGAAGTGTCTGGGGTGGATTATTGCAGGAGAGAGGTAAGGAGGCAGGAAGTGTCTGGGGTGGATTATTGCAGGAGAGAGGTAAGGAGGCAGGAAGTGTCTGGGGTGGGTTGATGCAGGAGAGAGGTAAGGAGGCAGGAAGTGTCTGGGGTGGGTTGATGCAGGAGAGAGGTAAGGAGGCAGGAAGTGTCTGGGGTGGGTTGATGCAGGAGAGAGGTAAGGAGGCAGGAAGTGTCTGGGGTGGGTTGATGCAGGAGAGAGGTAAGGAGGCAGGAAGTGTCTGGGGTGGGTTGATGCAGGAGAGAGGTAAGGAGGCAGGAAGTGTCTGGGGTGGGTTATTGCAGGAGTGAGGTAAGGAGGCAGGAAGTGTCTGGGGTGGGTTGATGCAGGAGAGAGGTAAGGAGGCAGAAAGTGTCTGGGGTGGATTATTGCAGGGGAGAGGTAAGGAGGCAGGAAGTGTCTGGGGTGGGTTGATGCAGGAGTGGGGTAAGGAGGCAGGAAGTGTCTGGGGTGGATTATTGCAGGAGAGAGGTAAGGAGGCAGGAAGTGTCTGGGGTGGGTTGATGCAGGAGAGAGGTAAGGAGGCAGGAAGTGTCTGGGGTGGGTTGATGCAGGAGAGAGGTAAGGAGGCAGGAAGTGTCTGGGGTGGATTATTGCAGGAGAGAGGTAAGGAGGCAGGAAGTGTCTGGGGTGGGTTGATGCAGGAGAGAGGTAAGGAGGCAGGAAGTGTCTGGGGTGGATTATTGCAGGGGAGAGGTAAGGAGGCAGGAAGTGTCTGGGGTGGGTTGATGCAGGAGAGAGGTAAGGAGGCAGGAAGTGTCTGGGGTGGATTATTGCAGGAGAGAGGTAAGGAGGCAGGAAGTGTCTGGGGTGGGTTGATGCAGGAGAGAGGTAAGGAGGCAGGAAGTGTCTGGGGTGGGTTGATGCAGGAGAGAGGTAAGGAGGCAGGAAGTGTCTGGGGTGGGTTGATGCAGGAGAGAGGTAAGGAGGCAGAAAGTGTCTGGGGTGGATTATTGCAGGGGAGAGTGAGGTAAGGAGGCAGGAAGTGTCTGGGGTGGATTATTGCAGGAGAGAGGTAAGGAGGCAGGAAGTGTCTGGGGTGGGTTGATGCAGGAGAGAGGTAAGGAGGCAGGAAGTGTCTGGGGTGGGTTGATGCAGGAGAGAGGTAAGGAGGCAGGAAGTGTCTGGGGTGGATTATTGCAGGAGAGAGGTAAGGAGGCAGGAAGTGTCTGGGGTGGGTTGATGCAGGAGAGAGGTAAGGAGGCAGGAAGTGTCTGGGATGGGTTGATGCAGGAGAGAGGTAAGGAGGCAGGAAGTGTCTGGGGTGGGTTGATGCAGGAGAGAGGTAAGGAGGCAGGAAGTGTCTGGGGTGGGTTGATGCAGGAGAGAGGTAAGGAGGCAGGAAGTGTCTGGGGTGGGTTGATGCAGGAGAGAGGTAAGGAGGCAGGAAGTGTCTGGGGTGGGTTGATGCAGGAGAGAGGTAAGGAGGCAGGAAGTGTCTGGGGTGGGTTGATGCAGGAGAGAGGTAAGGAGGCAGGAAGTGTCTGGGGTGGGTTGATGCAGGAGAGAGGTAAGGAGGCAGGAAGTGTCTGGGGTGGGTTGATGCAGGAGAGAGGTAAGGAGGCAGGAAGTGTCTGGGGTGGGTTGATGCAGGAGAGAGGTAAGGAGGCAGGAAGTGTCTGGGGTGGGTTATTGCAGGAGAGAGGTAAGGAGGCAGGAAGTGTCTGGGGTGGATTATTGCAGGAGAGAGGTAAGGAGGCAGGAAGTGTCTGGGGTGGGTTGATGCAGGAGAGAGGTAAGGAGGCAGGAAGTGTCTGGGGTGGGTTGATGCAGGAGAGAGGTAAGGAGGCAGGAAGTGTCTGGGGTGGGTTATTGCAGGAGTGAGGTAAGGAGGCAGGAAGTGTCTGGGGTGGATTATTGCAGGAGAGAGGTAAGGAGGCAGGAAGTGTCTGGGGTGGGTTGATGCAGGAGAGAGGTAAGGAGGCAGGAAGTGTCTGGGGTGGGTTGATGCAGGAGAGAGGTAAGGAGGCAGGAAGTGTCTGGGGTGGGTTGATGCAGGAGAGAGGTAAGGAGGCAGGAAGTGTCTGGGGTGGGTTGATGCAGGAGAGAGGTAAGGAGGCAGGAAGTGTCTGGGGTGGGTTGACTCTTGTCTGAGTTCATTTATTTATTTTGCAGATGACGCCTGTCTGTCTGTCTGGCTGCGGGGGGGGGGGGGATATTTCGATGACAAACACCTGCCTCGGGGCCCTGGCTGCAGCTCAGTGAGAGGGTGAATGCACCCAGGGCTGTCAGTGCTCTTTGTTTTTACTCGTCAGCCCCAGGAAAGTCATGAAACCTGAGAAGAGGACGAGGAAGACACCGAGCTCAGCGCGCGAGGAACACTGCCTCCTTGTTGTAGAAATATAAAGTTACCTTAAAACTAAAGATATGTGACTGCACCCCTGACATCATTAAAGTGCCGCGCCGGGGGCCGCGCTCTCCGGGGCCGCAGACACCGAACCCCGCGCGCGTCACGCGGAGCCTGCGAGGCCCGGACCGGCCCCTCGGGGTGTCTGAGGTGCTTGTGAAACAATAATGTGTCCGCACTCACCGCCTCGCGCCTCGCTGCTGGGGGGGGGGGGGGGGGCGCCGTTCATTAAACAACTTATTCAACCGCCGCCGCCCGGTCCCGATCTCAGGAGAGAGAAGCAAAACCTGCCAGACAGGTGGGACCGGAAGACAGGCAACTCGTAAGACGGAAGACAGGCACGGCACAGGACTAGAAGACAGGCAACGAAGAGACGACTGCATCTAGGACCGGAAGACAGGCAACACGTAAGACGGAAGACAGGCAACGCATAGAACCGGAAGCCAGGCAATGGAGCTCTCTTACCCGCTCCCCCCGAGAGCTCCCTCTGCGCCTGGTTGTACCTGGAGCACCCCGGGCTCCTGCACTTAACAGACTTTGGCTCTGACATCAGAAAAGTCTATAAATATCCAGGAATTCCTCGAGGCAGTGACAGCTAGGGAGACTTATCTGCCTGCTGTGTTATTATTCATCAGCCTTGTGGAGGGGGGTGGGGGGGTCATTCACCCCTCCCCCGCCTTAAACAATACAACTCTGCCAGACTGACCTCTTGATGTCTGGTCTTTGTCCACACTGTCTGAGCTCTAATCCCTTCACCGCCACCTGGAGGACTCGGGGTGGGCGTAGGGAGACGCCGCTGTCCCCCCACTCTTCCCACAGGGCGGACGCCGTCCCCCCACCCTTCCCACAGGACGGACGCCGTCCCCCCACTCTTCCCACAGGGCGGACGCCGTCCCCCCACTCTTCCCACAGGACAGACGCCGTCCCCCCACTCTTCCCACAGGACAGACGCCGTCCCCCCACTCTTCCCACAGGGCGGACGCCGTCCCCCCACTCTTCCCACAGGGCGGACGCCGTCCCCCCACTCTTCCCACAGGGCGGACGCCGTCCCCCCACTCTTCCCACAGGGCGGACGCCGTCGCCCCACCCTTCCCACAGGACAGACGCCGTCCCCCCACTCTTCCCACGAGGCGGACGCCGTCCCCCCACTCTTCCCACAGGGCGGACGCCGTCCCCCCACTCTTCCCACAGGGCGGACGCCGTCGCCCCACCCTTCCCACAGGACAGACGCCGTCCCCCCACTCTTCCCACAGGGCGGACGCCGTCGCCCCACCCTTCCCACAGGACAGACGCCGTCCCCCCACTCTTCCCACAGGGCGGACGCCGTCGCCCCACCCTTCCCACAGGACAGACGCCGTCCCCCCACTCTTCCAACAGGGCGGACGCCGTCCCCCCACTCTTCCAAAAAGGGCGGACGCCGTCCCCCCACTCTTCCCACAGGACGGACGCCGTCGCCCCACCCTTCCCACAGGACGGACGCCGTCGCCCCACTCTTCCCACAGGGCGGACGCCGTCCCCCAACTCTTCCCACAGGGGTGACGCCGTCCCCCAACTCTTCCCACAGGACGGACGCCGTCCCCCCACTCTTCCCACGAGGCGGACGCCGTCCCCCCACTCTTCCCACGAGGCGGACGCCGTCCCCCCACTCTTCCCACAGGGCGGACGCCGTCGCCCCACCCTTCCCACAGGACGGACGCCGTCGCCCCACTCTTCCCACAGGGCGGACGCCGTCCCCCCACTCTTCCCACAGGGGTGACGCCGTCCCCCAACTCTTCCCACAGGACGGACGCCGTCCCCCCACTCTTCCCACGAGGCGGACGCCGTCCCCCCACTCTTCCCACGAGGCGGACGCCGTCCCCCCACTCTTCCCACAGGGCGGACGCCGTCCCCCCACTCTTCCCACAGGGCGGCCGCCGCCTCCCACCCTTCCCACAGAGCAGATGCCGCCTCCCACCCTTCCCACAGGACGGACGCTGTCGCCCCACTCTTACCACAGGACGGACGCCGTCGCCCCACTCTTCCCACAGGGCGGACGCCGTCGCCCCACTCTTCCCACAGGACGGACGCCGTCACCCCACTCTTCCCACAGGGCGGACGCCGTCCCTCCACTCTTCCCACAGGGCGGACGCCGTCCCCCCACTCTTCCCACAGGACGGACACCGTCCCCCCACTCTTCCCACAGGACGGACGCCGTCCCCCCCCCTCTTCCCACAGGGCGGACGCCGTCCCCCCACTCTTCCCACAGGGCGGACGCCGTCCCCCCACTCTTCCCACAGGGCGGACGCCGTCCCCCCACTCTTCCCACAGGGCGGACGCCGTCCCCCCACTCTTCCCACAGGGCGGACGCCGTCGCCCCACCCTTCCCACAGGACAGACGCCGTCCCCCCACTCTTCCCACGAGGCGGACGCCGTCCCCCCACTCTTCCCACAGGGCGGACGCCGTCCCCCCACTCTTCCCACAGGGCGGACGCCGTCGCCCCACCCTTCCCACAGGACAGACGCCGTCCCCCCACTCTTCCCACAGGGCGGACGCCGTCGCCCCACCCTTCCCACAGGACAGACGCCGTCCCCCCACTCTTCCCACAGGGCGGACGCCGTCGCCCCACCCTTCCCACAGGACAGACGCCGTCCCCCCACTCTTCCAACAGGGCGGACGCCGTCCCCCCACTCTTCCAAAAAGGGCGGACGCCGTCCCCCCACTCTTCCCACAGGACGGACGCCGTCGCCCCACCCTTCCCACAGGACGGACGCCGTCGCCCCACTCTTCCCACAGGGCGGACGCCGTCCCCCAACTCTTCCCACAGGGGTGACGCCGTCCCCCAACTCTTCCCACAGGACGGACGCCGTCCCCCCACTCTTCCCACGAGGCGGACGCCGTCCCCCCACTCTTCCCACGAGGCGGACGCCGTCCCCCCACTCTTCCCACAGGGCGGACGCCGTCGCCCCACCCTTCCCACAGGACGGACGCCGTCGCCCCACTCTTCCCACAGGGCGGACGCCGTCCCCCCACTCTTCCCACAGGGGTGACGCCGTCCCCCAACTCTTCCCACAGGACGGACGCCGTCCCCCCACTCTTCCCACGAGGCGGACGCCGTCCCCCCACTCTTCCCACGAGGCGGACGCCGTCCCCCCACTCTTCCCACAGGGCGGACGCCGTCCCCCCACTCTTCCCACAGGGCGGCCGCCGCCTCCCACCCTTCCCACAGAGCAGATGCCGCCTCCCACCCTTCCCACAGGACGGACGCTGTCGCCCCACTCTTACCACAGGACGGACGCCGTCGCCCCACTCTTCCCACAGGGCGGACGCCGTCGCCCCACTCTTCCCACAGGACGGACGCCGTCACCCCACTCTTCCCACAGGGCGGACGCCGTCCCTCCACTCTTCCCACAGGGCGGACGCCGTCCCCCCACTCTTCCCACAGGACGGACACCGTCCCCCCACTCTTCCCACAGGACGGACGCCGTCCCCCCCCTCTTCCCACAGGGCGGACGCCGTCCCCCCACTCTTCCCACAGGGCGGACGCCGTCGCCCCACCCTTCCCACAGGACGGACGTCGTCCCCCCACTCTTCCCACAGGGCAGACGCCGTCCCCCCACTCTTCCCACAGGGCGGACGCCGTCCCCCCACTCTTCCCACAGGGCGGACGCCGTCCCCCCACTCTTCCCACAGGGCGGACGCCACCTCCCACTCTTCCCACAGGGCGGACGCCACCTCCCACCCTTCCCACAGAGCGGACGCCGCCTCCCACTCTTCCCACAGGGCGGACGCCGCCTCCCACCCTTCCCACAGAGCGGATGCCGCCTCCCACCCTTCCCACAGGGCCGACGCTGTCCCCCCACCCTTCCCACAGGGCGGACGCCGTCCCCCCACTCTTCCCACAGGGCGGACGCCGTCCCCCCACTCTTCCCACAGGGCGGACGCCGTCCCCCCCACTCTTCCCACAGGACGGACGCCGTCGCCCCACCCTTCCCACAGGACGGACGTCGTCGCCCCACTCTTCCCACAGGGTTGACACCGTCGCCCACCCTTCCCACAGGGCGGACGCCACCTCCCACCCTTCCCACGACGCCGCCTCCCACTCTTCCCACAGGGTGGACGCCGCCCCCCACCCTTCCCACAGAGCGGATGCCGCCTCCCACCCTTCCCACAGGAGGGACGCCGTCGCCCCACTCTTACCACAGGACGGACGCCGTCGCCCCACTCTTACCACAGGACGGACGCCGTCGCCCCACTCTTCCCACAGGACGGACGCCGTCACCCCACTCTTCCCACAGGGCGGACGCCGTCCTCCCACTCTTCCCACAGGGTTGACACCGTCGCCCACCCTTCCCACAGGGCGGACGCCACCTCCCACCCTTCCCACAGAGCGGACGCCGCCTCCCACTCTTCCCACAGGGCGGACGCCGCCTCCCACCCTTCCCACAGAGCGGATGCCACCTCCCACCCTTCCCACAGGGCGGACGCCTCCTCCCACTCTTCCCACAGGGCGGACGCCGCCTCCCACCCTTCCCACAGGGCGGACGCCGCCTCCCACCCTTCCCACAGGGCGGACGCCGCCTCCCACCCTTCCCACAGGGCGGACGCCGTCCCCCCACTCTTCCCACAGGGCGGACGCCGTCCCCCCACCCTTCCCACAGGGCGGACGCCGCCTCCCACCCTTCCCACAGAGCGGATGCCGCCTTCCACCCTTCCCACAGAGCGGATGCCGCCTCCCACCCTTCCCACAGGGCGGACGCCGCCTCCCACCCTTCCCACAGAGCGGATGCCGCCTCCCACCCTTCCCACAGAGCGGATGCCACCTCCCACCCTTCCCACAGGGCGGACGCCGTCCCCCCACTCTTCCCACAGGGCGGACGCCGTCCCCCCACTCTTCCCACAGGGCGGACGCCGTCCCCCCACCCTTCCCACAGGACGGACGCCGTCGCCCCACTCTTCCCACAGGGCGGACGCCGTCGCCCCACTCTTCCCACAGGGGTGACGCCGTCCCCCAACTCTTCCCACAGGACGGACGCCGTCCCCCCACTCTTCCCACAGGGCGGACGCCGTCCCCCCACTCTTCCCACAGGGCGGACGCCGCCTCCCACCCTTCCCACAGAGCGGATGCCGCCTCCCACCCTTCCCACAGAGCGGATGCCGCCTCCCACCCTTCCCACAGGGCGGACGCCGTCCCCCCACCCTTCCCACAGGGCGGACGCCGTCCCCCCACCCTTCCCACAGGGCGGACGCCGCCTCCCACCCTTCCCACAGAGCGGATGCCACCTCCCACCCTTCCCACAGGGCGGACGCCGTCCCCCCACTCTTCCCACAGGGCGGACGCCGTCCCCCCACCCTTCCCACAGGGCGGACGCCGCCTCCCACCCTTCCCACAGAGCGGATGCCGCCTCCCACCCTTCCCACAGAGCGGATGCCACCTCCCACCCTTCCCACAGGGCGGACGCCGTCCCTCCACTCTTCCCACAGGGCGGACGCCGTCCCCCCACCCTTCCCACAGGGCGGACGCCGCCTCCCACCCTTCCCACAGAGCGGATGCCGCCTCCCACCCTTCCCACAGAGCGGATGCCACCTCCCACCCTTCCCACAGGGCGGATGACGTCCCCCCACTCTTCCCACAGGGCGGACGCCGTCCCCCCACTCTTCCCACAGGGCGGACGCCGCCTCCCACCCTTCCACAGAGCGGATGCCACCTCCCACCCTTCCCACAGGGCGGACGCCGTCCCCCCACTCTTCCCACAGGGCGGACGCCGTCCCCCCACTCTTCCCACAGGGCGGACGCCGCCTCCCACCCTTCCCACAGAGCGGATGCCACCTCCCACCCTTCCCACAGGGCGGACGCCTCCTCCTACTCTTCCCACAGGGCGGACGCCGCCTCCCACCCTTCCCACAGAGCGGACGCCGCCTCCCACTCTTCCCACAGAGCGGATGCCACCTCCCACCCTTCCCACAGTGCGGACGCCTCCTCCCACTCTTCCCACAGGGCGGACGCCGCCTCCCACCCTTCCCACAGAGCGGACGCCGCCTCCCACCCTTCCCACAGAGCGGACGCCGCCTCCCACTCTGACCCTGTGCCAGTACAATTGTCAGACACTACGCCTGCACCTTGTTTGACGCAGCGAGGGGGCTTGTCGAACTCTAGTTGGGCCATAACAAAGGCCGTAGTTAAGGGGCCATCAGGCCCCTGCCTATAACAAAGGCCGAAGTTAACTATTTTCACAAATAACTATTTAAATGCCACTATTTTGGTATATTTCTTTCCAAACTGCAGGGTGTCCAATCACTTTACATCACAGATGATTTACTGGGCACACAAAGATCTCTGCAGCAGGTCTCTTAACTCCACAAGACATTTTAAGATACAGGATTTGACATCAATGAAGCAGAACAGATATACTGTCACATGTCTCCTTGCTGCCAATTTCTTTGTGGCAGGGTTTTAAAATAAGCCTTTGCAATGTAATAAATCGCACATTTTCTTAAGTTAGAGCTATTGGAATTGTAAATTCAGAGCTGGACCTTTCTTGCCACATAAATTGGTCAACCCTGCCTTCTAACTTTGTCTTTTCCTGACATCTTTTGGTGGTCACTGGCGGCTACTGGCATCAGATATCACAAGCCCTTGAGGAGAGATGAGAATATGACTGCACTATCTCACGTTGTTTGAAGATCTAAACAGAAAGTGGAAAATAATGCTGGGAAAGACAGCCTGAGAAGAATTATGGCCCCATTTAAGGAGATAAGCAATGACGTGAGTACGATGTCGTGAGTGCTGGCACGGAGAAGTCCTGGAGAGAGGGACTCGAGATGCAATGTGAGGCTATGCAAGTTTAAAATCATTGCTTCTAGGTTTAGCCAGATTATACCAGAAAGGGCATATTGTGGCTTTTGTGAGCAGTGAGCTAAATGAGCAGGTGTTTCTTTTGTAAAATAAGCTTATTTTAGGAGTTAGAGGTAAACAGGGACAGCACTGGAATACAGCCGAAACAAATGTCAGGGACAATGGAGGAGAAGGGAGGAACAGAATGCTGCATTAAAATGCAGGTAGCTACCAGCCTAAAACACCCACAGTGAAAGGAGAGCACCACAGAAATAACAAAAATAGTCTTATCACAGCAACAGATAAAGAAACCAAATTGCAATAATACAGTCGTTGGTCACTGCCCTACTACAGAAAAAGGAGGGATAAAAAGGCAGAACTGACCATTAGCGAGCAAGAATTTTTAAAGGACACTGCAATCAACAAATTACATTGTTTTAAGCAATAAGAAGTATACTAAAAGTATACATGAGGTCTAACTCTTACGCTCGACCTAAAAATAAATGTGTACGTTGAGGCCCAGATTTAGCGGTGGGGCTGCGTCACTTTTTTGGGACATCCCGACACAAAATCTAATTTGTTAAATATTGTAATACACTCAAATGCATTCCTGATTGACCAGCTAAACAGATGTGTGAAGTCTTAAGATCTGATGTCACTTCTTGAGATGTCACTTCCTGTGAGGTCATGAGCTGTGATGCCATGTGCGATGTCACATATGTGGATTAACTTGGCTAGTCCCCCACTTCTTTTTTTAGGACTTGTGCACTGGGAGTAAGTCTTGCATGCTTGCTACTGCTACTCAGTTGCTTCCCACTTCTATAGGACCTGGTCTAGGGAGTACATTTTAGCGACAGAAGAAGGGTACTTGGTCTCAATAGTCAGCTTTACAGATTTACCTAAATATGCTGACAATAAAGTCTATAATCTAAAACTGAGCAGGGCCCATAACACCATGACCTTAACCTGAGAAGAGCTGCCCCTTGGTCTTGCCATCAAAATCGCTGCTACCCCTGTTGACGTCTATTAAGCTAGCTGGAAATGTAGAAATTGGAAAAATGGTTTTTAATCATAGCCTTACATTTGGGCAAATTGTGTGCTCTTCAGCAATCACTTTTTTGAACTTGTTCCACCACTACAATTTTGTCAAGATTAGCGGTATTGTGAATCCCTAACTGCTAACTGCTGCTGCTAAGTGTCTTGTTAAAAAATAGACTGAATATTACTTGGGAGAGGGGAGAACTGCTCGGTTTTAGTATATTCACCAGAATGCAATACACCTTAACTAATTGTTTGATCCTGGGCAAATTATATTCTCCCTGTAGTTCTGTCCACTGATGTGACAATAAATCAGCATTTTGCAACAGTCTTAATGAAAGAAATAAACATTAGCAGCTTGTTCTCAGGACAGGGTCCCCAGCATGGTGTCTATTAACACATTCAGGGCTGATTATCCTCAGGTGGCTGGATTTGCTTCTCAATAGATGGACGCGCTTGTGAAGATGTATTATTCAGGAGTCCTTGTGTTCTTCATCTCCTCCCACCCCTTCACCAACAGGTGCCTCTTTCACAACTCATAAAAGGCAGAAAGAGTGAAAATGACTTCTATTCATGAGAAACATTTGGAAAAGACTACTTTCTACTCTGTGCTTCACAAAGACTGGGAAGAAATGTACAAACTCAGCGTGTGGCAGAGACCAGACACTTAAAGCTAAATATTCTTTGTAGAGCAGGAGATTGGAATGACAAGTTATTGCACATGAACTTTATTTGTGTAGATTTGGCAGGCAGTAGATTCGGAGCGACCGTCAGGAGTCATCCACTGCAACTGTTTACTTTTCATTTGGGGAAAGCCATACTTCAGGTAAATTGCAAACATTTTCAAGGGCTTACGTAGCACTTATTTTGAACTTCATGAACTGAATATTGTCAATTGACAAAAAGGCATACATCTGTCTTTATTCACTGAAAGAACTAGGCCATAGTTCTGCTTAAACACATGAAGCACTGAAATGCAACATTTATGGTTCTGGAAACACACAGCGCCCGCCACAGGTGTGTCCTGTGACCACAGTCTGAGGCAAACCAACTGCAGGCGATCAACCCTCACAGGGCCTTGCTGTGCTCTGCAGGAGGAATTAGCCACAGGGCCCTCCATGCCCGTGGTAATCTGTTTTCCACAGTGTAAACCACGTCATTGCTGACTCATGTGTTTCAAGAAGACAGGAAAAAACGAGTACTCTTGTCCAGCTACTCACATTTGAAAAACAAATCTAAAATGTAATCAACTTGAGTTGCAAGCCATGCAAATCTCTCAAAAACCACGAACCAGAGATAAACAAACCCAATAAAATCACCCTTTCTGAGTAAAGTTCTACTTTCATGCAAAGCCTGGTGTGAATCTCCTCATGATTTGGACTGTAAGGGTGAGCAAAGTTTCTTATGGTGGTTAAAATGGATAAACACTTCTTTCTTCAGCCCAACCCCAAAGCCAGCGTGCCCCTGCAGGGATCAGCATGAAAGGTGACATGTTGGATGTTAGCGGAAGTAGTGATTTCCCACATTTTCTGCAGATCTATACAGCTGGTCAGGTGTATTAGCTAATCAAAAAATGTGACTGAACCACAACATCTGTGTAATACTCGCGTGTGTGTGTGCCTTAAATACTATGGGCAACCGTTAAAGTAATACACCTTCACATAAACTAAGAATCCATCAAAAATAGAAACTTATTGCATTAACTGTTTCCAGGGCAGTATTTCACTGGTAACATGTTTTGTTCTATTCACAGACTTTCTTTGACCAATATTTACACAAGTGTAATGCAACAGAACTAGACAAAGTGCAAATTGTGATTAAGTGCAATGAAGAAACATTTTTCGATTTGTTTGAAGATTTACATAGAAAACATAGACAATTATCTTCCTGTTGGGCGTATTCAGCAAATAATCATTATCAGGGTACCAACATTTCTAACGCAGCCCATTTGCTACCATGTTCTTGGACCTCTGACATGTCCTACAAATTGTAGTGTAGTTAATGCATTTTCATTTTTATCAAACAGTTTTATTACACCAACAAAGAATAACTTTTTGTGTTCATTTGCTTAAAGTTAACCAAACAAACTCCGTTAGAAACTCCTCAAGAGGTCGGATGGGCAAACAATACACTGAAGGAGACGTATTTCTATGAAACACGTCTAAGAAAGAATTTTGTGCACTAAAAAGAATCAATCGTGTAAAATGGATTGTCTGTTCATTCCTATTATTACTGTGGACTCGTAGTCTTGCCAGCGTTATAGAAAACTCTCAAATAAATAAATGCATAAATATCATGTGTTTTTCTTATGTTTATTATCTGTTCTGTTGTAAAGCGCTCTGATACCCTCTCGGTCTTGCCAGCGCTATAGAAAACTCTCAAATGAATAGTGTAAGGAGTTTGGGGTGTGTGATTTAGTGCTCTGAACATACGTATTTGTTCGGGGCTGGACGCTCACCTGCAACCAGGATCTCCTATGTCTGAGACAAGGGCAACTGTTTCCAGAAGCCACAATGTCACCACACATGGAAATATGTGGTTGGAAAGTGTCCTTGAGAAGCTGCCACTTTCTGAGGAGAAAAAAGCCAAAGGTGTGAAAAACGTCTTTGCTAGATGAAGGCTCTAAAAGATTGAAGGAAATTAGGTATCCAACAGTGGAATACTTCTGGAGCAAAAAGTCAGGATCGGCGAGTGGAGGGAGCGATGAAACAGTGGAAGGAGCACGGCTTTGCTGCGATGCACCCTCCAACCAGACTGTAACCCTTATATAGAGAAAGACCAGGAAAAGGAAATGACATTAAACATGACAGGAAACAGAACAAATTTGGAACATCAGGAAGAAACCAAGGAAAAAAACAGCCATGGTTGGGAAAAAAAAAAGAGTATGAAACATGAAGTGCACTGGTTGTGGAGCAACCTCAAAAAACAGCTGCAAACCCTTCTACAGATGATTGCAGTAGCCAGGGACCTAGGAGCAGAAGGGAGGTAGCCACAAGTGGCACGGCGTGCAGCTGCAGGCTTCCTACGGACACGCGGGACCATGCAAGGTATCGCGGGTCTCAGGCATCCAAACGGCTGAGACACCTCTCATGCCACAGTATTGTTCCCTTATCCCACCTTGATTCTTGAGATGATCCAAAGTGTTACTCAAGGCAAGCCATGCTTTACATACACTGATTACTTTCATGTCTTCTGCCAACGTGGACAGTGAACTATAAAATGGGATATATGGCACACTTAATTTGGCTATGTTTTGTCAATTAAGTCCATTAGAGAGTAGAAAGTATCAATGTCATAAATATGTGTCAGAATCGGGGTGAATGCCAACTCACAACATGACAACAGACGCGAAAAGGGAAAAGGATTGCGTTCTGAACTACAGAAAGGAAATGATTGTTGTCATCAGTTGTATGTCATTTCACTCTCAGTATACTGTGTATCCCACGCAAAGGATACCGAGTATATTGTATCTCACATCATTCATTGCCAGGGAGATTGAAAACCACAAAAAATGTTCTCCCTTCCTCCCTGCTACAGTGGGGACCACGTATTTTGTACTCGATTTACCTGAATTAAGTGTCCTTGGAATCAGGTTTGTACAACTTTCTTCATTTTTGGCGTTTCTCACTCAGGAATACTGGTATCTTGATTCTGCAATGCTGCGTATTTCTTGCACGTTGGGGCGTTAAGAGGGAATTTATATTCTTTTTGCTGTAAGGTATACTGCGTATAATGTACAGAAGGCGGGTTGTAAAGGGCCCAATATTTTGTCATTTCTAACCTCTGCATTAGAGCCAATCACTGACCAATGATCGCTGTGGAGGAAGACCTGGGGCTAACTTCCAGTGTCCCCAGTATTTCAGGGGTTCACACAGCAGGAAAAGGCCTCTGCCCATGTCTGAGGTTAATCACACTGCCCCTACCTCTGGCTAACCATCCTCCAGTAGCACCCAGATACCTGAACCCGAGATACCTTAGCACTGTGATCCCAATCCTGCCGTTACCACTGTTACTACTGCTCTGAATAAAAAGAAAGGATTACTGGGGGTGCAGGCTTGTGAAGGACTCCTCTGTAAGGCACACTGAAGCAGGTCTGAATCAAGTTCCCTTGGATGCCTCTGTCATTACTCACTTAAAGAACTCAGGGGCATATTTACAAGTAAATGGCGTATCACCAGTTTCCTTGCGTCTCCCTGCGCCCCTTGATGTCACCATGGTAGCGCTCTATTTACAATACAGCGCACCATGGCACACGCTAGAACAATAGCGCTTTGCTGGACTAGGACAAATAATGTTGACGCTAGTCCAGCAAAGTTCGAGGAGGCCCATGGGAAATAGCCTAGCGCCACCTTAAGGCCTGCCCTGGGCATGCGTTAACAAATGGTGCTAGAATGGCGCAGTGAAATCTTGTAAATTTCACTGCGCCGTTTTTTACAGCCTCACTGTGGGGGAATGCCCCCCTTGCATACAATATACCTGGAGCAGGGATAATGTTTTGCAAGGGGTTACAAGTTGGCTCAATGCTAGCATTGCACCACTTTGTAAATATGGCGTAGGGTGAGGGTCTATGTAGCGCCACTGTAGTGTAAAAAAAATTACGCTACAGCAGACTTAAGGGGCACAAAGGGCTTGTAAATATGCATCTTAGACTCTCATTGCTAAATCTTTACATTGTGCAAGTAGAAGCTTACTAAGGTTGGGGACTCTCTCTCACATCTACCTATGGTACCTTCCTGGTAAATGGGACTCTAAAAGTATTAATGGTCTCTATAGTGACATCAACAGTTGATATGTACCCATACGTGCCCAACAGTGATACTTAGAGATTCTATAACTCGTCAGGATCTGGACATGGCCCCACTAGAGTCTTATCGGGGGTCATAGGTTGGGTCAACTCTGAAGCGAGGCAACTGGACAGTCCGAGGCTGTAACACTGGGACCAAAGCCCAAGCCAAAGGGCAGGAGCTCCACATCTCTCACTATGGGCGTCTCCACTGCTGCTGCTGATGTGCTTGATAGAGGCCTGGCCCCCCCATTGCACCCCGGACTTACCGCCTGCTGCAACCTCACTTGGCATAGTACTGGCCAATGTTCCTACTTTGCAGACCCCTTCCTGTTTGCGAATGGTTTACCACCAACTTGAAGTTGGTGTTAACTGCAATTGTTTTGCGACCGCATTCACTTTCGCAAAACAATCATACCTTTCACTGGGACTCACATTTAGGAAAGGATGCCCTTGGCATGCCCCTTACTAATTGCGACTCGCAAACCTATTTTGCGATTCAGTAAATAGATTACCAATTCTCAAAATACCATTTGTACATACCAAAATGCTTTTTTCTGTGTGCAAATGGCCCAATTCTGCGAATCCGGATGTTTCCGCACAGGAAAAACATTGTACCTCTGGCCCCATCTTCTTCCATGTGGACCCTAAGGGCAAATCCAGCGTTGACTCTGGAGAGGCATCCAAGAAACCGACATTCTGGAAGGCTGGATAAATGCCGGCATCTGAACAGAAGAGGAAGCAATTCATAACTGCTGCGTGTGTGCCGGTAGTATTTCTGTAATGCAAACCTAGCCAAAAGGCAGTGGAGCGCTGGGCAGGTACATGCCTCCTTATCATCATGTGCCACATGCTCGATGCCCTGAAGCCGATCCAAAAATGTCTTCCGTTCTCCGAAGGTACTGTTGCTGGGGTAAAGGTGCTGGAGGTAAACACTCAGCCGGAGCTTGAGCTGTTGTGATGCAATATCTGGACATTGGACAGGCTCAGGCTGAAGATCGTGGAACCAGTACTGCTGGAGCGGGGATACATGTCAATGGAGGACTGAGTCTTGGGGCCAAAGATAAAGGAGTGGAGTCATGGTCCGATACTGAATTTGGAGTGAGATGACATCATCCAGGGTCAGTCAGAGAAAGGACAGGACCCACAGGGGGAATCTCAAATGGGGCCCTGACATCAGATGGGATTAAGTGTGCACCAGAGGGGTCCAGAACCACTTTGAAAATCAACAGCATGACCTCTGTCAAAGCCTCAATTTGATGAAGTTGACGATGGATGGCCAGTGGAACTTGTATCTAATTAATTACAGATGTAGCAATGGGTAGGACATTGAGGATGGCATTGGTGGAGTGAGAAATTCCACTCAGGGGCACCTGAGTGCCAATGAACTTGCCTATTTTTCTTCCACATGTAGACTTGCCTGTTGAAGTCAAGCTTGATTGTCATTGGCCCACTTTACTGCATTGCACAACACAGAGCTTTGCATTGCTTTCCCTGATGGCCTTATGGTGTAAAGGGAACATTTGTCAAAATTATCACTTGTAGTAATCATTAATCACAAGGCACCAAAGGCTAAATCTGCTACAGAGACATATAGGCCCTCATTATGACCCTGGCGGTCTACTCACCACCAGGGCCACGGTGGCGGTATCACTGCCACAGTGGTGGTATTACCGCCAACAGGCTGGTGGTGAAGACAGCCATATTATGAGTGTGGCCGGTTGGCTTCTGCCAACCCACCACATCCCCGCTCAGACCGGCAGGGTGGTTGGACCCGCTAGGCCGGAGATGAGCATCTCCAACCCGGGGGTCCACAGAAGACCGCCAGCGGTATTATGAGCCACCTTTCCACCAGGGTTTCCGTGGTGGTAGCAGCGCCACGAAAACCCTGGCGTAAAGGCTACCAGTGACAGGGAATTTCTTCCCAGTCACTGGCAGACAACGCCCCCCCCCCCCCCCAGCAAGCACAATACAACCCCACCCCCCTCCAGGTACAGCGCCCCCATCTCCCAGCCCACTCCAGGTACTGCCCCCCACATACATGCACACGTACACAGACACGCACCCTGCATAAACGCATTCACCAACACTGACATACATGCATTCACTACATCACTCATACTCGCATAACACTCAGACTCTCATTTACGACAACAATCATACTCGCAGTTATTTCAACATTCATACACGCATACACACATATTCACACACGCATACACACATACATGCACACACGTAGACAACACCCACTCACACATGCACACACAACACCTGCCATCCTCCCAGCCCCTCCCCTGTCGGACGACTGACTTACCTTGTTTGGCGAGGAGGTCGTCCGGCAGGGAACAGCACTTCAACCTCCGGCAGCGCCCCGCCATCAGGACACCACCACGCCGTATTACTGCTTATAATACAGCGGGCAGAGTCCTTCTGGTGGGGCCGGTGGTGGAAGCGCCTGTGCGCCTCCGCCCGCCAGCACGACTACTACTGGATTTCCACCCAAAATATGGTGGGCAGAATACTGCTTATAATACAGCGGGCAGAGTCCTTCTGGTGGGGCCGGTGGTGGAAGCGCCTGTGCGCCTCCACCCGCCAGCACGACTACTACTGGATTTCCACCCAAAATATGGTGGGCAGAAGACCTCCAGCACTGGCGGTCTTCTGGCGCCTTGGCTTTGGCGGTCTTGTAAAAAGACCACCAAATCATAATGAGGGCCATAGTGATATGTTTTCTGGAACATTCAATCAGTCAATCAATCAATATTTGTAAAGCACTGCTACTCACCCATGAGGGTCTCAAGGCGCTGGGGGGAAGGGAGAGGGCCTCATCCGAAGAGCCACCAGGGTTCCTGGTGCTGGGCGCAGTCCAGGCACGGGCGGGCACATATGGGCTTGCCTTTGACCCACCTTCAGCACGCCAGTGGCGCATCTGCGCTGCGGCCCGCATTAGGAAGGGGAGAGGGCGGGGGAGCGGTCAGCTGGGAGGGTGGGAAAGGTGCTTCGCTGGAGGAATGGGGAGAAAGGAAAAAGGGATAGAGAAAAACGAGGGAAAATAGAAGGAAAAGGCAGGAAAGGCAAGAGTGAAAGAGCGACAGAGAGAAAGAAAAAGAAAAGAAAATACTTACTTGTGATGGCCACTAGAACAATGCAGGGAAGCAGCTCGGATCTGTTTAATTTAGACCATCAAATATCTAGGACTTAGTCAAAGTCTCTATATGAGACATAACTCGGACTGCCACCATCGCACGGCCCACTGAGCATTTACATAAGTAAACTATGTGTTAGGTAGCAATCAAGATTGTGAGACTTCACAGAGAATAAAAGTGACCCGACCTTCTTTCACCCTAGATGGACACACGCAGGAATCCACACCAGAATAACTGTTTATATACTTTTATGAAAGGTTTAAAAACTTTCCTAGTGCACACAATATGTATAGTGGTAACTATAATATCAAACAAGTTAGCAGCCAATATGTGTACAAACAAACAGAAAAAAAGGAAAAGAATGCAGCATGATTATTCAAATACAGTATATACTTTAGAATGTGATACGTTAGTTTTCCAAGCTCTCCTTAATCTGCCTAGGCTAAACTTAGTACTAGAAGGAATCCTGTGGAGTCATATCAGATATCCTACCGTATACCCTGGGAAAACAGAAATAGTTCTGTTCTAGGCTGCAGAGAGAGTCACAGGCCACAACCTTTAATAAACAACACAAATACGAAATGTGCAGATGCTGTAACCTTCGAAAGGGAAGATGTTGATATCACAGTCTTGGCTGAGCCCCAGCAGCACCTCCTCCAGCCTGGCCCAAGCCCTCTGACAGCATCATACATGTCACATGTCAGGAGGTTTCATTTGTGCAGAAATTATTTAAAATTATATCATAAAAAAATTAGTGTGTGGCTCCTCTGTTTCTTACGTAATTCATTTGAGCTTGCTAAAAAACAATAAACTAGTCAGATAAGCAATTAAGATAGCTTCTTGTCACAAATACCTGCTGATTATGGAAAATAAATAACAGGGAAGCCCATCTACCAGTTTTAGTTAAAAAAATAGTATAACATTCTCCCGCGAGCACTTTTATCGCAGTATCTCATGGTGAACATTTCAAAGGCGTTCAGCATCGAGCACTTTCATTTAAAGTTATACAGTGTGAAATAATGAAGGTAAAGCAATATAACTAGGGTGACCCCTGCACATGAAATATGTAGACAATTACCACAGCTGAACAGCTTGAGATCTGTAAAACCTGGGGGTGATATGCTTACACAGTGCCCTTGTTTTAATTTAAAAAAAACTTCTTTCAAAAAATGAACCCTGGCGGAAGGAGCTCCCAGCCTTATCTCAAGATGAGGAAAAAGTAACGCGTACATCATTCAACTGAGCCTTTCTGCACTATATGTCCACATAGAGGTGCAAGGCAGTTGTGATGGGATCTGAAGGTACCATTTAGAGCCCGGCAGGAGCGACAGATTCCAGGTCCAGACAGGACCTGGGAAGATTCGCAAAGTGAGGAAGCCATAAGTGAGGAGACTGCGGTTAGAAGTATCCATCAGAGGTCCAATTGCTTTCAAACTTCAATTTCCCAATACAAAGTTTCTAAATGTTTAGACTTCATATTTGGTATGACTTTGGTTTCCTTTCCACAACCTGTCTCTCAAGGGATACCCACTGCATCTTTTCAGGCATAAAGCTTTTTGTGGTATGGCCGATGTTCGTGCAAATGAGTTATTGTCTCCGACCTGTGTTACAGTTTTGAAACTTGATTCTTAAAGATGCTGTTTTGTATTATAAAGAATAAGAGACTAACTCAACATTCAGTTTTCCATCCTATACTTTGTAATTTTTAGATGCATGCCTTTGCTTTCTTTTTCATATGTTGTCTCTCATGGGAAGTCAGACATCTTTTCTGAGTAAACCCTTTCCCACATTCCTTACACTTGTAACGCTTATCTGCAGAATGTATGCCCTCATGTTTTCTAAGATCTCCCTGATGACTAAAGCTTTTTTCACATACACCACAACTATAAGGTTTTTCACCAGTGTGCGTCCTCTCATGCACAGTAAGTATGAATTTATTGCTAAAGCTTTTGTCACATTCAGTGCAGTGGAAAGGTTTCTCTCCTGTAGGTATTCTTTCATGACTAGTAAGATGGTGCTTACGACTGAAACATTTGCCACATTCGGTGGATTGATAAGGCTTGTGTCCATTATGACAACGCTTATGGACTTTAAGATTTCCTACGCTACTAAAGCTTTTCCCACATTCCGAGCACTGATAAGGTTTTTCACCAGTATGTGTTCGTTCGTGTCGGATTAGAGAAACTTTATCACGGAATCTTTTCCCACATTCAATGCACTGACATGGTTTCTCGCCTGCATGTGTTTTTTCATGTTGTCTAAGGTGGCCTTTTTCAAAGTAGCTTTTCCCGCATTCTGTACAGTGATGTAGTTTTTCTCTTGCTGCATGCATTGCTCTTTTGTGAGTAAGTAGATTCCCATGTTGACCGTAACGTTTCCCACATTCAGTGCACTGATACCGTTTTTCACCTGTATGAATTTTCTCATGATTTTTTAGTTCATGACAAGAACGAAAATATTTGCTACATTCTGAGCACTGATAAGGTTTCTCCCCAGAATGAGTTCTGACATGAACAATAAGCATTCCTCTCTGAGTAAAGGTTTTCTTACATTCTGAGCACTGATAAGGTTTCTCCCCCATATGCGTCCTCTCATGGACAGTAAGCATTCCTCTCTGAGTAAAGGTTTTCTTACATACAGAACACTGATAAGGTTTCTCACCCGTATGCACTCTTAAATGGACAGCGAGTTTCATCTTACAACTAAATCCCTTCCCACATTCAGTGCAAACATGTACCTTCTCACCCACATGCGTTCTTTTATGGACCGTGTTGTTTGTCCTATATAAGTATTTTTTCACCTGTGTGGTTTCTTAAATGTTTCTTCAAGTCACCTCTACCACAAAAGCTTTTATCACACTCAGTGCAATTAAAGGGTTTCTCGCCTGTATGGATTCTTTCATGGATGGTGTGAGAACTCTTTGTCCTGAACCTTTTCCCACATTCAATGCACTGATGAGGTTTTTCCCCTGTATGTGTTTTCTCATGTGCAGTCAGACCGCCTCTAAGCACTGAAACTAATGCTGCATTCAGAGCACTGGTAGGGTTTCTCTCCAGAGTGTGTTCTCTCGTGGACAGAAAGCTGTCCTTTCTGGCAGAAGCTTTTCCCACATTCAGAGCACTGGTACGGCTTGTAACCTGTATGTGTTCTCTCATGGTAGGAAAGGTGAGATTTGCAAATAAATGTTTTCCCACATTCAGAGCACTTGAAGGGCTTGATACCTATATGTGTTCTCTCATGGACAATAAGTTGGTGTTTTAACCCGAATGTTTTGTCACATTCAGAGCACTGGAAGGGCTTGCCACCTGTATGTATGCTCTCATGGACAATATGTTGGTGCTTTAACCTGAACCTTTTGCTACACTCAGAGCACTGATACACTTTCTCACTTGGGGGCATTTTCTTGTGCATAGTAAGAGCCATAACCTGTGGGTAGTAAGCTGTGTTGCCTATAGATGGTGAGCTGTATCAGCAAAGGAGTAAGGTCTGGTACTCTAGGAAGGTACACAATCTCTTTTCGCTGTGGGTACTAGGCTCTGAATGCTGAGGCTCTGTCAGGTGTGGATGATAAGCACTGTCGCACTTGGACAGTAAGTTCTAACAGCTGTGTAAAGTAATCTCACTTGGATTTGGATAGTGAGTTCCGCCAGCTGCGGATAGTAAGCTCCGTTGGCTCTCGCTAGTCAACTCCACTGACTAAGCCTAGTAAGGTCTCCTGCATGAAGTGCACTGGCATAATGTCTCACTCAAATGCTTCTTTCACAATAAGAACCACCTTCTAGTTGAGCTGTTTTACACATTAACACCCTAACAGTGTTTTTTCAGTAGAAATTCAGTCATGTAGTGGAGGGAAAAATACATAGCTCCAAAGAGTCCGGTATTCAGTAGGTTTCTCTCGTCTCTGAGATGCGCCTCCTGATGTGACCACGCATTTGATGGATGACTCAAACCATTTTCATGTTCTGTAATTTCACTTCTCTGAGTCCCTGATTATTTGCCGACTGCTTGTGCCTTCTAAAATGGTTTCTGGTGCATTTTCACATATTTAGTATTATGTTTTTAGCAGTGTGATTCCTTAAGGTGATTTAACACAGGCGTCACTATCAGTTCATGAGCGAGCTTTCATACCTGTTGGATTAAAGTAGTTTCTCCATTAGTTTCTGCATGTGCATTAAAACACAAAAAGCATTACTGATCTCATCTTGTGCACTACAAAGAGACTGTGGGCAGATGCTGGGAGTTAGAGTTCAGGTCACTTCCCTCCTAGGAACACAGAGGGGCAAGAGGGATCTGAAGGTCTGTGTAGGTTACGAATGTGAAACAATGAACAGTTAGGGGCATATTTATACTCTGTTTGCGCCGAATGTGCGGCAAAAATTTTGACGCACAATCGGCGCAGACCCTGCCCCATATTTATACTTTGACGTCCGACCCCGCGGGCGTCAAAATTCCACCATGTGCGTCATTTTTTGGAAGGGGGAACCAGCCTTGCGTTAATTATATGCAAGGTAGGCGTTCCCTTCCAAAAAATGACTTTAAGGCCTGTGCCCCATATTTATACTCTGACGTCATTTTGACGCACAGGAGGGGGTGGGCCTTAAAAAACGGCGCACAGCCTGATGGGCGCCGTTTGTTAATGCCTGGGTCAGGGCAGGCGTTAAGGGACCTGTGGGCTCGGAAGGAGCCCAGAGGTGCCCTCCCCTACCCCCAGGGACACCCCCTGCCACCCTTGCCCACCCCAGGAGGACACCCAAGGATGGAGGGACCCATCCCAGGGAAGTACAGGTAAGTTCGGGTAAGTATTTTTTTCCGTTTTTTTTGTGGCATAGGGAGGCCTGATTTGGGCCCCCCTACATGCCACTATGCCCAATGACCATGCCCAGGGGACATAAGTCCCCTGGGCATGGCCATTGGGCAAGGGGGCATGACTCCTGTCTTTGCTAAGACAGGAGTCATGTCAATGGAGGTTGGGCGTCAAAGAAAATGGCGCAAATCCGGTTTGAGGCCTGAATTTTGCCTCAGACCTGACTTGCCCCATTTTTTGACGCACAACCCCCATTTTCCCATACGCCGGCGCTGCCTGGTGTGAGTAATTGTTTTTTGACGCACACCAGTCCACAGCGCCGGCTAACGTCATTCCATAAATAAGGCGCCAGCATGGCGCATTGGAATGGCGTTAGACAGCGGTAAAATTTTTGACGCACAACTGCGTTGGCGCAGTTGTGCGTCAAAAAGTATAAATATGGGCCTTAATGTGTGCCACAACTGCGCTACTGGGAGCTCTCAGGGCCTTTGGCAAATTAAAATCAGATTGTTGAACTACTGATATCATGACAACAGCTGCCTGAACGTTTGGACAGCACGGGCAGCAATATAGAAGGATTTGTTAAAGAAATGCCTATTGTTTTTCTATGGTGTGGGATTACAGAACACCATCACAAATGAAAAATATAAAGATGCAAGCACATTAATGGGAATTTTACTGCCACGCTGCTGAAAAAGTCAATATAAATACGAGGAAATGACAGTTCAAACCCGAACAAACTGAAAGTATCTGGACGGATGTTGTTGTGGGTGGACGCTGAGATGCATTATTGGCTCAGCTAATAAATATTAGTATAGGTATTTTCTTTTGGTATTGACGTCTTTCATTAGATTCCTATAGCTTTCAAATATGTAATATGTTACTGAAATGTTTTGTGTACTTCTGTATCCCAAACATTACGAATAGTCACTGCTGGTTGTTATGCATTACAATGATATGCAGTTCTGTAATTTGTAACCAGTATTAAGTACAAAACCCTTCTTTTCTGTAAGGCCACAGCTGAGGCGCTATTTTTAGACAGGTCAGGATTTTCTACCTTGCACATGGAGGCCACGAGTTTCTTACTGGAGACTGTATGTTTTTATTGTACACACATTTTTGCTTGGACACTTCCCACGATCTACATACACTGATTATTTCACACTTCGTAAGAGACTGATTTTCCAAACTTCACCACCTTGCTCCTAAATAAATACCTTAAACATGTCATGCTCACCCCCTAGGAACGTGGCAGTAGTCTCTCTGCTACACACTCAGGATGTCACACGATGAAGCCATCTTCAACGACACTTTATAGACTCCTGTTCCCGCAAACAGCAGGAGACGGGCTGCACCAGGACATTTCAGGAAGGGCGACCTCTGATGTTAATCAGACATGGTTCTGGTCTCGTTGACCACCATACATGCAGCACTCTGGCCAGTACGCCTCTGCCCCCACTACATGTGGCTTACACACACAGCAATGCATACATTCATGGCCCACGCATCATGCTCACAGTTAACTCACCTGTTTGTCAGGAGGACCGTAGAGTAACATGTACTGGGGTAGGACCCCATCCACTAGTTTCTCTAACTCCTCCGCAGTGAAGGCGGGGGCCCTTTTCCCAGACACATGAGCCATTGTTGCTTCCAGACTCAGGTCACAGCAGCACTTGCAGTGTAGGTCCTCTCCTGTTGAAGGTCAGGTAGCAAGTGAGTGAACAGACAGAAAATGGCGGTCACGTCAGCGGCGGTGCGTACCGTCACCGCCAGCGTACATCACCATTGGCTCCTGGAACTCATAGGGCCCAATGATAACCAATGCGAAGTTGCGCAGCGGTCGTCGACCACCGACCGCAACGGCGCACAACGCCAGCAGAATGACCTCATTTCCACTTGTCCCTCCTCACATGTCAGGCAGTCGCCATTTCCGGGGGGCACAAGGCATGGTACCTAACTGCGTCACAGCAGACATTGGCACAGCAACTGTTTTGCGGAATCACATACTGGTTCTGTAAAGGGAAAAATGCATGATTAGTGCAATTGATGTGTGAATATGACCCACTGATCACCGTTTTCTTCCATAGGCTTCAACCGCTGAGGCTGAATATGAGATGGTGACATCCTCCGGTGTACAGACCCCTGGTGGACCTTGCGACAATGGAGGACAGACACATTATCATAACATACAGACTTGATCGGGCCACAATCCAAGAACTGTGTGCCCAATTGGAGCCAGACCTGATGTCGGCTATCTGCCAGCCCACAGTTATATCCCCCCTCTAGTGAAGGTCCTGTCAGGTCCTGTCCTGTCAGTGCTCCATTTCCTGACAAGTGGTTCCTTCCAAACTACAGTGGCCCATGTCATCAGGGATGTCTCAGCCAATGTTCTCCAACGTGTTCACCAGAGTGTTGTCAGCCCTGCTGAAACACATGCGCAGCTACATCGTATTCCCCCAGGTGGCAGTTTTGGCCAAAGTGAAAGCTGACTTTTATGCCCTGGGACATATCCCCAACATCATTGGTGCCATTGATGTCACCCCCCCCACCCCAGAGAAGTTTTCAGGAATATAAAAAGCTATCACTCTCTGAATGTGCAGATGGTGTGTTTGGCGGACCAGTACATCTCCCATGTGAATGCCAAGTATCCTGGCTCTGTGCATGACACCTTTATCTTGAGGAATAGCAGCATCCCATGTGTGATGGGCCAACTCCAGAGGGACCGGGTGTGGCTAATAGGTGAGCCTAAGGTCACCACCCAGTATAAGTAGGTGTCTGGGTATGGGGTTGTCCCTAAGTGTTAGGGTGTGCCTAACAGTTGTCCCTAGGTATTTGCAAGTGACTCTGGTTACCCCAACCTCTCATGGCTACTGACCCCAGTGAGGAATGCCAGGACAAGGGCAGAGGAATGTTACAATGAGGCACATGGGCGAAAAAGACGTATAATTGAAAGAACCTTCGGCCTCCTGAAGGCCAGGTTCAGGTGCCTCCATCTGACAGGTGGATCCCTGTACTACTCACCCAAGAAGGTCTGCCAGATCATCGTTGCATGTTGCACAACCTGGCCTCGAGACGCCAGGTGCCTTTTCTGCAGGGGGATGAGCCTGGAGATGGTCTTGTGGCAGCTGTGGAGCCTGTGGACAGTGAGGAAGAGGAGGCAGAGGAAGAAGATGTGGACAACAGAAGTAATATAATACAGCAGTACTTCCAGTGACACACAGGTGAGACACTGTAACTTCACTTTACTTTTCAGTTTTCTGTTGGACATTGTACATGGCAGCCTGATTTCCTTATTGCATGGGCACTTACTGTACCCTTTGATATCTGTATTTTCAGATCTCTGTGGCCCACTCTGACTCCTGGTGTGTTTACAGTTGCCCACTAAAGATCATTCCAATGAAAATTTAACTGTACATATGACTTACCATGCTTTGATAATGTTGTACAAATACATATTTGAATAATTTGACAGACTCCAGATTTGTATTTGTTCCAAGGGTGTTTATTTAAGTGCTTATAAGTAGAGGGGGATGTGCAGTGGGCTGGGGTGATGGTAGAGGAAAGTCCAGGGTAGAGTCCAGTGTTTTTGTATCACACTTGCATTGTCCAAGGGGGCATAGGAAGTGGAGCAATGGCAGTTCAAGGTGGACAGGGTGACAGACTGGGACAGAAGGGTGACAATCAGGAGAGTCTTATTTCCTGGTGGGGGGGGGGGGGGGGTCTTGGCAATGTTCTCTGGCTTCTGCCTGGATCGCAGGAACCGTTTGCGTGGTGGTTTACCTTCTGCAGGGGATGGGGGTGCTGGTGGCCTGTTGGTCCTGTGGCGTGGCCTCCTGTCCACTAGCGCCAGCGGAGGTGGAGGGCTGTTCTTCGGTGTGGCTAGTGTCAGGTGCTGTTGTTGTGCCACTGCTTCCCTCATGGTCTTGCCCATGTCAACCAGCACCCCTACAATGGTGACCAGGATGGTGTAGATGTTTTTTAGGTCCTCCCTGATCCCCCAGGTACTGTCCGTCCTGCATCCGCTGTGTCTCCTGCAACTTGTACAGTATCTGGCCCATGGTCTCCTGGGAATGGTGGTATGCTCCCAGGATGTTGTTGGTGAGTGCCTCCTGGAGAGTGGGTTCCCTGGGCCTGTCCTCCCTCTGTCGCACAGCAGTCCTCCCAGCTTCCCTATTGTCCTGTGCCTCTGTCCCCTAAACCGTGTGCCCACTGCCACTGACCCCAAGTCCCTGATCGTCCTGTTTGTGGGGTTGCCTGGGGTTCCTGTAGTGGTGGATACACTGCTGATTGACGTGTCCTGGGGACAGTGGCATGGGCTGGTGTTTCCTGAGGGGGGAGGGTCTGTGGTGGGTTGGGACTGTGGCAGGGTAACAGACTGTCCGGAGGTCCCTGATGGGCCTGCTTCGTCATCCTGATCCAGGCATGCAGAGCTGCTGTCATCACTGTGGGCCTCTTCTGTGGGGGGGACTGGATGTTGCTGGCACCTACTCTCCGGTGACGTTGAGTAGGGGTCCAGTGGGGATGCAAATGCAGTGTTATTTTTTCTGCGTGTGCCATCTTGTGCATGGGTATGTTCCCCACTATGGTTGTTATTCCCAAGGCAGCTTTGGCTTGTGTGAGTTGTGCTTGGTTTGGCTAAGTGATTGTCACTAGTGTGGATGCTGTGGTGATGGGTGTCCATGCATTGGTGTTGCATGCAGGGCTTGGTATTGGGATGGGTGGGTTGTGATAGTGGGATATATGTGAGGTGGTGGAGTGATGGGGGTGAGAGTAGGGGTTGTTGTTTGTGATGGCATGCAGGTAGGGTGGGGGATATAGTAGTAAAGATTTGACTTACCAGAGTCCAGTCCTCCTTCTACTCCTGCGAGGCCCTCAGGATGCATGATCGCCAAGACTTGCTCCTCCCATGTTGTTAGTTGTGGGGGAGGAGGTGGGGTTCCTCCGCCAGTCCTCTGTACAGCTATCTGGTGTCTGCAACTACGGAACGCACCTTCCCCCGTAGGTCGTTCCACCTCTTCCTGATGTCACTCCTTGTTCTGGGGTGTTGTCCCACAGCGTTGACCCTGTCCACGATTCTCCGCCATATCTCCATCTTCCTAGCAATGGACGCCTGCTGCACATGTGATCCGAATGGCTGTCGCTCTACCCGGATGATTTCCTCCACCATGACCCTTAGCTCCTCGTCTGTAAACCTGGGGTGTCTTTTGGGTGCCAACGATGTAGTGTGAGGGGTATGTGTGCGGGTGTGTGGGGTGCTGTGTTGGGGTGTGTGGTGTGAGGTGCGTGAATGGTGTATGGGTGAGGGTGTTTTGTGGCTCTGATTGAGTGGGTGCACCTGGCTTCTCTCTCTCTCTCCAAAATGTTTGGGTCGTAAAGGGTTGTGGGTGGTGTGGGTGTGTGTTTTATATTGGATTGGATTGGGTGTGGTGTGTGTATGTGGGTCAGGTGTGTGTAGTTTGAGTTGTCCAATATGGTGTAGTTTTGCAAGGGTTTGTGTATTTTGAGCGTGGTGGAGTGTACCACCAATGGTTTACCGCGGTTGAAAGACCGCCATGTGATTCGTGGTTCATGATACTGTGGGCGTATTCCTGTTGTCGTAATGGTGTGGGTTTTGGTACTGCCAGTTTATCACTGACCTTTGGTCTGGCGGACCTATGTGTGTGTCTATATAGTGGCGGATTTCTCAGTGTGGGTCATAATACCTGTAGCGGAATACTGCTGTGGTCACGGTATGTTGACGGCCGCCAGCACAGCGGTAGGCGGCATTTACTGCCAGGGTTGTAATGATGGCCTTAGTGTATTGATTTGTGTTTATCGTACTTGTTCTACCACACTTAAGAATTACAAAAAATATATGCTTCATTTCTGCATTCCTAATTCTGATATATTCTGAAATATCTGCACAGTTCATTTGCAGACTTTTAAAGAGTCTGATATTTGACCTCAGTCTTTGAATGCACAGCAAAAGTGACAAGCTAAGAACAAGATTTAAAGGCCTGTTCACAGAAAATTAGCATTCACACAGCGCTAAAGTTATTTGCAAAGAAACACAAGATGTTTAACGTGCATTTTGTTTTTTATTTCACTGTGTTTGTTACTTTGCATGCAGTTAAGTGCAGGTAAAAAAATAACAAACTATTTACAGAATATTTCGTTCTTTTTATTCACCTCTTTGACATTGGCAATGACATTAATGACTTCTGCCGCCATGGCACTCTGGATCGCAGTACCAATTCTTTTTTATGCATTTAGTGTCTGTAATAACAACAGCCTGGAAAGCTTCCAAATAAAGAACGTGGCACTTCTAGACGATCTCTATTTGTACTTCTTTGAGACATTTGCTCCCCTCTGAGAATGCAGCCACAGACCTCCCCTCCTCAGAGGGCGCACCCCACATTCTGCAGACATCTGCTCTAGATGCACGCTGAGGAATTCACACCAGGATAAACGTTTACATACTTTTATTAAAAAACGTTTTTAAAAAAACAACCTAGTATACACAACATGAATAGAGGTAACTGTAAAACCAATCAGGAAAAGAGCCAATAGCTTTTGAGCAAACAGAAAAGAAGGAAATATTGCAACATGATTATGAAAATCCAGCACATATTTTGGAATGTGATAAGTTAGTTTCCCGATCCCTACTTCATCTGCGTAGGCTAAACTTAGTACTAGAAGGAATCCTACGGAGTCATATTAGATAACTTGCCTGAGAGTGACACACGTATACCTTGGCCAAACAGAAAGAGTTGTGTTCTAAGTGGCAGAAAGAGTCACTTTAATAAGCCGCACTCAGATGAACTATGCAGAAGCAGGACCCTTTGAAATGGGACATGTTGATATCTTGGTCTCGGCTGTGCCCCAGCAGCACCTCCTTCTCCCTGGTCCGAAGCCCTCTCCGGGCACAATACGTATTCAGAGCTTTCACAACTTTTTGTGCAGAAATTGTTTTAAAATCATGTTAAACAACAACTAGATCTTCTGTGTCCTCCTTGTCTCTTACGTATTCTATTACACTTTTTGCGCTGATTGTTGAAAGTAAATAACAGAAAAGCCAATGTACCAGTTTGGGTTCAAAAGTCATCTAGAATAACTTACTCATGGAATCCCTACTATCACATTATCTCAGAGCAAGCATTTCACTGGTGTAAGATTAAAGTATGTTCATTTAATGTCATACACTGCGAATAAATGAAGATAAATCATATATGTAGGGCGATCAGTATATATGAAATATATAAAAATGATAACAGCATAGCTTGAAAAAAGTCATATTTGGGGATGACATCCCTGCACAGCATCCAAGTTAAAACATTTCTAAAACTTCGCTGAGAAACCCAGCAGGAGCCGAGCTCCAGATCCTCGTCTTTAGTTGAGGAAAAAGAGAAACTCCCATCAATGGGCAGAAAAGGGTCGTTTAGAGAGCTACATTCCATGGGACCGCAGGTGCGGTGGAGTTGTGATGGAATATGAAGGTACTATTTACAGCAGGACAGGCGCTACTGCAGGAGGTTCCAGATCTGGTCAGGTGCTTGAAGAGATTCGCAAAGTGAGGAATCACTAGTTGAGGAACATGCGGTTAGAAGTATGCATCAGCAGAAAATGACTTTCAAACTTTAGGTTACAAATAATCAATCAATCAAAAAATTTGTAAAGCGCGCTACCCACCCGGAGGGTTTCAAGGCGCTGGGGGAGGGGGGACCGCTACTGCTCGAACAGCCAGGTCTTGAGTTGCTTCCTGAAGGAGAGGTGGTCTTGGGTCAGACGGAGGTGGATGGGGAGGGAGTTCCAAGTCTCTAAAACAAAGTTTCTAAATGTGTAGACTTCATGTTTGCTATGAGTTTCATTTCCTTTCTACATTCCATCTCTCATGGGGTAAATAAGACATATTTTCAGATCTTTCAATCTTTTCCTGGTATGATTAATGTTCTTGCACAAGTTGTCTCCTGACCTGTGTGACAGTTTTGTATAAATGTAACAATGCCAACTTGATACTTGAAGTTTCTGTTCACATTATAAGGAGTACAAAACTAATTAGAACATTGGAATGTTGCGAGCTCCATTGGAGACAATGGGTGCTCAGGGCTTTTACTGGCTGGTAAAAGCCCGGAGCTTTAACATTCCAATGTTCAACAGCTGTGAACAATCCCCCCAGGCTCCGTGAGGACTTTATGTTATTTATTAGAACATTCTGCCCTCTAGTGGCAGAATGTTCTAATAGCCTTGTAGCCCTTCGTAGATGGGCTATACCGGAAATTAAAGTCCTGCCTTTAATGGTTGGTATAGCCCGCTATGGCGGGCTCTAAGGCTATATTAGAACATTAGAATGTTGAGGAGTGTTCCAGGGCTTCTAATGGCTGGTAGATGCCCAGAGCCGCAACATTCCAATGTTTTCCTTTCACAGTTCTTGCTGTGAACAAAAGCCTCAAGGAGCCCAGGGGTTTTTAACCACCTTGGGGCTCCGGGAGGCCTCTATTTTACGAAGTAGAACACACTGTCCTCTAGGGGCCAAATATTCTAACAGCCTTATAGCCCTCTGTAGCAGTCTATACTAGCCATTGAAGGCTGGTATAGCCCACTACGAGGGGCTGCAAGATTATATTCAACGTTTAGTTTCTCATACTATACTTTGCAGCTTATTAGAAGTCATGTCTGCTTTCTTTTCCATATGTTGTCTCTCATGGGAAGTAAGACATTTTTTATGATTAAATCCTTTCCCACATTCTGTACACTTGTAACGTTTATCTGTGGAATGTATTCCCTCATGTTTCCTAAGATCTCCCTGATGACTGAAGCTTTTTTCACATACAGTGCACCTGTAAGGCTTTTCGCCAGTGTGTGTCCTCTGATGCAGAGTAAGAATGGATTTACGGCTAAAGCTTTTCCCACATTCAGTGCACTGAAAAGGTTTTTCACCAGTGTGTGTCCTCTGATGCAGAGTAAGAATGAATTTATAGCTAAACCTTTTGTCACATACAGTGCATCCATAAGGTTTTTCACCAGTGTGTGTCCTCTCATGCACAGTAAGAATGAATTTACGGCTAAAGCTTTTGTCACATTCAGTGCACTGATAAGGTTTCTCCCCTGTATGTGTTCTTTCATGACTAGTAAGATGTTGCTTAAGCCTGAAATATTTGCCACATTCAGTGCACTGATAAGGTTTATGTCCTTTATGACCACCCTTGTGGACATTAAGATTTCCTAGCCTACTAAAGCTTTTCCCACATTCACCGCACTGATAAGGTTTCTCACCAGTATGTGTTTGTTCATGTCGGATTAGAGAAACTTTATCACTGAATCTTTTGCCACATTGAATGCACTGACACGGTTTCTCACCTGTATGCGTTTTTTCGTGTTGTGTAAGATGGCCTTTGGCAAAGTAGCTTTTCCCGCATTTTGTACAGTGATGTAGTTTTTCTCTACTTGTATGTATTCTTTTGTGCATACGTAGATTCCCATTTTGACTGAAACTTTTCCCACATTCACTACACCAATACGGTTTTTCACCTGTATGAATTTCCCTATGAATTTTCAGTTTACCACTAGAGTTAAAACATTTGCTACATTCTGAGCACTGATAAGGTTTCTCCCCTGTATGCGTTCTCTGATGGACAGTAAGCATTCCTCTCTGAGTAAAGCTTTTCCTACATTCAGAGCACTGATAAGGTTTCTCACCCGTATGCACTCTTAAATGGAGAGTGAGACTCCGCCTACACCTAAATCCTTTCCCACATTCAGTGCAAACATGTATCTTCTCATCTGTGCGTGTTCTTTTTTGGACAGTGGTTGTCCTACATTTATTGTCTCGAAGTGTTTTTTCACCTGTGTGTTTTCTTAAATGTTTCTTCATTTCAGTCCTATAACAAAACCTTTTATCACACTCAGTGCAATGAAAGGGTTTCTCACCAGTATGGATTCTCTCATGTTTATTAAGATAACCCTTTGAGTAAAATGTTTTCTCACATTCAGTGCACTGATATGGCTTCTCTCCTGTGTGTATTTGGATGTGAACTTTAAGAGCTCCGGCCTGGCGGAACCTTTTCCCACACTCAATGCACTGATGAGGTTTTTCCCCTGTATGTATTGTCTCATGTGCAGTCAGACTGCCTTTAGCACTGAAACTAATGTTACATTCAGAGCACTGGTAGGGTTTCTCACCAGTGTGTGTTCTCTCATGGACAGAAAGCTGTCCTTTCTGGCAGAAGCTTTTCCCACATTCAGAGCACTGGTATGGCTTATAACCTGTATGTGTTCTCTCATGGCAGGAAAGGAAGGATTTCTTTTTGAACCTTTTGCCGCATTCAGAGCACTGGAAGGGACTGTTACCTGTATGTGTTCTCTCATGGACAATAAGTTGATCCTTTAACCTGAACTTTTTGTCACATTCAGAGCACTGGAAGGGCTTGTTACCTGTATGAAGTCTCTCATGGACAATAAGTTGGTGCTTTAACCTGAACCTTTTGTCACATTCAGAGCACGGGAAGGGCTTGTTACCTGTATGGATGCTCTCATGGACAATAAGTTGGTGCTTTAACCTGAACCTTTTGTCACATTCAGAGCACTGATATACTTTATCAATCAGAGGCATTCTCTTGTGTATAGCAAGCTAGAGTGACCAGACGTCCCGGATTTCCCCGGACAGTCCCGGTTTTTAGAGGGCTGTCCCGGTGTCCTGACGCTTTTCTTAATTTTAAAAATATGTCCCGGTTTTTGGGACAAAGGTCAGATTGTCTAGGAAAGCATAAATTAAAGGTATGCTCTCCTTTAACAGATGTATACAAAGTATGCAATAATTAAAGTAATTTAACTGTTACTGTTGGGCAACACTGTTCCCTGTCTGCTCCCAGCCGAGAGTCGGAGTGGGGGGCAGAGAGAGGTGGGTGGGGCGGGTTGGGGGGGTGCAGGGTGGGAAGTCAAGCCATAGCTAATTTCATATGTGTAGTCTTGTAAATGTGTGATGAGCTCTATCCACAGAGGATAGTAAGCTCTGATACCCCAAGAAACTTAGCAATCCCTGTTGTCTGTGGATACTAGGCTCTGAATGCTGAGGCTCTGTCAAGTGGGCATAATAAGCACTGTCTCACTTGGACAGTAAGTTCCATCAAGTGTGTACAGTAATCTCAGTTTGCTGTGGATAGTGAGTTCTACCGATTGTGGATCGTAAGCTCTGGGTTCTGTAGTAAGCTCAGTTGACAGTGGCAAGCAAGGTGTTCTACATTACGTGCCCTTACATAATTTTACAATCCAATGCTTCTTTCAAGTTTAGAACTAACTTGTAGTTGCGATATATTACACATTAGCACCCACACAGTGATTTGTCAGTAGGAATTCAGTCAGATAATTGGAGAAAAAATGTATAGCTCCAAAGAGTCCGGCGTTCAGTAGATTTGTCTGGCTGCTGAGATGGTTCTCATGATGTGACCAGGCATTTGATGGAGGACTCAAACCATTTTCACATTCGGTAATTTCAAGTCTCTCGGTTCCTCATTATTTTCAGACTGTCTGTACTACTAATGTTGTTTCCGGAGCACCTGCGCATGTTCAGCATTAGATTTTTAGCAGTGTTATTCTTCAGGTGATTTAACACAGGCGTCACTGTATCGGTTTCCGCTCAAGCTTTAATACCTGTTGGATTAAAATAGTTTCTCCATTAGTTTCTGCATGTACAATAAACACAAACAGCATTACTGATCTAATCTTTTTCATAATAAAAACACTGTGTGCAGATGCTGGGAATCAGAGTTCTAGGAACACAGGGTTAGTAGGGGTCTGATAGTCTGTGAAGGTAAGCAACTTAAAGCAATTAAGAGTTAATGGGTGCACAGCTGCTCCGCCTGGTCCACTCAAGGGCACTGACAGCTTACAATCAGACTGCAAACCACTGATCTCATGATCAAAGCTGCCCAATCGTTTCAACATGTAGACCCGCAATAGACAAGGCTTTGTTAATGAAATTGTTATTTGCGGCCTGTGATTCGACAAAACCAGCCCAGTTGAAAAGTAAGAAGATTCATCCAAATCATAAAGAATTCTACTTCCACGCTATTAAAAAAAAACAAATAAAAGACGGGGCCATGATGGTGTGAGACCCGTGGCAGAGTGGTCTGTCTCAGTGGTGATTGTAGGTGGCGGGACAGTGGAACAGCGGCCCTCCCATCAAGTGAAACAGAGTGGTCTGTCTCAGTGGTGTGTGGAGGTGGCGGGATAGGGGGACAACGGCCCTCCCATCAAGTGAAACAGAGTGGTCTGTCTCAGAGGTGAGTGTAGCGGCTGCAGAACTGTAGGTGAGGGGGGACAGCACTCTTCTGATCTGCTACGTCCCAGCACTGAAGAGTACTTACTCTGCTGCAACCTCGCTGCCAAGAAGGGCGTGCCACCAGAAAAGGGGCGGGCAGGGCCAAAGGAACTTAGAAGCAGCTTAAAATGGCAAAGGCCACATGAATGTGACGGGGACCTCGGCATCCCCACACATTGAATAGAGAGCCGTAAACCCCACACAAGCAAGGGAACAAAACAGGGTCTCCTAGGTAAACCGCCCACAAAGCGTAGCTGTAACTGGGATGGGAAACATAACAAATCTAGGTGGGAAATACATCTGGGCGGAATTGAATCTGGCACTGACAAGGGACCTCCTAAGGAGGAATCGAACCCCAAAACAAGAAAGTTTCACAGAATGGGCGCTAGGCCATTGCAAAACCACAGGGTGCCATAAGCTAGAACATCAAGCACCTCCCCATCCCTCTTCCTTCAGATGAAATTGTACAACCAGCAAGAAGGGTTACCAACCAAGGATGGAATAAAGGTGCGAAGAAACAAACTGATCAAACAAATCCGTCCTCATCAGGAAGAAAAGATGATACAGGAGCTCAAAGTCGGGAAACGTCCTAAACAACGTGTTGTGAACAACGCAGACATTTCCCATGCAAGCGGAACCACCTTTTTCTGTGCCTTAACCACACATGTGCCAAACTATGTGTTTAAGACACAGAAAAAGGCAGAGTGGATCAGGAGAGGACGCAGTGAGTTAAGTGAGGCTGAGGTAGCATTGGGGGGGTCAGTTTTAGGGGGGGTGGATTAAGGGTTTGGGTGGATGGGGAGGGGTCAGGCTTTGTTTTTTTAGCAGCAGGGTGGGGGGTTTGGGTATTTCTTTATTTTGGGGTTAGGGTTGGTGATCAAGCTATTTTTTGTTTTTTAGGGCCAGGGTGGGGTGGTTTGCGTATTTTTTTTTGGGGGGGGGGGTTTAAGGAAGGGCAGTAGGAGAAAGGATCAGGAGAGGACGCAGTACAGAAAGTGGGGTTGGATTGGTGGGTAGTTTTTAGCAGCTGGGGTGGTGTTTGGGTAGTTTAATTTTTAGGAGCAGGGTTGGTGGGGTCGGGGTATTTTTGTTTTAGGGCTCAGGGCGGGTCGGGGGTTTAGGATATTTTTTTATTTTTTATTTTTAGGATTTAGGGTGGGTTGGGGTAGTTTACTTATTGGGGGGAGGTTTTAGAGCTCAAGGTGGGTGGAGGGATGTCTTGGTAGTTTAGTTTTATGGGGTAGGGTTAAGTTTTTTTTTTTAGGGCTCTTGGGCAAGTTCACTTATTAGGGGGAAGGTTTTAGGGCTCAGGGCTGGTGGAAGTGTCAGGTGAGTTTAGTTTTTAGGGGGAGTGATGGGGGGGTCAGGGTAGTTTTTTTTTTTTTTAAGGGCTCTGGGCGGGTCATGGTAGTTCCGTTTTTGGGGGGTGTTGGCTGGGATAATTTGTTTTTTTTTTAGGGCTCAGGGCGGGTGGGGTTGTCGGGGTAGTTTAGTTTTAAGGGACAGGGGTGGGTGGACGGGTAGTTTATTTTTAGGGTTCAGGCCGGGTGAGAGGGGTCGTGGTACTTCAGTTTTTAGGAGTGGGGTGGGGAGGGGTTGGGATATATATATATTTTTTTAGGGCTCAGGGTGGGGAGGGGTTAGGGTATTTAGGTATTAGGGGTAGGGGTTGTTTTGGGTTTCATTGCATGAAAGAACCATGCATGCCGTTTCCACACAGGCCTTAACTAGGCGTGCTTTTACAACAAAATATGTTGTAAAGGCATGCGTGGTAAAGGAATGCGTGAAAACAACACGTGGTTCCAACTGCGATGTTAAGGCATGCGTTGTTCTGGCATGCGTGGTTCCATCATACAACCCTCAAAGACCACCATCAGTAGATGCAAAACTGACTGAAGAACCTACAAAGATAGATAAACTGGCAGAATTCTAGAAACAATTTCATCTACAAGGCAGGCATTAGAATTCAAACAGAGGAAGTTGTCTGACAGAGTCAAAGAGACCGAGATGTCCATATCAGAACTACTGTTCCCTATTTAACAAGGGTGGTCTGGACCTTAATGCTAGCAAGGAAAAATAGCCCCTGTATACAGCCCTTCCCCAGCTCACCTCTCTGAAGAAGCTCTGTTTATCTGCAGACAGCAAAAACACAACCTAGATTAGTGCTTCTTTTTCTGGGCCATCCCCTCAACGCTTTCCAATTGATTTCCCTCCTTCCTGTTTCTCCGGGGCCATTACTCTGAGCCCCTGCTGGTCCAGAGGACCAGGACTATGCAGCTGAATTTAATCCCCTGGGCTTCCTCCATGCTACTCCCGCGACTCACCTGAAAGGACATCGGCATGTGAACAGAGGTCAAAGTGGGCAGGATCTCTCTCTGGGGAACAAAAAGAGTATCCCTACTTCTTGATAAAAAACAGCCGTCCCTGAATTGTTAATGCCAGACTAGCGGTGCCTCTGCCTGAAAGCAAAAGGAGGGGTGGGGGATGGGACCTCCTTTACAGTGAAGTGATGGAGGGAGAGAGAGCTAAATAGGAAAACCACTTTCTCACTAGGGGGCCTCCTATCTGAAAGGCACATCAAATTGTCCAATTGGGTAATCACCAAGTATAAAGGCTGCTTTAGACACAGTACAGATTTTAATTGATGGAGTCACCTGAAGCTTCATCATGACAAAGTTTATTCTTTTTGAGAAGTATTTTAAAGGAGTTATTAACTGAGCTCTGGAGTGGGTCCTTTTAATGGACACTTACAGAAGTGTTTGTACTTGGTGTAGTCTCATTACAAACTACTGAAAGTACTTGTTTTATTTGAACACTAGATCATCTTTGAAGCAGCCTATTTTATACTGTGTAACACATTTTCAAAGTAATAACTTACATTTTCAAAGTGCTTTCTGTCACAAGCTGGGACCTTGAAGCACTATAAATACTCAGCTCAATATTCCCATCTGAGCCAAAGAGGATTCAGTTCTGTGGCTTTCTAAACACACACAAACATCTGCAGTGATCACATCAGCCATCTGCAGTTTGCGTTGATTAGTTTAACTTGCACTTTTTTTCTCAATTGAGATGTGTGTGTTACTTTATGTGGAGTTACCTGAAGGTGAAAGACAACACGAAACTTACAGAATGTGTATGTTATTTTTAGGCATGGCATCCTTGACCGCACCACCACGCACATTACCCTGCCCCATGGCACCTCAGGATTACTGTTCCACACTTTTTTATGCTCTTCAGCTGCTGCATGTAAATGAAGAGAGTTTGGAAATGCACCAAATAAACAAGATCATGCTTCCAGGCCATCTTTACTCCCAAGTACATGCAGAGGCATTGGTGCCTGCCTGGGAATACAATCACGGACTCTATAGGGGTAGAGGTATTATACAGACGTTTTTGAGGGTCATAATATTTGTAAAAATGACACATTTGTAGCAAGGGGTTGAACACGTGGGGCCAGATGATGAGGGATGAGTACCCCTCAGAAGAAATTTACCACTGAAGAATGACATAATCATCACAGATTGTAATATAGAATGTTAAAGGGTGGGCTCCAATAGCGAACACTACAAAAACCAAGACTTCTTGAAACACAAAGAGGCGGGAATAATATTCCTACAAGACACACCTTACTCCAGAGAAGCAACCAACTTACAACATAAGTGGAGGGGGCACTGATCTGGGTTAGGCTTGGGGTGCCCTTTAAACCACTAGAATCAGACATAGATAAAGAGGATCGATACGCAATAGTTCAGGAAGAGTGTATGGCAGAGTTATTATTCAGTGTAGCACACATGCCCCAAATAAAGAACAAGCCAACTATCTGGCATCACTATCCACAACACTGGCCCAAATACCTCACACTTTGATGCTCCTGGGTGGAGACTTCACTTGTGTAGCCCAGAACGCGACCGCTCGCACCCACTGTTACCAAGTACACATGTAGAGGGATCAGCTAAGGCTTGGAATAGCTGTTTGGTACAATAGGGAACAACGGCTGGATGGAGGAGATTAGATCCAGTAAACCGTGAATATGTTTTTTCATTCATGTGTAAGTAATCTCCATGTCAGGTTAGACAGTACTGTGCTCATGCACTATAAACCTTGAGATCCTACACGCTGAATATCTGAGCAGAACGATCTTCGATCACAACCCATTACTGATGATTGCGCTTTTAAGGAGTTGCTGAGGGAAACCATCCCGAATGTCTTAGGTTTTGAAAAAATGAGAACCCAGCATCCAACAGTTTGATGCAATGGGAGGCCTTTACGGTAGTGGACCGAAGACTGCATGAATGCAGCAGTGAAGTAGTGGGTACAAGAACGACACTAGTGAGGGGGGCGAACGTAATGGATATATCTCTTAGAGAGCCAGAGCAGAGGGAGGTGAGAAACACAAAACAAAAAAGCACTTTCTAAAACAAATATGCTGGAATATTAGAAATCTCTTCCTCAGGTTTCAATATTTCTTCCAAGTCTTTATTGCAGATCCATTGTGATATTACCCCATCTAATCCTAGCTATGTTTTGTGCCAGTACGACTGATTTTTTTAATGCTTCTTCTGTGTATTCAAAATGAGAATAACCAAAATGAAAATTTCCAAAGACAACTTTTCAGAATGTAAAAGAAACAATCAAAATGTCCCATGAAATTTGTGCTAGTTTTAGATTACTTCGGCTGCTTTTGTATTTAACAAGTTGCTGATGGTAGGGTGTATCGTAGAAGCAGAGTTTTTTGCACTCTGGTTTCATTCTGTATGTTTGAAGTGAAATAGTTTCTGCTTAAGCTTAATTCCGCTCTTTGCAGAACTGCCCGAACTATGTGGAACTTGCCGCTGTTCCTATTTTTATACGATGGTACAACAGATCTTCCATGAAACTGCAGTTCATCTCTTCAGGCTGGATTCTGCTCTGCAATGCTATAATACGTTATTTAAAGGCACAAATAAAATATTCACAATCTACGACAAAGATGTACACTGTTAGTTCGCTCTGGTTCAATCATGGCTGCAGTCAAGAAACATGGCATGGTTTTCAGACCAAAATGGTGACGTTTTCAGGTTAGTCTTACCTTGAATTTCTGAAACCATTATCCATGTCATGTTTTCCTTATAATTTTACTGTATAACTCCTACTCAGTGTATACTGCGCCCTTTACCCATTAGAGAATTAGAATACCAGCAGCTCCACTGAAAACAACAGAGTGGCCCAGGATAAAATGGCTGGTGTAGACCTTCTGCTCCAACATTCAAATGTTTGCCTTCCTGTTTCTCCATTCAAGTGGGTGAAATATTTGAAAAACAATACTGCTCAGGCTATAACAGTTGTTAAAAGCCCCCATCCTAGAGGCTTTCGCCTGCGGGCCTCTAACATCGTACACGAAGAAGACTTTTCTTCCAGGGCCAAAAGAACTAAGGTCACATCTCCGCCATTTGAATGGAACTACATTGATTCCCCTTGCCAGTCCGTATCATGTTCAAAAGCAGCTGCATCATTTAAAAACCCATCATGACCAATACCCAGGCTTACCTTGCAGACAGCTCACACTCTGGTGGCTTTTGATATACCTGCAGACAAGGCCACCATCAGACTGGAGACTAAGGAAAAGGAAGAACCAAGCAGCTGGTCTTTTCCATCTATACACCAAGGATCTGGAGCAACATCCCCGTATCCATAAGGAACGTCCCCCGTTGCGCTCCAACTTACGAAAGAGTTAAAGATACTGAGAGCAAGTGGCATTGCCAATGCGTTGTAGCCGCGTGGTACACCAGTGCAGCATGGCTAAAAGGTCAAGAAAAAACACTGAACCTGTCTTAGCCTTTTTTTTCTGGTGGGAGGGAGGGGCAAGGCACGCCGAAAAGGGTAGTGGGGAGGCATGGGACAGAGGTATGGGTGAAGAAATGACAAGGGGGAGGCAGGCAAGGGGAAAGGGCCAAGAAACAACGGGGGAAGCAACAAGAACAGAGCAAGCAATTAAGGGGAAAACAACAATTACAAATAATTGGACCAAGCAATGAAAGGGTAAAGCAACAACAATGGGAAAAGCCACAACGGAACAGGGGAGACGGCCTGCAAACATATGCACTTTTATGGAGTGTGTAAGCAAAAACAATAGTATCACCAATGAAGTGTGAGTAGCGGAAGGACAATGCACTTGAGAAGGAAGCAGTAGTGGGTGAGAGACAAACACACAAGCAGGAGATGTAGCTGGCGCATGCTGACCAAAAAGCAGCAAGGACACGAGTGATGAGGCAATCAACCAATGGAAAGCAATGGAATGGTTCAAAGAACCCTGTAAGTAAACAAAAAGTCACACAACTGTGAGAGCAAGGTCTGCCTCCGGCAAAACCTAAGCAGTGATAGGTCAAGTGCTTAAAATCATTTCAACCACTGGTAATTACCCTGAGTGGCAATCCAGCCCATCATTATTTTTCACCACCATGGAGCCTCATTCAGGAACCAGCCAAATGCAAATCAGCCCTGTGCTCCTCCTCAAGGCACAGTTCAGCCCAAGCTGACAGGCCCCAAATAAACCAGTATCATAAACTGAATTACCCAGAGCACTAACTGTTCTGGGGAGGGGAGAGAGAAATTATTATGATATATATGACTCTTCCTCCCCACTGAAGCTACAACACACAATGTATGGTACAACCTCACTTATATGTATCTCACAGATTTCTCACATTTCACGTGACCCTATGGCACTGCAGTAGAGTTGGCTAATTTTAATAATCAACACTAAAAAACATCTCTCAGATGTCCTGCTAATCAAAATCAACATCAGTAAAGACGACTTGATGAGTCAGATACAGTTAATCACCTACACTAAGAAACAAAGAAATAACGGATTGCAAACTTCAAAGGGTATCAAGAAATGTTTGCACACAAGGGTCTATCTATACACACAGGAGGATTATCTACCAAAGTCCTCCACGAAAAGGTCCTTACTACCAGGGTGGCCGGCCTTCAGAGTCTGCCTCTGAGGGATGGAGTAGCGACAATGTAAACTAAAGTGCAAGAGCACCAACCAAAAGAGAGGAAGAAAATATAACAACCGCTAGTTCCAGCCACCCCTGCCACCAGCACAGGCTGCCACCCTCAAAGGGGACTGTAACAGGGGGCGTTATCCAGTGAGGTATATAAGGCTTGTATTCAGTCCATAAAGTTCTCGTCTCTATGTATTATTTGGCCCGTTGTACTTTATTTTTACCTAATACAGAAGTCTAATTCTTCTTTGACTATTTAGAGGTAAGTGTATTTTGTATTATGTCCCTTGTAGGAGGTTGGCTCTGTATATACTATCTCAAAGTGAGAGATAGTGTGCACAGAGAGTACAAGGGTTCCCCTCAGAGGTTGATAGTGGCAAAAAGAGATAATTCTAATGCTCTGTTTTGTGGTAGTGTGGTAGTGTGGTCAAGCAGTAGGCTTATCAGAGGGTAGTGTTAAGCATTTGTTGTACACACACAGGCAATAAATGAGGAACACACACTCAAAGACTTACTCCAGGCCAATAGGTTTTATATAGAAATATATATTTTCTTAATTTTTAAAACCCCAAGATTCAAATTTGAGGTAAGCACATAAAATGTAAGGTACTTTACACAGGTAAGTATAGAACTTTGATTTAAAACAGTAGTACACACAGTTTTGGGTAAAATGGCAAATAGCTATTTTAAAAGTGGACAGTGTAAAAATCAACAGTTCCTGCGGAAGGTAAGTAAACGTTAGTTTCTCAGGTAAGTAAACCACTTACACAGTCAGTCTGCTGGGCATAGGCAGCCCACTGTTGGGGGTTCAAAGCAACCCCAAAGCCACAGCAACACAGGGCCAGTCAGGTGCAAAGGTGGGCCCAAAACACATAGGCGCCTATGAAGAACAGGGGTGCTCTGGTTCCAGTCTGCTGGCAGGTAAGTACCTGAGTCCTCGGGGAGCAGACCAGGGGGTTTTGTAGAGCACTGGGACACACACACACCAAACACATCCTCAGCAGCACAGGGGCGGCCGGGTGCAGTGTGCAAAGTAAGGGTTGGGTTTTGTATTGAAAACAATAGAGGGACCCGGGGGTCACTCGTGCGATGCAGGCAGGGCACAGGGTGGCTTCTCGGGCCAGCCACTGACTGGGCTAGGATGAGGGCCGTCTGCTGGTCACTCCTGCACTAGTAGGTGGATCCTCTCGGTGCTGGGGGCTGCGGTGCAGTGCTTGGTCCAGGTGTCGGGTTCCTTTGTTACCAGGCAGTCGCGGTCAGGGGCATCCTCTGGATCCTCTCTGCAGGTGTCGCTGTGGGGGTGCAGGAAGGTCAACTCAGGGTGTCAACGTCGTTGGAGTCGCTTGGGAGTCCTCTCTGCAGTATTGGTTGTCCTGAACTCGAGCCAGGGGCGTCAGGTGCAGAGTGGGAAGGCTCACGTTTCTGGTGGGAAGTTAGAGTTTCTTTAAAGTTGCTTGCTTTGTTGTTGTGTCTGGACAGAGCTGCTGTTCTCTGGAGGTTCTTGGTCCTTTAGGTGCAGGTCAGTCCTCTGAGTCATCAGAGGTCGCTAGTCCTGCTGGATGCGTCGCTGTGCAGATTCTTTGAGTCTGGAGACAGGCCGGTAGGGCTGATGCAAGTCAGTTGTCTCCGTTGTCTCTGCTGGTCTTTCAGGTCAGCAGTCCTCCTTCTTTCTTCAGGTTGCAGGAATCTGATTTCCTGGGTTCAGGGTCGCCCCTAAATACTGAATTTAGGGGTGTGTTTATGTCTGGGGGGCAGTAGCCAATGGCTACTGCCCTGGAGGGTGGCTACACCCTCTTTGTGCCTCCTCCCTGAGGGGAGGGGGCACACCCCTATTCCTATTGGGGGAATCCTCAGAAACCAAGATGGAGTTTTTTTTTAAGGCAGGGGCCACCTCAGCTCAGGACACCTTAGGGGCTGTCCTGACTGGTTGGTGACTCCTCCTTCTTTTTCTCATTATCTCCTCCAGACTTGCCGCCAAAAGTGGGGGCTTTGTCTGGAGGGGCGGGCATCTCCAGTAGCTGCGATGCCCTAGGGCGCTGTAACAACAAGCATGAGCCTTTGAGGCTCACCGCCAGGTGTTACAGTTCCTGCAGGGGGGAGGTGAGAAGCACCTCCACCCAGTGCAGGCTTTGTTCCTGGCCACCGAGTGACAAAGGCACTCACCCCATGTGGTCAGAAACTTGCCTGGTTTTGTCAGGCTGGCAGGAACTGGTCAGCCTAACACTAGGAATTGGACTGGTATACAGGGGGCATCTCGACGATGCCCTGTGTGTGTATTTTTTAATAAATCCCACATTGGCATCAGTGTGCATTTATTGTGCTGAGAGGTTTGATACCAAACTTCCCAGATTTCAGTGTAGCCATTATGCAACGGTGGAGTTCGTAATTGACAGACTCCCAGACCATATACTCTTTATAGCTACCCTGCACTTACAATGTCTAAGGTTTGGCTTAGACACTGTAGGGGCATAGTGCTCATGCAACTATGCCCCAACCTGTGGTATAGTGCACCCTGCATTAGGGCTGTAAGGCCTGCTAGAGGGGTGACTTACCCATGCCACAGGCAATGGGTTGAGGGCATGGCATCTTGAGGGGAGTGCCATGTCGACTTAGTCATTGTCCCCCCCACCAGCACACACAAGCTGTGAGGCAGTGTGCATGTGCTGAGTGAGGGGTCCCCAGGGTGGCATAAGACATGCTGCAGCCCTTACAGACCTTCCCTCGCCACAGGGCCCTTGATACAAGGGGTACCAGTTAAAAGGGACTTATCTGTGTGCCAGGGCTGTGCCAATTGTGAGAACAAAGGTACAGTTTGAGGGAAAGAACACTGGTGCTGGGGCCTGGTTAGCAGGGTCCCAGCACACTTTCAATCATAACTGGCATCAACAAAAGGCAAAACATTTGGGGGTAACCATGCCAAGGGAGGCATTTCCCTACACAACTCCCTCCCACCCCCAAACGAAAAAGGATGAGACTAATCTTTCCCAAGAGACTCTTCATTTTCTAAGTGGAAGAACCTGGAAAGGCCATCAGCATTGGCATGGGCAGTCCCAGGTCTGTGTTCCACTACAAAGTCCATTCCCTGCAGGGATATGGGCCACCGCAACAGTTTAGGGTTTTCTCCTTTCATTTGCATCAGCCATCGTAGAGGTCTGTGGTTAGTTTGAACTATGAAGTGAGTACCAAACAGGTATGGTCTCAACTTCTTCAGGAACCAAACCACAGCAAAGGCCTCCCTCTCAACGGCACTCCAACGCTGCTCCCTGGGGAGTAACCTCCTGCTAATGAAAGCAACAAGCTGGTCAAGCCCATCATCATTTGTCTGGGACAGGACTGCTCCTATCTCATGCTCAGAGGCATCAGTCTACTCAATGAACTGCTTTGAATAATCTGGAGCTTTCAAAACTGGTGCTGAACACATAGCTTCTTTCAGAGTGTCAAAGGCCTTTTGACAGTCCAAGGTCCAGTTAACTTTTCTGGGCATTTTCTTGGAGGTAAGTTCTGTGGGGGGTGTCACTATGGATCCATATCCCTTCACAAACCTCCTATAGTATCTAGCCAAGCCAAGGAATGCCCTGACTTGAGTCTGGGTTTTTGGAGCTTCCCAGTCCAGAATATTCTGGATCTTGGGTTGAGGTGGCTGAACATGGCCCCTACGTACAAGGTGTCCCAAGTAAACCACAGTACCCTGCCCTATCTGACATTTAGATGCCTTGATAGAGAGGCCTGCTGCTTGCAGGGCATATAAACCCTTCTTTAGGTGGACCAGGTGATCCTGCCAGTTGGAGCTAAAGACAGCAATACCATCTCCAAGCCAGCAAGGACTTGATTCACCAACCTTTGGAAGGTGGTAGGGGCATTCTTTAAGAAAAAGGGCATCACAGTAAACTGATAGTGCCCATCAGGTGCAGAGAATGCTGTTTTCTCTTTTGCTCCTGGTGCCATTCTTATTTGTCAGTACCCTGCTGTTAAGTCAAAGGTACTTAAGAATTTGGCTGCACCTAATTTGTCAATGAGCTCATCTGCCCTAGGGATGGGGTTAGCATCTGTCTTGGTGACAGAGTTGAGCCCTCTGTAGTCCACACAACACCTCATCTCTCTCTTTCCATCTCTTTCCATCTTTGGTGTGAGGTTTGAGGACTAAGACCACTGGGCTAGCTCAGGGACTGTCAGAGTGCTCAATCACTCCCAGCTCCAGCATCTTGTGGACCTCCACTTTGATGCTTTCTTTGACTTGGTCAGACTGTCTGAATATTTTATTCTTGACAGGCATATTGTCTCCTGCGTCCACATCATGGGTACACAGGTGTGCCTGACCAGGGGTCAAGGAAAATAGCTCAGCAAAATGCTGGAGGACCTTCCTGCAGTCAGCTTGCTGTTGGCCAGAGAGGGTGTCTGAGTAGACAACTCCATCTACTGAGCCATCTTTAGGGTCAGTGGAGAGGAGGTCAGGGAGAGGTTCACTCTCTGCTTCCTGATCCTCCTCAGTAACCATTAACATGCTTACATCTGCCCTGTCATGATAGAGTTTAAGGCTGTTAACATGCATCACCCTCTTCGGGATTCTGTTAGTGCCCAGGTCCACAAGGTAGGTGACCTGACTCTTCTTTTCTAGCACTGGGTAAGGACCACTCCATCTGTCTTGAAGTGCCCTGGGAGCCACAGGCTCCAGAACTCGGACTTTCTGCCCTGGCTGAAACTCAACCATAGCAGCCTTTTGGTCATACCACAACTTCTGGAGTTGTGGAAGGCCTCAAGGTTTTTGCTTGCCTTTTCCATGTAGTCTACCATCCTTGAGCGGAGGCCTAGCACATAGTCAAATACATCTTGTTTAGGTTCATGCAGAGGTCTACCTCAGCCTTCTTTTACAAGTGCCAGTGGTCCCCTGACAGAATGAATGGCTAAACAGAAGCTCAAAGGGGGAAAACCCTACTCCCTTCTGTGGCACCTCTTTGTAGGCTAAAAGCAGGCATGGCAAGAGGACATCCCATCTCCTTTTGAGTTTTTCAGGGAGCCCCATGATCATGCTCTACAATGTCTTTTTAAACCTTTCTACAAGACCATTTGTTTGTTGATGGTATGGTGTAGTGAACTTGTAAGTCACCCCACACTCATTCCACATGTGTTTCAGGTAAGCTGACATGAAGTTGGTACCTCTGTCAGAAACCACCTCCTTAGGAAATCCCACTCTGGTAAAAAATACCTATGAGTGCTTTAGCTACTGCAGGAGCAGTACTGGACCTAAGGGGAATTGCCTCAGGGTACCCTGTAGCATGATCGACTGCTACTTGAATATATTGGTTCCCTGAGGCTGTGGGAGGTTCAAGTGGACCCACTATGTCCACTCCCACTCTCTCAAAGGGGACCCCCACCACTGGAAGTGGAATGAGGGGGGGCTTTGGATGGCCACCTGTCTTACCACTGGCTTGACAGGTGACAGAGGAGGCACAAAACTCCTTTACCTTCTGGGACATATTGGGCCAATAGAAATGGTTGCCTAATCTCTCCAAAGTCTTGGTTTGTCCCAAATGCCCAGCAAGGGGAATGTCATGGGCTAAGGTCAGAATGAACTCCCTAAACTCCTGAGACACTACCACTCTCCTAGTGGCACCAGGTTTGGGATCTCTTGCCTCAGCGTAAAGAAGTCCATCTTCCCAATAGACCCTGTGGGTTCCACTGACATTACCTCTTTCTTGCTCAGCTGCTTGCTGTCTTAGGCCTTCAAGAGTGGGACAACTCTTTTGTCCCTTACACTACTGTTCCCTTGAGGGTCCCCCTGGGCCCAAGAGCTCAACCTGATAAGGCTCTAGCTCCATGGACTAGGTTCCCTCTGGGGATAGAACATCTTCCTGAGAAGAGAGAGTCTGCTTCCTTTGCTGTGCAGAAGCTGGTTCCCCAGTCTTTTTTCCTTTCCTCTTGGAAGCTTGGGCCATTATTCCAGACTCCAACACTTCTTTTTCACTCTGTGCCCATGTCTTGACACACACCAGTTCAGGGATACCCAGCATGGCTGCATGGGTCTTGAGCTCAACCTCAGCACATGGCGAGGACTCCAGATCATTCCATAGCAGACATTCTGTGGAATCACATTCTCCTGGATCCATTTTGGGCCTAGTAGGCCCTGTGATACACAATGAAAATACAGGCCTGTTTCTGTTGAACACCTTACAATGTTGAATTAGCTAGGCCTTGAAGAAATGTCTATTGTGCTTGAAACGCATTAGGTTGCAAGGCTTGCTAAGCTGACGGCCATCACAAGACACCACAGCATGCTAGCTTGCAAAATCCTCACTGCTAAAAGTACTAACGTATGCACTTATGGTTCCTCTTTCTCCACCTATAGATGTATCACAAGACATTTGATTCAGAGGACATTGTGCAAGCTTCTTGTCTATGATTCTAACCCTTATATGGAGCGTTATGAAGAATAAATGACAAATCACGTGTGCTGTATAGCAAAATTAATCATATGTCAATATCAAGAACCAATGAAATGTATTAATGTGTCTGCGGTTTAATGCTATAAAAGATCATGCATTACTTCCTTGTTCAGAGTGTTCGAGCTGGACTTAGGCTGCTCAGTCTCCATGTACATGTATTTCTTATTAAACCTTATCTAAGGAAGAGCGGGCTGGTCTTTGGTTTGTTTCCTGAATTGTCTGGATCTGATTTACATCTGAGTTGGCTCCAACATCTGGTGGAGAATTGAGGTTGGATCTACGGTTTTGCCGGCACGGCTCCTGCCTCTCTGCGGGAGGGCGGGGGGCATGGCGCTTTGGGCTGGTCGGACCCCCTCCGGGGCAGGGTGCTGGTGCTGTTCTGAGTATCTGTCATTTCCTCGGTCCCTCGCCGTCTGTTTCTGTTTTCTTTTTTTTTTTTCTCTCACTCTGTTAGGATCTGGGTGTTTGACTTGTAAAGGGGGGAGGTGGCGGGGTGATTTACATGGTTTCCGTCTGCATTTCTCAATGGAGTTGTGGATAATTGTAATATGTGCTATACCTATTAGCCTGCTGTTCTTTCTTGTCATGTTTTTCTTTGTTTACGCTGGCATGCTGATGTTCCTGTCCCCATTATTCCAGGCTCTTCTACAGTACCTCGTTCAGACATTCAGATGGTGGCTTATAGTTGTACACCGCATGCTGGAATTTTGTGTTAATATTATCGTTTCTGTCTTATTGCACCATTTCCTTCCCTCTTTTGTTCTTGGTGCCTAACGAATTCATGGTTCAGTAGTTGCTGTAAATATTAGCCAAGGGTTTCTCTTTATCCAGCGAGGCTACATGTGTGAGACTGTTGATGGTATGGTCTCGGGGGGGATTGTTGTCCATCCCAGCAGTAAGGGCAGGTGCTGCCCAAGGGTTATCAAGTGGTACTTGTCCACTCCAGTGGTGCAGGCAGGCAGGTCTGTGTTCTTGCATATTTTTCTGTTCTGATAGCGTTGAAGTGTTGTGCTCAATGGGGGTGTCATTGATTTATTGTTTTTCCTGCTGGGTACATGAGGAGTTGAGTGAGAAGAATGGATGAGGTGTAAGAAAGGGGTGTTGGAGGAATCGACGGTGTGCATGACTTCTGTGATAGGACAGTAGTGAGAATATAGTGAGGTAGGAGTGTGGGTTCCTGGTGGACATACTGACATAAAATAAAAGGGGTGTACTGGCATGTGTATTAACTGACTGACTTAAGCTGCTATTCTACCAGAACTCAGGAGAAGTACGTGCCAATACCATCACAGTGACTGATTACTACAACTGCCAGGGTCTGCCTGTGCACCACACTCTGCTGTCACCACGCACCAGCACAAAGGGTGGGAGGCACGGCCATCACTTAGGGCAAGTACCTGTTTTTGTCATATTGTTGTCATATTGTCCTATATGTGATTGAGTGCACTGTTCACCACTGTTGTATTACCTGTGTGTCACCCGCCACGGATCTGGTCCGGGTTCTAATCCCATACAGCCGCACCCTGCCTCAGAGTAGGAAAGCAAGGGTGTGGGATCCTTGTCTTTCTCTCTTGACCTTTCTGTCATCTTTTATTCGCTAAAAGGACGCCGTCACCAGCACTGTTTTTATTCCAACTTGTGCATGCTTGCGGTGCACAAGGCTGTGTGTACTGTTGTGTGATTGTAGACAAGCTCTCTGGTTCACTAATAACAAATGCAGTTGGCAGTGCTGATTTGAGTGCGTATCTTCCTCATGTGTCATTGGGTATGAGAGGCAAGGATAGCCGACTCCCTGGTGTTTCCTGGTGTGACCGAATTGTTTGCGTGAAGTGGTAAGGGAAAGCGGTGACCCTTCTTTCTCCTCTCTTATTTAGCTATGGGGAACCCCCTTAGCAATGGCCATTTGCACACACACCAACCGACACCCTCTAGGGATAGTCCTGCATACCAAGTAGCCGTTAAGCAAGGACTACATGCATTAATGTTTCTTGACAAATGGCATAGACTGACTGCCAGAAGACCTGACTTACAGTTTCCAAGTAATGGCACATATGACATGAACAAGTTGTCATACTTGAGACAAATGCTGATTCTAAAGGGACGTAAGATACGTAACCTAGAATGGGACTCTTTCTATTCCTGGGACTTTTGCCTAAGGGAGCTCAGAGCAACCAATGACATCAAAGCTAAAGTGTGCAAGGAATCGGTCATGCTGAAAGACAGATTTTATTCTGAAAGACAGAGGAATGACAAAAGGGAGGAGCGGAGGGATAAAATGCTCGATGTGGTAGGAACATTCCCATGTCTTCCTGTGGTAGGTGCACCTTCACAGGAACACAGTATGCAGGGAACAATGAAGGAAGAGACCGAGGACGCACTCACTGAAGACATACTGATGGGGAGGTTAGGTAATGAGAATAAAAGAGTGAGAGCGGGGGAAAAAGTGCACGTTGAGCACTTAGTGACAGGCACAGAGCCTCCTGAGCTATCCCTGGCTCAGAAGGCTGCAGCCCGTGACCTCGCACATGGTTTATTAAAAGAGGAACTAGCAAAAATGAACCTTGAACAAGTAACAGACTTTCAAACGCTGCAGGAAATAAGAGTGGAAGCAGCCCACATTGCTCAGAAAACGAACAAGGAAAGTGACAGTTTGTTGGCACAGGCTACAAAGAAAGGAAATGGACCAACATTGTTGAATACACATTGGAAACAGCAGTTCCAAGACGCGTCCAGGGACAGTAGTGAAGGGACAAAGGAATTGCATGAGATAATATGGGAGATATGTGTCTTCACACACCACACAAAGCATTACATTGATATTTTGACAAGGTTTATAGACGGAAGTCTATTTGAAAGGAGGAACAGCCTCACAGGGGCACAGGCGAAGGGAAATTCACCATACGGTACACTGAGTGCTTCTCCCAGCACACTAAGAAAGACTAAGGTTCCTGAAATCAGACAGAAAACATTGTTGTGCCATACTCACAGATCTCATGGATAGAAGACAGACATTTGCGGAGGTAGAAAGAGATAACAATAGGGAATACAGAGAGGAACTACTGGCCATGGCGCGATCAGAACTGATGGCCCTAGGCCCTGAGATACACCAGATATATGCACAATACACCAACAGCACGAGTCCCCTGGCGGAGGTAGAAAGAGATAACAATAGGGAATACAGAGAGGAACTTCTGGCCATGGCGCGATCAGAACTGATGGCCCAAGGCCCTGAGATACACCAGATATATGCACAATACACCAACAGCACGAGTCCCCTGGCGGAGGTCGAAAGAGATAACAATAGGGGATACAGGGAGGAACTACTGGCCATGGCGCGATCAGAACTGGTGTCCCTAGGCCCTGAGGTACACCAGATACATGCACGCTACACCAACAGCACGAGTCCCCTGGCGGAGGTAGAAAGAGATAACAATAGGGAATACAGAGAGGAACTTCTGGCCATGGCGCGATCAGAACTGATGGCCCAAGGCCCTGAGATACACCAGATATATGCACAATACACCAACAGCACGAGTCCCCTGGCGGAGGTCGAAAGAGATAACAATAGGGGATACAGGGAGGAACTACTGGCCATGGCGCGATCAGAACTGGTGTCCCTAGGCCCTGAGGTACACCAGATATATGCACAATACACCAACAGCACGAGTCCCCTGGCGGAGGTAGAAAGAGATAACAATAGGGAATACAGAGAGGAACTACTGGCCATGGCGCGATCAGAACTGGTGTCCCTAGGCCCTGAGATACACCAGATATACGCACAATACACCAACAGCACGAGTCCCCTGGCGGAGGTAGAAAGAGATAACAATAGGGAATACAGAGAGGAACTACTGGCCATGGCGCGATCAGAACTGGTGGCCCTAGGCCCTGAGGTACACCAGATATACGCACAATACACCAACAGCACGAGTCCCCTCGCGGAGGTAGAAAGAGATAACAATAGGGAATACAGAGAGGAACTACTGGCCATGGCGCGATCAGAACTGGTGGCCCTAGGCCCTGAGGGACACCAGATATACGCACAATACACCAACAGCGCGAGTCCCCTGGCGGAGGTAGAAAGAGATAACAATAGGGAATACAGAGAGGAACTACTGGCCATGGCGCGATCAGAACTGGTGGCCCTAGGCCCTGAGGTACACCAGATATACGCACAATACACCAACAGCGCGAGTCCCCTGGCGGAGGTAGAAAGAGATAACAATAGGGAATACAGAGAGGAACTACTGGCCATGGCGCGATCAGAACTGATGGCCCTAGGCCCTGAGGTACACCAGATATATGCACAATACACCAACAGCACGAGTCCCCTGGCGGAGGTAGAAAGAGATAACAATAGGGAATACAGAGAGGAACTACTGGCCATGGCGCGATCAGAACTGATGGCCCAAGGCCCTGAGATACACCAGATATATGCACAATACACCAACAGCACGAGTCCCCTGGCGGAGGTAGAAAGAGATAACAATAGGGAATACAGGGAGGAACTACTGGCCATGGCGCGATCAGAACTGATGGCCCTAGGCCCTGAGGCACACCAGATACATGCACGCTACACCAACAGCACGAGTCCCCTGGCGGAGGTAGAAAGAGATAACAATAGGGGATACAGGGAGGAACTTCTGGCCATGGCGCGATCGGAACTGGTGGCCCTAGGCCCTGAGGTACACCAGATACATGAACGCTACACCAACAGCACGAGTCCCCTGGCGGAGGTAGAAAGAGATAACAATAGGGGATACAGGGAGGAACTACTGGCCACGGCGCGATCAGAACTGATGGCCCTAGGCCCTGAGATACACCAGATATATGCACAATACACCAACAGCACGAGTCCCCTGGCGGAGGTAGAAAGAGATAACAATAGGGAATACAGGGAGGAACTACTGGCCATGGCGCGATCAGAACTGATGGCCCTAGGCCCTGAGATACATCAGATATATGCTCGCTACACCAACAGCACGAGTCCCCTGGCAGAGGTAGAAAGAGATAACAATAGGGGATACAGAGAGGAACTACTGGCCGTGGCGCGATCAGAACTGATGGCCCTAGGCCCTGAGATACATCAGATATATGCTCGCTACACCAACAGCACGAGTCCCCTGCCAACAGAATACAGTTGGAACACTTCTCAAATGAGTTTCACAGATGCAGATGTGCCATCCTGGGGTAACGATAAAGTGTCTGAAAAACTGGAATACGCCATATTAAAATTACAGAAATGGAGGAATTGAAAGAAGGGTTAAAAGCAGCTCAGGTCCTGCAGAGCCTAGAGAAAAAAAGGGACAGAACAGGTACAGACAAAGATGATGCCTTTGAGAGAAGTACCTTCGTCCTCCTTAGGAGAGGATGGCCATACCCCAACACATGTCTATGTACCTTGGCATAGAGCTAACCTGTTTTCCTTCACCAAAGACTTCCCAAAATTATGCGATGAGCCACACAAATGGTACACAGAATTGAATAGAATAGTGGACATGGGAGAAATGCTCTGGAAGGATTTGAACATTTTGTTCAGTATAATAATACCACAAGATTTATGGGAGGATTGCAAGAAAGTGGTAGGAAGGTCAACAGAGGAACCAGTGAGGGGAAAAGGGGGGGCACCAGGACACGAGGTAGAGGCAGCAAGAAACAAGGTGATAAAATACATACGAGAAAAGGTACCAGAGGAAAAGGTAGATTGGTCTAAAATAACACACACCAAACAGGAGAAGAATGAGAGTGTGACAAGTTACTATGATCGCCTTCTCCAGGTCTACCAGCAGAGTAGTGGAATGAGGAACCCACTGGGTGAGGTGATGCCTGCGTTTGTGACTAACTTTGTATATGGATTACAGCAACCTATACAAACTCACTTACAGATGTCTTTTGTGTGCTGGCAACAAGAACCCATTGATAAAGTGCTAGCAGCTGCAAGGTATTGCACGGACTATCAAACAAATATCCAAAAGACAGACGATGAGAAATTGAAAAAGGATACGGTAAAGCTAATGGTGGCACAAGAATGATATTACAACAATAATCAAAGCAGGGGTAGGGGAATGGGCAGGGGACAGGGTGAACGGGTACCTTTCACACCCCGCCAGGTACCACCTGTTTCCACTGTAAGCAACAGGGACACTGGAAGGCAGATTGCCCTTTTTTAGCCAGGGGACAAAGAAGTAGAGGTCAGCAGAGACAACAACAGGGCAGTATACAATACGGGACACAACAGTTACCCCCACCTTATACTAACAATGCATATGACACAGCCACAGTAAATGACCCGGCTTGTGCGGGTGGGGTACATATCAAGACATACCACAGGCACCTCAGGGGGGACATGGGTTTCCATACCCACCTCCTGTGGAGACGCATTTCACAGGCCCAGTACTGTCGGTTGATCAAGAAGGTCCATATGTAGATGGAACAGTGCTAAGCAAAACTGTGCCCTTCTTAGTTGACACTGGGGCCACTATGTCAATGCTAAAGGCCTCTGATGGGGCCACTAGGTCAATCCTAAAGGCCTCTGATGTACCCAACGCACCATTATCAGCAACTCAAGTGACAGCCGTAGGTTTGACAGGACAACCTATGAATGAATACTTAACACAACCATTGAAATTCAAAGTAGGCCCTATTACTGTAAATCACCAATTCATTTTGGGGAGACACTGTCCAGTACATTTGCTAGGAAGGGATCTCCTATGTAAATTACAGTGCACCATCAGCTGCTCACCTGAAGGGATCTTCCTGGAGAGCAAGGAGAATGGGATAGCATTGCAGGCTTTCATGAGATGTGTCCTCGGAGGCAAGGGGCAAGAGCAAAGTCTCCCACAAGAGTTGCAAGACTTGGTCCCCAGTGAAGTGTGGGCAAGGGGGCCAAATGATGTGGGAAGAATATTAAATTGTTCCACAGTGCGAACGCCACCAGAACACTGACTACGGCCTGGCAACTGGGTTTGGGTCAAGGCCCACACTAGGCGTCATTGCCTTCAACCACGGTGGAAAGGGCCTTGCCAAGTCCTATTGACAACAGCCACAGCGGTCAAGTGTGAGGGTCTCAAATATTGAATCCACAGCTCACACACCAAGAGAGCAATTGGACCTGAGGACATCCAGCCACCACCTGCGGTGCCCATAAAGATCACACCCGCACCGCAGGGGTACAACCTTCGATCAACAAGAAACACCAAACAACACTGACAGGGCTGCTCGTGCTGCACTCCTACAGGAGTCAGGAGGTGCAAGCGGGTCCTGCAGTGAGACTACTAGGGACTGCTCGTGCTGCACCCCTACAGGAGTCAGGAGGTGCAAGCGGGTCCTGCAGTGAGACTACTAGGGACTGCTCGTGCTGCACCCCTACAGGAGTCAGGAGGTGCAAGCGGGTCCATCAAGGAGTTCTTCATAGACTGCTCGTGCGGCACACCTCAGGAGAGGGATGGGTGTAAGCGGGTCTTACCTGAATATCTACATATATCACGCAAGTGGTTTCAAGTGCTAGTAACCTCTGACACCACTCTGTGATGGGCCAACAAGAAGATACAAAGAAGAAGAGAATAACAGACAAGGACATTGCAATTTGTGACACCTGGAGTATAATAATGCATAGAAGAAGAAGAGAGGAGAAAAAGTGGCCTATGGTACTAACTGCCATATGTACCCTGGTTCCAGCAATACTTATCACCATAGTGATTATTATATATCATGAAGAAATACGAACCCCATATCTGGACCAAGAACAGTATATCAGTAACAGTGAAAATGAAATACGGATTACCATTGGAAGGTGGAGCCATTATTCCGGACTGCAACACTTCTTTTTCACTCTGTGCCCATGTCTTGACACACACAAGTTCAGGGATACCCAGCATGGCTGCATGGGTCTTGAGCACTACCTCAGCCCATGCTGAGGACTCCAGATCATTCCCTAGCAGACATTCTACTGGAATTGCAGAAGAGACTACCACCTGTTTCAGGCCAGTGACCCCTCCCCATTCTAAAGTTACCATAGCCAGGGGATGGACTTTAGTTTGATTGTCAGCATTTGTGACTGGATATGTCTGTCCAGCAGGTACTGTCCTGGGGAAACCCGTTTGTCTGTCACCATGGTGACACTGGCACCTGTATCCCTCAGGGCTTCTACTCTAGTCCCGTTTATCAAGAGCTGCTGCCTGTATTTTTGCATGTTAGGTGGCCAGGCAGCTAGTGTGGCTAAATCCATCCCACCCTCTGAGACTAATGTAGCTTTAGTGTGCCCCCTGTCTTGCTCTGGGCACACAGTTGATCCCACCTGGAGACTGGCTATTCCAGTGCTAACTGGAGTAGTAGTTGTTGTGGGACTTTTCTTTGGACAGGCCTTGTCTCCAGTTGAGACACCAGGCCTTCTTGGGATCAAAGTTTTTACCCTTATACTCATTTGTGGACTGTGAAGAGGCTCTGGCCCACCCTCCTGAGTAGGTGTTTGGGGCCCTGTAGAAGACTATTTAGTTTTGTCCTTGGATGTCTCACCACAGTTCGCCTGGGGAGGCTTTGTGACCCCTTTCTTCTGGTCACCCCCTGTGGAAGTCTTGGTCACCCTAGTCTTGACCCAGTGCTCTGCCTTCTTTCCCAATTCTTGGGGAGAAATTGGACCTAGCTCTACCAGATGCTGATGCAGTTTGTCATTGAAACAATTACTTAAAAGATGTTCTTTCATAAACAAGTTATACAGCCCATCATAGTCATTTACACCACTGCCATTTATCCAACTATCTAGTGTTTTGACTGAGAAGTCAACAAAGTCAACCCACGTCTGGCTTGAGGATTTTTGAGCCCCCCTGAACCTAAATTTGTACTCCTCAGTTGAGAATCGAAAGCCCTCAATCAGGGTAGCCTTCATGAGATCATAAGATTCTGCATCTTTACCAGAGAGTGTGAGGAGTCTATCCCTACACTTTCCAGTGAACATTTCCCAAAAGAGAGCTCCCCAGCGAGATCTGCTTTCTTTTCTGGTTGCACAAGCCCTCTCAAAAGCTGTGAACCACTTGGTGATGTCATCACCATCTTCATATTTAGCTACAATCCTTTTGGGGATTTTTAGGATGTCCGTATTCTCTCTGATCCTATTTAGGTTGCTGCCACCATTTATGGGACTTAAACCCATCTCTTTTCTTTCCCTTTCTATGGCCAGGAGCTGCTTCTCCAAAGCCAATAGTTTGGCCATCCTGACTAACAGGATGTCCTCTTCATTGAGGCTGTCCTCAATGCTTACAGAGGCACAGGTCTCCTGTGTGGAAGAACCAGGTTCTCTGACTATGATTTGTGGAGTCCGTTTTATTTGAACCCTGTTCTCCCTAATTAGGACAGAAGGGGTGAGTTATTCCTCCTGTTCACTAATTTACCCATCTGAAGGAGCAACCTCCACATCAGAGGGGTGGTCCCTTGTGAACACTGCCAAGAGCTCTTGGAGCTTTGCCTTGGTAGGGTTGGACCCAGTCTTTTCTTTTTTTATCTTACAGAGAGACCTTAACTCTGACATCCCTAGATGCAGGTAAGGTGTGAGGTTGAGTTCCATCACTGTCTCTTCTATTTGAATCATTATCACTCTAAAAGTTGGGATTACTTTTTAAGAATCTAAAAACTACTTCTAGAACTTAAATCCTAACTTTTACAAACTTTTAAACTTCAAAGGGAATGCTAACAGGGACTTACACAAGGCCCTAGCAGGACTTTTAAAAATTTAGAAAAATTGCAAATTGCAAAAATCAGTTTCTAATGACAATTTTTGGAATTTTGTTGTGTGATCAAGTATTGGCTGAGTAGTCCAGCAAATGCAAAGTCTTACACTCCACTGCTGATCCACTAATGTAGGAGGTTAGTTCTATATATATACCATCTCAAAGTGAGAGACAGTGTGCACAGAGTACAAAGGTTCCCCTTGGAGGTTGATAGTGGCAAAATTGGATAATTCTAATGCTCTATTTTGTGGTAGTGTGGTCGAGCAGTAGGCTTATCAGAGGGTAGTGTTAAGCATTTGTTGTACACACGCAGGCAATAAATGAGGAACACACACTCAAAGACTTAACTCCAGGCCAATAGGTTTTATATAGAAAAACAACTTTTCTTTATTTTTAGAACCCCAAGATTCAAATTTGAGGTAAGTACATAAAATGTAAGGTACTTCACACAGGTAAGTACAGAACTTTGATTTAAAACAGTAGTACACACAGTTTTGGTTAAAAATGGCAAATAGCTATTTTAAAAGTGGACACTGCAAAAAACAACAGTTCCTGGGGGAGGTAAGTAAACGTTCATTTCTCAGGTAAGTAAAGTACTTACACTGTCAGTCTCCTGGGCATAGGCAGCCCACCGTTGAGGGTTCAAGGCAACCCCAAAGCCACAGCACCAGCAACAAAGGGCCTGTCAGGAGCAGAGGTCAAAGGAGGGCCCAAAACACATAGGCACCTATGGAGAACAGGGGTGATCCAGTTCCAGTCTGCTAGCAGGTAAGTACCTGCGTCCTCGGGGAGCAGACCAGGGGGGTTTTGTAGAGCCCTGAGGGGACACACACAAGCAGACAAAACACAGCCTCAGCGGCACAGGGGCATCCAGGTACAGTGTGCAAAGTAGGCTTTGGGTTTTGTATTGAAAACAATGAAGGGACCCGGGGGTCAATTTGGCGATGTATACAGGGCACAGGGGGGCTTATCGGGCCAGCCACCGACTGGGCTAGGATGAGGACCACGTGCTGGTCACTCCTGCACTGGTAGGTGGTTCCTCTCGGTCTTGGGTGCTGCGGGTGCAGTGCTTGGTCCAGGCGTCAGGTTCCTTTGTTACCAGGCAGTCGCGGTCAGGGGGAGCATCTGGATCCTCTCTGCAGGTGTCGCTGTGGGGGTGCAGGGAGGTCGACTCAGGGTGTCCACGTCGTTGGAGTCGCTTGGGAGTCCTCTCTGCAGTGTTGGTTGTCCTGAACTCGAGCCAGGGGTGTCGGGTACAGAGTGGGAAGACTTGCGCTTCTGGCGGGAAGTTAGAGTCTCTTTAAAGTTGCTTGCTTTGTTGTTGTTTCTGGACAGAGCCGCTGTACTCGGTCCTTTAGGTGCAGGTCAGTCCTCTAAGTCATCAGAGGTCGCTGGTCCTGCTGGATGCGTCGCTGTGCAGGTTCTTTGAGTCTGGAGACAGGCCGGTAGGGCTGGGGCCAAGTCAGTTGTCTCCGTTGTCTCTGCGGGGCTTTCAGGTCAGCAGTCCTTCTTTTTCCTTCAGGTTGCAGGAATCTGATTTCCTGGGTTCAGGGTTGCCCCTAAATACTGAATGTAGGGGTGTGCTTAGGTATGGGGGTTAGTAGCCAATGGCTACTGCCCTGGAGAGTGGCTACCCCTTCTTTGTGCCTCCTCCCTGAGGGGAGGGGGGGCACATCCCTATTCCTATTGGGGGAATCCTCCAAAACCAAGATGGAGGATTTCTTAAGGCAGGGGTCACCTCAGCTCAAGACACCTTAGGGTCTGTCTTGACTGGTGGGTGACTCCTTGTTTTTCTCATTATCTCTTCTGGACTTGCTGCCAAAAGTGGGGGCTGTGTCCGGAGGGGCGGGCATCTCCACTAGCTGGGATGCTCTGGGGCGCTGTAACAACAAGCCTTTGAGGCTCACCGCCAGGAGTTACAGTTCCTGCAGGGGGAGGTGAGAAGCACCTCCACCCAGTGCAGGCTTTGTTCCCAGCCACAGAGTGACAAAGGCACTCACCCCATGAGGCCAGAAACTCCTCTGGTTGTGGCAGGCTGGCAGGAACTGGACTGGTACACAGGAGGCATCTCTAAGATGCCCACTGTGTGCATTTTTCAGTAAATTCCACACTGGCATCAGTGTGCATTTATTGTGCTAAGAAGGTTGATACCAAACTTCCCAGATTTCAGTGTAGCCATTATGCAACTGTGGAGTTCGTAATTGACAGACTCCCAGACCATATACCGTTTATAGCTACCTTGCACTTACAATGTCTAAGGTTTGACTTAGACACTGTAGGGGCATAGTGCTCATGCACATATGCCCTCACCTGTGGTATAGTGCACCCTGCCTTAGGGCTGTAAGGCCTGCTAGAGGGGTGATTTACCTATGCCACAGCCAGTGGGTTGAGGGCATGGCACCCCGAGGGGAGTGCCATGTCGATTTAGTCATTTTCTCCCCACTAGCACACACAAGCTGTGAGGCAGTGTGCGTGTGCTGAGTGAGGGGTCCCCAGGGTGGCATAAGACATGCTGCAGACCTACCTTGGCATCAGGGCCCTTGGTACCAGGGGTACCAGTTACAAGGGACTTATCTGTGTGCCAGGGCTGTGTCAGTTGTGGGAACAAAGGTACAGTTTAGGGAAAGAACACTGGTGCTTGATCCTGGTTAGCGGGGTCCCAGCACACTTTCAATCATAACTGGCATCAACAAAAGGCAAGAAGTTCGGGGATAACCATGCCAAGGAGACATTTCCCTACATCCTTGGTTTCCTTCCAGTCCCCTACTCCCAAACAGCCAGCGAAAGAAGGGGAGAAAACAAATGGAAAGTCGTTGTCAGGTAAGCGGTTTCTCTTATCTTAGTGTCTGTTTTATTGCTTTTTCTTATAGTTTTCGGTGAAATGCAAGTTGGGGTGCTTAAAGGGGTAGGGGAACGCATTTTGTGAATATAACAAGGGGTTCTTTTGAATTGTGCTGCACAGGGGCCCAGTATTGGGTTTTTTAGGGTCTCCTTTATTTTCTTTTTATATTTATTTTTCTTATTGTTTGAATCGGTGCAGGTTAAAGAAAGAAGAAGGCATAACAACAACAAAAAACACTATGGTGCAAGGATAGTGTTTTGTCCTGTTATGGATTGGCTCACAAGGCAATAATTCTCTTCACCTTCCTGTGCTCCAGCCCCCCTACCCGGTTCCTCCCTACCTTTCCTACCAGCCCTGATAGTTGACCGCGCAAGTGGTTACGTATCTTGGGACGTGGCTGGCTTCTTCGTTCTCCCCGTTCCTCGTGGTGGCTCTCCAGCTCTCCTCCTTGGTTCCGACTTAGATTTGGATCCGCTCTCCTGGCTCGCCGAGTACCTTGTGTCTCTGCCACTTCTCCTCCAGCTGTCCTGCATCCTCCTCGCATAGGTCTTTGGTCTTGTTTTCCTCCTCTCCCACCTCGATGCGCTCTCCAGTTCTTCTGGATTTATTCTGTGTCCGGGAATCCTCATTGACGTAAGCATGTTCCTCCATGCCTGCGCCCACTATGCTCTTGGAAGTCCCCCTAGGGGACTCCCACCTTGCCCTGTCCTCCAGGTATTCCTGAGCCCTGTCACAGGGACACATGCACTTAAACCAGGTACCCTGGTCTTTTTGAGGAGGAGGATGGAAAGGGGAAAAAACGAACCACAAGAACAAGGAGTGACAACCAGGAGCAAAAGCAAAAAACCCAACCATAGCCAGGTATCAGCAGCACCTAGATTTGGTGATAAAACTAACTCTGCTTACCTTCTCACAAGCTGAAGTGACTGCACTAAACAAGGGATTGTCCCAACTAAACAGATACATTTAAATTTCGGTGTGAGCTCACACAATTCTTCAGGAAGATCAGGGTCTAGGTCTTCTTTTCAGAAAATCCCACAATATCACAGGATCCTTCTCACAGAGACCTGAAGAGGAAATCTTTTTTCAATCCTATGACCGCCATGCCACCAGAACAGGTGGTTACGAAGGAAACTGAGCCACTGGACTAGAAAGATATATGGTTTAACAGTCTTACTAGAAGGGAACAAATGGCCATGAGGAACGAAGGAGACCAACGAAGACTATTAACAAGCATAAATTGATCTCCTATCAGGCTCTAACTAGAAGACTTCTCTATGTAATCAAATATATCAAATATTTAGTGAACTATGCAAGGGAGATGGACTGGGTTCCTAATCACGAAAATCCAGAAGGTCCTATACTTCTACACTTTACCCAAGATTCACAAAGACAGGACTACCTGTCAGGACGCCCTATAATATCAGGGATCCTCTCAGTGCTGAGGCTATCTGTTTTGGTAGATTGGTTTCTGAGACCTCTAGTAAAAGAAATGCCCTTGTATATCAAGGATATGAAACCTATACTGAACATGTTCACAGATTTTCAGTTTAATCCAAAATATATGATAGGCTTAGATATTGAAGCCCTACTCACAAGCATTCCCCAAGAGGGGAGCCGGAGGGTCATAGAAGATCTACTACAACAGAACACTTGAAGTGAGAAACCTTATGCCTTTCATCATGGCACTTGTCAGATTGGTGCTCAAAAGAAATTACTGTCAGTTTGATGGCATGATCTTCGAACATCGGCACAGTATATCAATTGGCAGTACACAGATTGTTCTTTTTGTGATTTGCTGTTGTTTTTGAGAAATTAAGGTTAAAAAAATATTTGTATACCTGGATGATTTGGTTCACGAGAGTCTCGCGAGTATCTTGCAGGAGCACAGATTCAGAAATGGAGCCATCTGATTGGTTGAGAGGCCTCTTTTCCCATCAGCTGTCTCACTGACATGGGAGGGAGAGACTCCTGTAAGTCCCACTGGAGCGAGCACTGTGATTGGCTGGCTGTTGGAGGTTTAGAAAAGAAATGGCTGCCATTACTGTGAAAAATTGGAGGTATAGTGGGAATTAAGTGAAAAAGGATATATAAGAGGGCAGGTTATAGACACCCTGCCCCACATAGAGAGGAGGCCTGTAAGGGATAACTACTGTGATGAAAGAAAGTTTAAATTAATTTCTTTTTAAATTTTGCGATCCTGATGGACTCTTGCAGGATCATGAAAATGAGGAAGGGGTAGGCCATCTATCTAAATAATCTACTATGCACAACTGTCACTGACTGTAGTGAGGTGTGACAGTGGAGAGGCTAATCCTTTATCACAGCTTACTACACACAGCTATCATCTTTGGAGAGGTCTTATTGGATAGGCCAGTCTCCTCCATAGAGCCTACTATGCGCGACAGTCACCCTGGAGAGAGGTGTCAGCGGAGAGGTCATTGCCTTCCTACATTCTACTGTGCACAGCTGATGCCCTGGGGATAGCGGTCAGCGGAGAGGCCATTGCCTTCCTATACAATACTATGCACAGCGGATGCCCTGGGGATAGCTGTCAGCGGAGCGGCCATTGCCTTCCCCATACTCTACTGTGCACAGCTGATGCCCTGGGGATAGCTGTCAGCGGAGAGGCCATTGGCTTCCTACACTCTACTGTGCCCAGCTGATGCCCTGGGGATAGCGGTCAGCGGACAGGCCATTGCCTTCCTATACACTACTATGCACAGCTGATGCCCTGGGGATAGCTGTCAGCGGAGAGGCCATTGCCTTCCTATACACTACTATGCACAGCTGATGCCCTCGGGATAGCTGTCAGCGGAGAGGCCAGTCCATCCCCTACCCTACTATGCACAGTTGATACCCTGGGGATAGCTGTCAGCGGAGAGGCAGTTCCCTTCCTATACTCTAATATGCACAGCTGATGCCCTGGGGATAGCTGTTGGCGAAGTGGCCATTGCCTTCCTATACTCTACTATGCACAGCTGATGCCCTGGGGATAGCTGTCAGCGGATAGTCCAATCCTTCCCCATACCCTACTATGCACACCAGTCATTCAAGAAAGATGTCTCAGCAGACAGCCCAGTCTCTCCCCACACGCTAGTATGCACACCTGTCACCCTGGGGAGAGGTGTTAGTGAAGTGGTCAGTCTCTCCCCATATCCTACTGTGCACGCTGGTCCCCTTGGGGAGAGGTATCAATAGAGAGACTTCTCTCCCCACACCTTACTATACATGGCTGTCACCTGGGGGAGAGGTCTCAGTGGACAAGCCAGCCACTCCTCTAACCCTATTGTGCACGCTTGTCATCCTGGGGAGAAGTCAGGGGTGAGGTCAGTCCTTCCTTACATTATACTACGCAAGCTTGTTACCCTGGGGCGAGGTCTCAGTGGAAAAGCCACTTCTTCCCTACACCCTAATATGCACACCTGTCATCTAAGAGAGAGGTCTAAGTGGAGAGACAGTCACCCAGGGGAGGGGTCATAGTGGAGAGGACAGTCACTCTTCATAGCTGTCATCCAAGAATGAGGTGTTAGAGAGAGCCTAGACCTCCCAATACCTTACTACAAACACTGGTTAGCCTGGGGAGAGGTCCTAGTTAAGAGGCCAGTCTGTCTCCACATCATGCTATGCACGCCGGTCACCTTGGGGACAGTCCTCAACAGAGAGAGTAGCCTCTCCTTACATCCTACTACAAATGGCTGTCACCCTGAAGTGGGGTCTCAGCAGAGAGGCTTTTTATCTTCCCACACTCTACCATGCACACCTGTCGCTATGTAGAGAGGTGTTAGTAGAGAGGAGAGTGTCTCCTCGCACCCTAATACGCACATTTGTTAACCTGGGAGAGATCTCAGTAGGGAGGCCACTCCCTTCTCACACCCTTCTCACACCCTACTGAGCACACTTGTTGTCACCCTGGGCAGAGTTTTCAGCAGAGAACCCATTCTCTTCCCACAGGCTACTACACACACTAGTCATTCTGGAGAGAGTAGGTGGAGAAGTCAGCCTCTCTCCACATCCTACTATGGACACCGATTCAACTTGCGGAGAGGTCTCAAACAGAGAGGCTTGTCCCTCCCCACACCCTACTACACATGGCTGCCACCCTGGGGAGAGTTCTTAGCAGACAGGCCAATCTCTCCTCACACCCTACTGTGCACACTTGTCACAGTGGGGAAGAGGTCTCAGTAGAGAGGCTTCTCCCTCCTTACACCCTAGCAGGCTCAGTTGTCTCCTTGGAGAGAGGTGTTAGTGGAAAGGAAAGTGTCTCCTCACGTTCTATGATGCCAACCTGTTATCCCAGGGGGAGATCTCAGGAGAGAGGCCACTCCCTGCTCACAGCCTACTACGTACAGTAGTTACCCTGGAGAGAGGTGTTAGCGGAGAGCCCAGTCTCTCCCGACAGGCTACTATGGACACCCGTCACACTGGGAAGAGATGTCAGTGGAGAGGCCACTTCCCCTACACACCCTACTACGCGTGCTCACATGTTACATCACTGATGACATCTCAAATGCCATCACTGATGATATTCCAGGGAGTGTGTTTTGAAAATATTGCTTATTTTAAAGATACATACCAAGCTACTGCATTGGTTAAATCAGTATACTTTCTGTACTACTGAGTGTTACTATTTTAATATATGTTATCTGAGTAGCTATGTGACTGTCTGCATTAGTGTGAGTGGGTGTCTGAGTGGCTGTATGGGCGTGTGTGTATGAGTGCTTGCATGAGTCTAGGAGTAGCTGTGTTAGTGTATGTGGGACTGTGAGAGGGTGTGTGAGTGGTTTATGGCTTTATCAGTGTTTGTATGAGTGGCTGTATGGGTGTGTGAATGGGTATGTCAGTGACTGTATGAGTCTGTAAGTGGGGGTGTGAGTGGGGTCTGGGTCACTGACTAAGTGTGCTTGTCTGTACATGTCTGTGAGTGTGTATGAGTGGTTGTATGGGTGTGTGAGTGGCTGAGTGAGTGAATGGCCGTGTGACTGGCTGTATGAGTGTGTGAGTGGTCTATGGGTGAGTGAGCGGGTGTGTGAATGGCCATATGGGTGAATAAGTGGCTGTGTGAGTCGCTGTATGAGTCAAGGAGTGGCTGTGTGAGTGGCTCTATGGGTGACGGACTGGATGTTTCAGTGCCTGTATGGATGAGTGAGTGGGTGACTGTATGGGTTAATGAGAGTAGGTGAGTGAGTGTCTGTATGGGTGAGTGGGTTTATAAGTGGTTCTATGGGTGAGTGAGTGGGGGTGTCCGTGGTTGTATAAAGGAGTATCTGTGTGCGTCTGTCTCTGTGAATGAGTGTGTGTGTGAGTGGTTGTATGGGTCTGTGAGTAGTTCTGTGGATGATGTCACTGACCGTGTCATGGGTGATGTAATATGTGAGGTCACAAGCAAATCAAATCAAATCAAATCATTAACATTTATAAAGCGCGCTACTCACCCGTGCGGGTCTCAAGGCGCCAGGGGGGAAAGGGGGGGTTATCGCTGCTCGAACAGCCAAGTCTTTAGGAGTCTCCGGAAAGCGGAGTGGTCCTGGGTGGTCCTGAGGCTGGTGGGGAGGGAGTTCCAGGTCTTGGCCGCCAGGAAGGAGAAAGATCTCCCACCCGCCGTGGAGCGGCGGGTGCGAGGGACGGCAGCAAGTGCGAGGCCAGCGGAGCGGAGGGGGCGGGTGGGGACGTAGAAGCTGAGGCGTCTGTTGAGGTATTCCGGTCCCTTGTTGTGGAGGGCTTTGTGTGCGTGGGTGAGAAGACGGAAGGTGATCCTTTTGCTGACTGGGAGCCAATGCAGGTGTCTCAGGTGTGCGGAGATGTGGCTGTTGCGGGGTACGTCGAGGATGAGGCGGGCCGAGGCGTTTTGGATGCGTTGCAGGCGGTTTTGGAGTTTGGCGGTGGTCCCGGCGTAGAGGGTGTTGCCGTAGTCCAGGCGACTCGTGACAAGGGCGTGGGTCACGGTTTCTCTGGTGTCGGCGGGGATCCAGCGGAAGATCTTGCGGAGCATGCGGAGAGTGAGGAAGCAGGCGGAGGACACGGCGTTGACTTGCTTGGTCATGGTGAGAAGAGGGTCCAAGATGAAGCCGAGGTTGCGGGCGTGGTCTGCGGGGGTCGGTGCGGTGCCGAGGGCCGTCGGCCACCAGGAGTCGTCCCAGGCGGACGGGGTGTTGCCGAGGATGAGGACTTCCGTTTTTTCAGAGTTCAGCTTTTGGCGGCTGAGCCTCATCCAATCTGCGACGTCCTTCATACCCTCTTGTAGGTTGGTCTTGGCGCTGGCGGGGTCCTTGGTGAGGGAGAGTACAAGTTGGGTGTCGTCGGCGTAGGAGGTGATGATGATGTCGTGCTTGCGTACGATGTCGGCGAGGGGGCTCATGTAGACATTGAAGAGTGTCGGGCTGAGCGATGAGCCTTGAGGTACGCCGCAGATGATCTTGGTGGGTTCTGAGCGAAACGGAGGGAGGTAAACTCTTTGGGAGCGGTTAGCGAGGAAAAGGCGATCCAGTCCAGGGCCTGGCCTTGGATCCCGGTGGAGCGTAGGCGGGTGATTAGGGTGCGGTGACAGACGGTGTCAAAGGCAGCCGAGAGGTCGAGGAGAATGAGGGCGACTGTTTCACCGTTGTCCATCAGGGTTCTGATGTCGTCTGTGACTGAGATGAGGGCGGTTTCCGTGCTGTGGTTGGTTCGGAATCCGGTTTGTGAAGGGTCGAGCAGGTTGTTGTCTTCCAGGAAGGTGGTCAGCTGTTTGTTGACGGTCTTTTCTATTACCTTGGCTGGGAAAGGTAGAAGAGAGATGGGGCGGAAGTTTTTCAGGTCGCTTGGGTCAGCCGTAGGTTTCTTTAGTAGGGCGTTGACTTCAGCGTGCTTCCAGCATTCGGGGAAGGTAGCAGAAGAAAAAGAAGAGTTGATGACGGTCTGGAGGTGCGGGGCGATGATGTCGTCAGCTTTGTTAAAGATGAAGTGCGGGCAGGGGTCCGAAGGGGCGCCGGAGTGGATAGAGTTCATGATGGATTTGGTTTCTTCCGTGTTGATGTGGGTCCAGTTGTTGAGGGTGATGTCCGGGGAAGCGGGTTCAGTGGTGTATGGTTGGGTCTGGTGTCCGAAGCTGTCGTGGAGGTCGCTGATCTTGCGATGGAAGAAAGTGGCGAGGGATTCGCACAAATCCTGTGAGGGCGTGACGGCGTTGGCGCTGGCGCTGGGGTTGGAGAACTCTTTGACGATGCTGAAGAGTTCTCTGCTGTTGTGGCTGTTTTTGTCTAGTCTGTCGGTGAAAAAGTTCCTTTTGGCAGTGCGGATCAGGTGGTGGTGTTCGCGTGTAGCGTTCTTGAGGGCGGTCATGTTGTCAGCGGTGTGGTCCTTGCGCCAGGCCTTCTCAAGGGCACGACAAGTTTTCTTTGATTCTTTGAGGGTGTCAGAGAACCAGAGAGGTTTTTTGGTGTTGGTCTGTCGATGCGTGCGTTTGAGGGGAGCAAGGTTGTCAGCGCAGTTGGAGATCCAGTTTGTGAGGTTGAGAGCTGCGTCGTTGGGGTCGGTGGTGAGGGTGGGTTGGTTGGCGGCGAGAGCGGAGAAGAGTTGCTCTTCAGGGATCTTGTTCCACTGTCGACGAGGGATGGGTTGAGTGCGGAGGTGGGAGGTCTCGCGTCGGAATGTGAAGTGGACGCAGCTGTGGTCGGTCCAGTGTAGGGCAGAGGTGTGGCTGAAGAAGACGTGTTTGCTGGCGGAGAAGATAGGGTCGAGCGTGTGTCCGGCGATGTGGGTGGCGGTGTTCACCAGTTGTTTGAGGCCAAGGTTGGCGAGGTTGTCGAGCAGGGTGGTGGTGTTGGGGTCGTTGTTTTGTTCCAGATGGAAGTTGAGGTCGCCTAGGAGGATGTAGTCCGGTGAGGCGAGGGCGTGCGGGGAGATGAAGTCGGCGATGGCGTCGCTGAAAGAGGCGCGAGGTCCGGGAGGACGGTAGACGAGGGATCCTCTGAGGGTGGTCCTTGGGTCGGTGCGAATCTGAAAGCAGTGCATTGCGGGGGCATAAATTATAGTTAGCTTAAGAAGCGAGGTACAGTTACCTTAAGGCACGAAGTATAGTTACTTCAGATAACTGTAACTAGAACTGGTGAATGTCCATGGTTTCAAATGTATAAAATGTGAGCCTGACTATAACACACAAATATATATATTATAAATGACCTACTGGTGGTCGCCACTAGGTGTAGTTAGGATCTAGTTTCCACAAGATGAGTGTTTTTCTGTTTTGCTAATAACTTTGGAGCAGTTTGACGAATCTTCACAACATTTTCAAAACCAGTTTGCCACTCACTTTAGCTGCTGTATGGAAAGTTTCGGGGTGATCTGTCAAGCAGGGCCAAGAACAACAGTGAGTTCCAAAACACGTTTTACCCATGCAATTTCGCATAAGGATTATAGACAGGACTACAGCTCAAACTGCAGAACGGAATTAGACTAAATTTGGCAGAAAGGTAGATCTCAGTTCAGAAAGAGAGTTTTTTGTAATCTGATGTACGTCTGTTCAGTTGTTTTGGAGTTATTAAAGTAAAAAAATGTATGTATATCTAGAGATGTGGATCCACATGCCAACAGCAATGCCTAGATTGGTTGGCCGCAACATGAGAGTAAAGTTGCGGCTGCTATTTTGTGCATGGGGACTTGCTTCCCAGTGGGGAAAATTAAATTTAAAAAGTGATAGAAAGGGTCAGCGTAGAGGTACCCTGATGCCATGGAACTAATGGAGGGGCCTGGAAGGACCTCTCATACACACCTACTCACACACCCGCTCACAGACCAACATAGACACTAGACGCTCACTCACTCACGCACACACACACACCCCACTTACACACCCATACAGCCAATAACACACCCACTTGCAGGCCTACAAAACCACTCACACACCCACTCAGACCAACACAGCCACTCACACGCCCACTTATACACCCATACAGCCACACCACCACTCACACACATCCCCTCATGCACCCAACACACACATGCACCCATCAGCCACTCACACACACTTACACAACCACTCGCACACCCACACAACCACTCACACACCCACTCACAGATTCACAAAATCACTCAGACTTACATCCCCACTCATACACACTCCCACTCACCGATCCACACAGCCCCTCACACAGCCACTCGCACACCTACTCACACACCCACATAGCCTCTCCCACATCCACTCACACACCCAGGCAGTGATACACTAATAAAGATTGCACTAGGATGTTTCTGTATTGAATGTGTTTTGGTATTACATTTTTGCTTTTGGTAGGGAACGGATCTGCGGATCCATAAAATGAATTTTGAAAAACAGAAAGGCTTGGTGCATTGTATTTATGGAAAGACTACCTAAGTTACCTTGCCTTAAATGTTTTATGTATAGTTTTAAAATATATAATAAGAATGACTGTGTGTATAAAATGTATTTATAAACTTGTGAAAATGTATATTAGTAAATTTATTTAAGGATCAAAGTGTAGTACAATTTATATTGAATAAAAAAAAGTGAAATTCACAAAAAAACAAAGGTTACAGGGACATTATAGTTAGGAAATAACATCACAAACTGCAGAAATTCACTAAAAAAACAAAAGCTACAGGGAAGTTATAGTTGGGAAATACACTGAACAAAACAAAGGTCACGGGGACCTTATAGTTAGGTTCAGATTTAACACACACAAAACCAAAGAAATTCAGAAGTTATAGTTGTCTGAGCTAACTATAACTTACGCACCCTGCAATGCACTGCTTATGATCTCACATATTACATCACTCATGACATCTGAAATGGCATCAATGACCACATCATCCAGTGAGTGTGAGCATTTGGTAAACGTTTCTGACACTAAAAGATATATACTGAGCTACTGCAGAAGTTAAATTATTATTCCTTCTGTACTAGTAATCTAGACTACACTTGTAAAGTTTCAGATTTACTACATGAACAACCGAAAGACCCATTTATGGCCACATGCTAATGGAACCCAATAAACAAATACATCGTAATCTACATAAGCTATTTTTGCATGCTATGCCCAACAAGCTAAACAAAAACAATCTTCCTTATGCACTCCTGTGTAACAAAATGGAAACTGACCTAGCAGTCAGCTACACAAACAACATGATAATTGGCCACTAGGGAAAAAAAAAAAAATCTAAATTTTTATGAAAACAACAATTAGAATTCATTCACTTTGGGCTTCATATGTAGCACAATACAACTAAAAGTAGCAAAGAAGCCCCCTAAAATAAATTAGATAGCATACATAAAGTTTCAGAATTACTAACTTAAAGAAACATTTACAGTCACATATTTATGTAAACCAGTACACAAAATACATAACAAATACAGTAGATAAACAAAATGAGACACACTCAGTCTGATTGTCACTCTGCAGTTATGGTTAGGATTCTCACAGATTCCTCTAATTGGTGCTCCTTAATAACTTTTCCCCGTATAGCATTTCCTACATTTTGTGATGATGCAACCTTTTGTGGTGAATCGTTTATGGCGTGCAAAGATAAAAGGGGATCCCAAAATACGTTTTTTCCACCAATGCATTTTCCATGAAATATTGTAGTCGACGTATCGCGAAAACGGCTGAATTGATTTACATGAAATTTGGCAGAATTATACATTATGGTGCATAGATGATCCTTTTTTGGGTACTGTAGGTATTTAGGGTAGGTATTGTTTAGGCTATAAGGCATAAGAATATTATATTGCAACGTCTTCTTTATTTGTTTGCGGCCCTAGCTTTGGAGCTGCCTCAATAATTATTTCGGGAGCTGGATGGTTTCCTACTTTCGCTCTATTGGGGTACCTCACTTAGCCATACATCCCTCTGGAAGCTCCATCTGCCAGTGGCTGAGGGGGGTCTAGAGGCACCCAACTTCAAATTATATTACTTAGCAGCGCAGCTTCAGTGGGAGGCTCAAAGGCGGGCCTTTCTAAGGGTTGTTGAAGGAGCTGGAGAGTGTGGCTGTCCTTCCAAGGATGGCCTACTGGGTTTACTATTGAAGCTGACACCTGCTTTCAGAGTACAGAACTCGAATATCCTGATTAGGATTGCATGTTTTGTTTGGGCTGCAGCCTTACGGTGGACCCAGACAACAACCCCATATACCTGAGAACTTCCTCTTTTAGTGATTTGGCGTTAGGGTCGTCGAGGAAAGGTGGACGGTCAGGACTCCGTGAGTGGCTGGCAGTAGGTATTGATGTCCTGGGTGAACTTTTAGCAGAGGGGGAATTGTGTCCTTTTTTGGATCTCTGGGAGACCTATGATCTCCCGGTGGGCCATTTCATACTTTGTGGGGCCCTGATTCTCAAAATATGGGAATCGTGGGGTACCACCATAGCGGACCCCTCTTGGCAGAAGGTATTAGAATCTAGTTCTAAAGACTCCCTTAAACATACACACTATGTTCTCGACTGTGACCTTGGAGTGACCCTGGTGTGCCATAGAGGACGGAGATTTTATCCACATGGTCTGGTCTTGCCCGCTCTTACAGTCCTTCTGGACGACAGTCCTCCAGGTGGTTCGAGAAGCCACAGATAGAGAATTTCTTATGGGTCCCTGTTAGAAATGGGTTCTCTAGATGGCAGTCAGTTTGCACCCTGTCCAAGTAGGGACCCTCACTCTAGTCAGGATAAGGGAGCTACCCAGCTCAGATAACCCCTGCTCACGCTCTTGGTAGCTTGGCATAAGTAGTCAGGCTTATCTCCGAAGCAATATGTAAAGCATTTGCACATAACACCCAGTAACACAGTGAAAACACTACAAAAGGACACCACACCAGTTTTAGAAACAAAAACTATATTTATCTATATAAAACAAGACCATATACAATAAAAATCCAACACACTGTAATAAATATATGAATTCTGCAAGATTTCCTCAAAAATATAGTTCCTTGAAGGCGATAGCTCCACCTGGGGCTATCACAGCGTTGAGATCAACAAAACCAACAGTTCAGGCCGGTTGCAGCATCGCGGGCCAGCTACGGTGTCGGGAAGACCCGCAAACAGTACCTTTTTGAAGTGCAGGGCGTTGTGATCCTCGCGGAGAGCTCTGGAGAGTGGCATCTGTTCCAGAGTTGGTGCGAGAGTCGTCTGGCCCTTGAAGTCACACGCATTGCAGACCGAACTCCAGGCTGATGACATCAGGAGCGCTGGCGTGGATTGTGTCGGGGCTGCGGTGCGAAGCGGGACGATGCGAAGTGCGGTGCCCACAGGTCACGGTGCAGGCAGCGGCTCGGTGATGGCGTCCAGCTGCGTTTGTGAGACCAGGGCTGCGGTGTGAAGTGGGGCAGTGCGACATGCGGTGTCACCAGGTCACGGTGCAGGCAGCGTCGTTGCTGAAGCACTGTCGTCGGTAGGCCCAAGCCAGCAGTGCGTGATGGGACGGTGCTTTCTGACCCTCACGAGCGGTGTCCACAGGCCACGGTGCAGGAAGGGATGCCTGGTGACGATAATGGAGTCGATGGTCCTGCGTCGGTAGACCGGGGCTGCGGTGCGGGCGGTGCTTTGTGTACCTCACAAGCGTTGTCCACACGCCACGGTGCAGGCAGCGGCGCTGGTGTCACCAGGAGCAGCAGCGTCAGGGATGCCCAGGCTGGGGTGTGAACTAGTGATGCCGGAGTGCGGGGCCCACAGGTTGCGGTGCGAGCAGCGGCTCGGTGAAGTCGTCTGATGACAACGTAGGTGAGACCAGGGTCCCGGTGCGAAGCTGGGCAATGCAACTCCATGTGGCATTAGCAGGTCACAGGGCAGGCCAGCGGCGGCGTTGGCGGCATCGTGGTGGTTTCTCCTCTTGAGCAGCACAAAACACATGGATCCCAGTGCTGCAGGTCGAGGAAACTGAAGTCTTTGGTGTCCAATAGACTTCCAGCAGGAGGCAAGCGATATTCCAAGCACTTGGAGAACTTTCTCAGGCACGACACACAGCAAAGTTCACCATTTGCACTCTTTTCAGGCAGAAGCAGCAACTGCAGGCCAGTCCAGCAAAGCATAAAAAAAAGTGAGGGGGACTGGGAGAATTATGGTAGAGTGTACGGTCTCCCAAGACTTAAATCTGTAAACAAAAATAGTAACGGGACTCTGGGTAGGTTTGCTGTAGGATCAAAGGAAGAGTAAATAATATTCCCTTTGGCTTGAGGCTTGCGCGTCCCTATGATGCCTTTTCTCTACTATGGGATGGGCGACCTACTGACCAATTGACGGTGACAAGCAGTCCTTGTTCAGTAAGTGACTTTCCCGCACTTATTCATTTATGTAAATAGGAGAAGTAGTTGTTACGGTCCTGATGAAGCACCAAGGGATCATTTTTTTGACCGCAGAGGTGTGAAACATGTTGACCACACTGTGTTAGGACTAGGTACACCACCTTTTTTCCTTTCCATGGAGTACAGTGGGACATTATTCCCCGCATTAACTCCTCTTGTTTCTTTTTTAAATCTTGGCCTGATCCTTTTTTCTGAGTTATTAAATCATGATGCCTAAGGCTCAAAGCCAATTTTAATCTATTTGTCTCTCCCATGTTTTCTTATCGTCAGTATTTTCTGCAGACCCTATTACATCTGCTATATTACCTTCGGTTGAGTACCGCCACCTTATGTGGGGTGGTCCGCCAGACATTGCAGTGCCGGTCTGATGAGGAGACTGCCCAATGATGACACTTGGCATCCTAGTGGATGCTTGAGGACTCTCATGAAAATACCGATACTTCTTCTCCCTGCATGCATATGTATTGGAACAGTGTACTATTTTTGTTTACTGTCCAGCAAAGCAACACAGCAAAGGGACAGTACTCTTCCTTGAGCTCTTCTCTTTGGCAGAGGTTCCTCTTGATTACAGAAACATTCTAAAAGTCTGGGGTTTTTCGGTCTTCTTCTTATACCCTGTTCTGCCTTTGAAGTTGGCAAACTTCAAAGCAAAGTCTCAAGTGTTTGCAAGATCCTTCATTTTCCAGGCCAGGCCCCAGACACACAACAGGGGGTCGGAGACTGCATTGTGTGAGGGCAGGCACAGTCCTTTCAGGTGTGAGTGAGCACTCCTCCCCTCCCTTCCAGCACAGATGGCTCATCAGGATATGCAGCCTACACCCCAACCCCCTTTGTGTCACTGTCTAGAGGAGAGGTGTGAACAGCCCAACTGTCAAATTTACCCAGACGGGGAATCCACAAACAGGCAGAGTCACAGAATGGATGAAGCAAGAAAATGCCTACTTTCTAAAAGTGGCATTTTCAAACTAACCATCTAAAAAACAACTTTACTAAAATATGTATTTCAAAATTGTGAGTTCAGAGACCCTAAAAGCCAAATGTGTATCTGCTCTCGAAGGGTATCTATGCTTTAAGGATATTTAAAGCCAGCCCACAGGTTAACCTACGAGAGGGATAGGCCTTGCACAGTGAAAACCGAATTTGGCAGTATTTCACTGTTAGGACATATAAAACACACTAGTATATGTCCTACCGTAAACATACACTGCACCCTGTGCATGGGCCTAGGGGTGCCTTACATGAGTAAAAGGGAAGGTTTAGGCCTGGCAAGTGGGTACACTTGCCAAGTTGAATTGGCAGTTTAAAACTGCACACACAGACACTGCAGTGGCAGGTCTGAGCCATGGTTACATGACAACTAATGTGGGTGGCACAACCAGTGCTGCAGGCCCACTAGTAGCATTTGATTCACAGGCCCTGGGCACCTCTAGGGCACTTTACTAGGGACTTATTAGTAAATCAAATATGCCAATTCAGGATAAACCAATCCACAGTACAATTTATATGGGGAGCACTTGCACTTTAGCACTGATTAGCAGTGGTAAAGTGCGCAGAGGCAATAAACCAACAAAAACAGAGTCCAAAACCAGGAGGTCAGAAGGCAAAAAGACAGGACACACCAAAAATCTGCAAAGTCTAACACCTTCCCAGAAAATCCATGAAGGGAATTAATTTTAGACAAGGAACAGGTGGTTTTGGTGGACTTCAAGGTTTCCCAGATGTTAAGCAAAGGCGCAATTAAAAAAATTGCAGATACGGAAGATGGCTTTGTGAGCACAGTATTTTTAGTAAAGAAAAAAGACAGAGGTTGTCATCCTGTGATAAAGATGAATGATCGGAACATGTTCCTGGTACACAGACATTTCAAGATGGAGGGGATCCATCTTTTTCAGGGTATTTTACAAGTAAAGGATTGGCTAGTGAAGTGAGATCTGAAGGACATTTAATTTACGATACCTATGGACATAGGTTCTCAGAAATACTTATGTTTCAGGTGGAGAGGTACGTTATAACAGTTATCTTCCTTCTGGTCTATATTCGGCTCCGTGGTGCATCACCAAGGTTCTGCATCCAGTTGTAGCATTTTTGAGAGAAAGAGCTGTTTGTCTAGTAATTTATTTAGACCACTTATTGCTGATGTCTCAAGATCAAGAGAAACTTCTAAGTGGCTTGGAGGGGACAAGAGAACTACTAGAGAGTGTAGGTTTCATCATCAATGTAGAGAAGTCTATCATGATTCCCACACAAAACACAAGAGTTTTGGGGGTCTAAGTGGACACCCAGTTATCTCAGTTATGTCTTCCTCAGAAAAAAATAAGAAAAATAAAGAAAGAAGTAGGATTTGTTTTAGCAAAGAAGTGGTGACTCTGAGGAATCATTCATCTTCATCCATTCAGGCCACATCTCTGGGCCCACTTCTCTATGGAGCTGTTCAGAGTGCCTGGATAACCTCAAGGGTGAGAAAAAGCATTCTACAAATGTACTGATTGATTGATTGATTTCAGAGACTAAAGACCTTAGGATTGGGAAAGGGTTTGTGGTATGCAGATGTGGTAACTCTATCCCAAGAAACCCAGGAGGCAATGGAATAGTGGTTGAGCAATCTGGAAATTTCGAATGGCAAATCAATTTTTGGGAATGTCCCAAAATTTACTTTAGAGACTGATGCCAGCAATCTTGGTTGGGAAGCACGTTTGAAAGATATGGAGAATGGAGGGAGATGGTCCAGAGAGAAGCAAGGTTTGCACATAAATTGTTCGTAAATGTTAGTGGGATTGAACACATTCATGAGTTGCAGGAGAATATTATCAAACAGTGTGGTGGTGATTCGTATGGACACATTTGTGGCAGTATCATACATACATTGACTAGGGGGGATCGAGAGCAAAGCAATTGGCAGATCTGGCCAAAGAGATCTGGTATTTGTGCTGGGAACAGCAAATCCTCTTAAGGGCAGAATGTATCATAGGTCAGCAGAATCAAAGAGCAGACTGGAATTCGAGGAACTTGAGGGATTTCTGCAACTGGAAGCTGAAGTCATTCATTTTCAAGAAGATTCAAAGATTATGGGGTCCATTTTAGCTAGACTTATTTGCAAGCAGACTGACCCTTCAGGAGAGCAGACATTACAGTTGGAGACTGGATCCCAGAGAAGCTGCTTTAGACTCCTTAATTCAGATTTAGAAAGGAGACAAAGTTACGTTTTACCTCTGTTTTCAATGATCCAGAGAAGGAGTCTCCAACCTTTTGTGTAATAAGAGCTACTTAAGTTCAGAAAGAATCATCCCGGGCTACTTATAGAATTAGTTGTAATTGTGACCCCATCAAATAAGATTGCAGTAGTGGCTATCCTACGCATGATTAATAGCTGTGATCACCTCCGTGCATCGGGCAGGGTTACAAACAGTACTGTAAAAAAGGCTTTGTCAATTTGAAATTCCACTGCATGGCTAATACATAACAGCCATAGCTTCCATGCCTCTGGCACCAAGGTACTAATATTAGTAATAGGTTGCACCAGCGCCACATTACTTATTTACTCGACCATGAGTTGTACTGTATTTTGGTCAAGAAGCCATTTTTCTGAAAGCTTCAGCTTATGAGTTCTGAACACATTTTCATCTCAAGTACACACTCTCATTTTCCATACACATATAATAATTCAGCAAAAGCTTCTATATGGGCTGCATAATGGACAGCAACTTGCAGGGAAATAGAGCTACTAGTAGCTCACAAGCTACTCGTTGAAGAGGACTGATCCAGAGGAGGGTGTTAAGAGTTCAAAGAGAAAGGTGCAGTATTGTTCTTGGGACTCCCTTCGGAGCTCGCAGGTTTGTTTTCCAAGAGTCATGGAGCTCGCAATGGAGGTGCCTGTTTGATACCAGTTTCATTGGGCCTGCTAACAGGTCAGGAAGGAGAAGAACATCCTTTGGTACTGGAAAGGTGTATGAACCTTCTTGTCTGGAAGATTTCAGGAGGTCAGGCAGATACTCAGGCCTTTTGAGAGAGGCTAGAGACTTATTAGAAACATCTTTGGCACAAGGTAGCAGGAAAAAGTAGACTGTCGTCTGGAGAAAAGTGGAGATGAACTTCGATCCCGTGGAGGCTCCGGTTGTGGAGGTAGCAAATTCCTTTGCCGAACGGTTCAATTCAAGCCTGTCTTACAGAACAATTAATTGCTATAGATCAGGCGTGTCAGCTGTACATACCTTGTGAATAACTTTGCTGTGTTGCAAACCCTTAATGCATAGGGTGATGAAAGGAATTATGCTTAAAAGACTGCCTAGAACTTGTTATGATTTCTTATTGGATGTAGGTTTCATTTTTTATCTTTTTGAATCCTGGCCGGATAATGTATACCTTTCATTAAGACACATTTCTCTGAAATTCGCGACTGCAGTTTGTCTGATCTCTTTGAGAAGAGTTTCTGATGTTAATGCTCTGGAGGTTTGTAACAGGTTTTATTCTTTGGATGGCATCCATTTTGATATTTGGAAAAGCACTAAGGGCATCTCTGACAGTATTTATTATCCATCATTTTATGCAAGAAATTGTGTGTTGTGAGTTGTATGAAAGTTTCTGAGCAGGGAATGTTGGAATTTAGAGCAGATGGGGAAATTCAATTTCTGATCTCATGTGAAACCTTAAAAGGCAGTCTCAACTGCTATGATCTCAAGGTGGGTGAGATAAGTATTGTTGGAAGCTGGAGTTGATTTTTCAAAGTTTGGAGCACATTCCTCTGGGGATGCTATGGCGAGTAAGGTTTTTGGGCATGTGGAACCTTGCTGAGATTCTCAAGGCAGCAGACTGGTCAATTGCTAATACTTTTGCTCATTTCTATTTGAGACCAGTGGAGCACGTGAGCAGTCTGGCGCTGAAATGGCGATTCTCCAATTACCATGCAGAGGGAATCTTGGTTTCATTCAAGACAATGGAGGCTACCATGATCCCACCCACCTCTCCCATTCCATTTATTTCTGAATAATTAGTGAAGATGGAATTTTGTTTATATGTCTGATTTGACTGTAAAAGTGTGTGTTACTTACAGGTTTGTCTCCTGATTTGTTTGTGTTAAAATGTTGATTTATACTTTTTCTTTTTTCTGACAATTTGCAATAGAAGAAAATTTGTCCCAAAGTTAAAGAAGCTCTTGAATTGTGTCACAGCCTAAAGAGGAATGTGTTTGTGTGGCAGGGGTTTAAGATTCCAGATTGGAATATGTGCTTTATTGAATGTTCTTTAAAGGGCTCCATGTTGGGGCAGCAATAAAAGGTTGTATGCATAACACTAGTGTCCGTTTTTAATTAAATCAAGATTCTCTCTGCATGCTAATTGGAGAATCGCTATGCTAATGGTAGGGACAGGCTGTGGAGTCGTTTGTACCGAAGTCTCTCACTGAGTATGTTATGGATGGATATGAGTGCTGAGAAAATGTACATAAACTTAATCATACACCATAGCTGCTAGGCATCTGTTTATCTTTATTATGTTGCCATGTGCTCAGCAAACCTTCTGAACTTTGATGATTGACCTTGTGCTCGCAGCCTTGGGCTGCAATCTGCTTATCGCTGTAATTTACTTGTTCTAACCGTAGTTCAGAGAATTTTTGTGCTTACTCAGTAACTGCCAGAACAGGTTTGTACAGGTCGTTGCCACCTCCTGCCAGCTGCATCTGTACCTTCTCCCACCACACGTGTATCCCTGAAATATTCTGAAGGCCGCAGAGGACCTTGAATATGCTAGGGGTGGAGTTGTCCTCTGACTAAGCAGTTTTGTGTGTATATAAGGTTGGGTGCCCCAGAGTGAAGGGGAAGCCTCCGTAGGATAGTCACTTGTCTGTCCTGGGACTCTGTATTAGCTGGAGCTATAATCCATGTAATAAACTTCTCTTTATTCCTCCAGTTGGTGACTCTGCCTGATTTGTGTACTCTCTGCTAAACGGACCCTGAGGACTAGGGTGTCCCTCCACCGCTGGAAAGGAGACCCCTGGTTGGCGTCTAATCTTTCCTGGTTCCTCAGTGCGACAGAGAGTCACGTTTGAAAAGGGACTGAATTGGTTATTCAACCTGAGTGCAAGAATACACAACGCCCTGGCCACCAGTGCAAGATGGCAGTTGTGGTGTTCTGTGACCAGGTGATAATGCACTATTTGATAACCACTGCATCATCCCTGGAATGTTGGATTCAAGTGTGAGCAATCGTACGAATGAGACGCGTTCCCGGCTACTGGTGTTTTTGGGGGTGCATTATTGTAAGCTTAAATAAAGAGATGGTTTAAACTATCTAGGGGGCCAGGGTGTAACCTTTTACATTTGGCGACGTGCGGAGGCCCCGCTCAACCGATTTAGTGATTTCGGCATTGGCTGACAGTTTCAAAGACACTTCACGAAACCAACATCGTAAGATCCCAACACAAAACTGACTTAACAGCCAGGTGGAAGACTAGAAGGCTGTAAAAAGGTACTCTTACCAATCATTAAGGCTTGTGAGAGGACTTGGAGCTAATGGGGCAAAAGTGTGGCAGTTACGGTGCAAGCCTTCTCAGGCAAGCTGCTCGAGCGGTGAGGGGTACACGAGCTCTTTGATGCCATAGGAACCTCCGGATTGCTTGTAACCCTGCTAAAAGCCGAGAATGCCCTAAAGGAACATCGACGTGCGTAGCTTATCATGTCACAACCATGCACTCTGAGGAGTGCTCCCTTAGCAACCCCAGCTGGAGCAGGGTTTGCTATTCTTCAAGTGTGGGTGTGCGTTGTGTAGTGTTCCCTCAATGTGCACTGCTTTTACATCCTGGTGTATCATTAGCGTATGAAGCGCACACCTCAATGCGCACTGCTTCTACATCCTGGTGTATCATTAGCGTATGAAGCGCACACCACAATGCGCACTGCTTCTACATCCTGGTGTATCATTAGCAATTGAAGCGCGCACCATCTCAATGCGCACTGCTTCTACATCCTGGTGTATCATTAGCACATGAAGCGTGCACCATCTCAATGCGCACTGCTTCTACATCCTGGTGTGTCATTAGCATATGAAGCGCACCCCTCAATGCGCACTGCTTCTACATCCTGGGGTATCACTGCTTTTACATCCCGGGTATCACTGCTTCTATATCCCGGGGTATCACTGCTTCTACATTCTGGGGTATCACTGCTTCTACATCCTGGGGTATCATTAGCGTATGAAGCGCACACCTCAATGCGCACTGCTTCTACATCCAGGGGTATCATTAGCGTATGAAGCGCACACCATCTCAATGCGCACTGCTTCTACATCTTGGGGTATCATTAGCGTATGAAGCGCGTGCCATCTCAATGCGCACTGTTTATACATCCTGGTGTATCAGTAGCATATGAAGCGCGCTCCATCTCAATGCGCACTGCTTCTACATACTGGTGTATCATTAGCCTATGAAGCGCGCGCCATCTCAATGCGCACCGCTTCTACATCCTGTTGTATCATTACTGTATGAAGCGCACATCTCAATGCGCACTGCTTCTACATCCTGGTGTATCATTAGCGTATGAAGCGCGCACCATCTCAATGCGCACTGCTTCTACATCCTGGTGTATAATTAGCGTATGAAGCACGCACCATCTCAATGCGCACTGCTTCTACATCCTGGTGTATCATTAGCGTATAAATCGCAGACCTCAATGCGCACTGCTTCTACATCCTGGTGTATCATTAGCGTATAAATCGCACACCTCAATGCGCACTGCTTCTACATCCTGGTGTATCATTAGCGTATGAAGCGCACACCTCAATGCGCACTGCTTCTACTTCCTGGTGTATCATTAGCGTATGAAGAGCACGCCATCTCAATGCACACTGCTTCCACATCCTGGTGTATTATTAGCGTATGAAGCGTGCGCCAGCTCAATGCGCACTGCTTCTACATCCTGGTGTATGAAGCGCACGCCATCTCAATGCACACTGCTTCCACATCCTGGTGTATCATAAGAGTATGAAACGTGCGTCATCTCAATGCGCACTGCTTCTACATCCTGGTCTATCATTAGCGTATGAAGCGCGCACCATCTCAATGCGTACTGCTTCTACATCCTGGTGTATCATTAGCATATGAAGCGCACACCTCAATGCGCACTGCTTCTACATCCTGGTGTATCATTAGCGTATGAAGCGCGCGCCATCTCAATGTGCACTGCTTCTACATCCTGGTGTATCATTAGCGTATGAAGCACGCACCATCTCAATGCGCACTGCTTCTACATCCTACAGTGTCTGCTCCTTCAAGGTAAAGGTTGCGGTACAACTTAGCGTCTGCTGCATCCTTCGTGATTTCCCAAAGCGCACTACTTCTTCAACCTGTGCTCTTCTAAACTGCCCATTCCTTGGCTAAGTTTGTGGTAGAAGTTTGCAATTGCTACGTCCGGGCACACTGCAACTGTGGTTCCTGATTAAGAGGTTTCTCAAGTGACATGGTGCATATAAGTAGAATTGCTCTTCGGCACTGCGTAGCGCAGATGAAGCATTTATGACCTTACATTTACATTGTGTGTTAGTGATCTTACATTAATAAGGTACAGTGCATAATGTTTTGGGAAATGTCAAGAACGTGGGTGTTGTCTCGAATACCGGTGAAGTCCATCTTGATCTCTCTGCATGTTTCACTCCACATACATATTTGCACTTGTGCCTTTGTTTTCCATCATGCAGAACGTCACTGCACCTATATTCTTTTTAACTTCCGCTGGGGATACACCGGTTCCATGGCTGAAGTAGGGAAAAGTATTCAGCCACTATACAAGGGTGTGTGGCACGTCACTTAGTGCTGGGCGCAGAAGGTAAGGTCATTATTAATGCATTGTCTAGGCACCGAAGGTCAGGAGGTGTTGGAACACCCTACTGACCTGTCGGATGGTGATTGTACAAACCGCAATCAGTTTGAAATCTGCCTAAAAATGTTGGACATGCATTATCTGCCCAAATTAAGGAGTATGCTTGAGCGTTACCAGTTTGGAAAAAGAATGCAGCGGCAGGGAGAGTCAATTGACCAGTATGTAACGGAACTATGCAGGTTGGCGTCAACCTGCAGCTTTGGTAGTACCTGTGAGGAGCGCTTGAGAGACCAATTTATGCCAGGGTGTATGTTAGAAAAAGCTAAACAGAGCAGGTAGCAGAAGGAAAATACTTTACAAGAAGTGTTCACCATGGTAAAAACATATGAGCCTTCCAAGGCGTGTGTGGATATTATTCAGGGTAGTGTCATGGGCTCCGACAAAGCAGAATATGTGGCAGTAAAGTTAGTGCACGGCAAATCTTCTAAAGGCAAGGTTATGCAAGAAAAGGCAGTGCCACGGTGACAAAAGCATTTGCAGTGAAACGCTTCTGATGTGGAAATGCAGGCCATGTGGTCAATTTCAAGGATTGTCCTGGGTGGAAGGTGGTGTGCAACAATTGTGGGAGGAAAGGGCGCTTCGCGAAGTGTTGCAGATCTACCAAAATTACTAAAAATGTGAGAAAGGTTGAGTATGATGATGATGACAGATTGCTTGTGAGGTCACTATTTTACAAACCAAGGAAGGTATATCTGATGGGCCCTTTGATACAGTCCAGGGTAATGGTGAGTCCATCAAGATTCTATTTGATTTTGATGCCAAAATAATACTTATTCCCAAAACATTTTATAAACAAAGTTTGAAAACTAAGGTAAAACTACTTAAAATGGATGTTAAACCAAATGGTTATGGTGGGAAACCCATTAAGTTGCTGGGCTACTTTTGAGGAACATTGAGTTTAAGGATCGCATCATACCAGAGAAAATGTATGTATCGATTAAAGGGGATTATCTCATTAGTTGGTTTTGCCAACATGACTTAAATGTTTGTTTGGACCCCAATGAAGATCCTCCAGTTAGGATCAAAGATGTTCCCACTGTCTGGAGGATTATAGCTGGAGGCGAAGTGTGGTTGGATAAATTTCCTGATATTTTCAGGAAAGGGTTGGGTGTCTTAGGAATTACATGCATATGATCAAGCTTAAGTCTAATGCCCAACGTAAAGCTGCTACAGTGAGGGGTGTTCTGATGCTACTGAGAGAAAGTATGAGAAAAGATTTGGAAAAATTGATTGACAATGGATTTGTTCAGGTAGTTGAAGCTTCGGATTTGGTTGCACCAGTGGCAATGGTACAAAAGGACAATGAGGAGCCCAGGCTCTGTGTGGACCTAAGGGAACTCAATAAGTCAGTGGTGGTGGACCATTATCCCCTTTCCAATATCAGTGAGATGTTGTGTTCCCTTAATGGCACTAAGCATTTTCCTCACTTGACCTTACGTCAGGGTACCACCAGATTAAGTAGCACTCCTCTTCCCAAGATCTCACCACTTATGTCACTGCCTTTGGCACTTCAAGATAATATTTTATATTGGTGTACATGCTTACAGTGGTGAATATAACAGGTTGTGTGAAGTACTGGGAAGATTGCAGAAATGTGGGCTTACACTGAAGCCCGAAAAATACTAATTTGATGTGTCTTAAATTGAGTACTTAGATCATATGATCGCAAGGTCTCGCACTCACCCAAAAGTTATTTAGTGAACACCATCAAAATGTACTACTTCTTCAGGGTGAAGAAGGATTGATAAAATATGTGGGAATGGCTGAATTTTATAACAAGTTTCCTCACACATTTGCAGAAACAGCTGTGTGCGTCAGGGCTTTGCTTAGTAAGGGTAAAGAGTTTGTTTGGTATAAGTCATACGTAGAGGAGTTTGAAGAAGTAAAGAACAGTCTGGGGAATACCTCAAATTTGGGTAGCTTTAGCATCAATGATGAAACTATCGTAATGACCAATGCCATCTTGAAAGGATTGGCTGCTGCATTAATGCAGGAGAGAGTGAGGTAAAGAGGCAGGAAGTGTCTGGAGCTGGCTTAATGCAGGAGAGAGTGAGGTAAAGAGGCAGGAAGTGTCTGGTGCTGAATTAATGCAGGAGGAGAGAGTGAGGTAAAGAGGCGGGAAGTGTCTGGAGCTGGATTAATGCAGGAGAGTGCGGTAAAGAGGAGGGAAGTGTCTGGAGCTGGATTAATGCAGGATAGAGCGGGTAAAGAGGCAGGAAGTGTCTGGAGCTGGATTAATGCAGGAGAGAGCGAGGTAAAGAGGCAGGAAGTGTCTGGAGCTGGATTAATGCAGGAGAGAGTGAGGTAAAGAGGCAGGAAGTGCCTGGAGCTGGATTAATGCACAAGAGAGCGAGACAAAGAGGCACGAAGTGTCTGGAGCTGGATTAATGCAGGAGAGAGTGAGGTAAAGAGGCAGGAAGTGTCTGGAGATGGATTAATGTAGGAGAGTGAGGTAAAGAGGCAGCAAGTGTCTGCAGCTGGATTAATGCAGGAGAGTGAGGTAAAGAGGCGGGAAGTGTCTGGAGATGGATTAATGCAGGAGCGAGTGAGGTAAAGAGGCAGGAAGTGTCTGGAGCTGGATTAATGCAGGAGAGAGTGAGGTAAAGAGGCAGGAAGTGTCTGGAGCTGGATTAATGCAGGAGAGAGTGAGGTAAAGAGGCAGGAAGTGTCTGTTGCTGGATTAATGCAGGAGAGACTGAGGTAAAGAGGCGGGAAGTGTCTGGAACTGGATTAATGCAGTAGAGTGGGGTAAAGAGGCAGGAAGTGTATGGAGCTGGATGGATGCAGGAGGAGAGAGTGAGGTAAAGAGGCAGGAAGTGTCTGGTGCTGCATTAATGCAGGAGAGAGTGAGGTAAAGAGGCAGGAAGTGTCTGTTGCTGGATTAATGCAGTAGAGAGGGAGGTGAAGAGGCAGGAAGTGTCTGGTGCTGGATTAATGCAGGAGAGAGTGAGGTAAAGAGGCAGGAAGTGTCTGGTGCTGGATTAATGCAGAAGGAGAGAGTGAGGTAAAGAGGCAGGAAGTGTCGGGAGCTGGATTAATGCAGGAGAGAGCGAGGTAAAGAGGCAGGAAGTGTCTGGAGCTGGATTAATGCAGGAGAGAGCGAGGTAAAGAGGCGGGAAGTGTCTGGAGCTGGATTAATGCAGGAGAGAGAGAGGTAAAGAGGCAGGAAGTGTCTGGAGCTGGATTGATGCAGGAGAGAGGGAGGTAAAGAGGCGGGAAGTGTCTGGAGCTGGATTGATTCAGGAGAGAGTGAGGTAAAAAGGCGGGAAGTGTCTGGAACTGGATTAATGCAGGAGAGAGGGAAGTAAAGAGGAAAGAAGTGTCTGGAGCTGGATTAATGCAGGAGAGAGTGAGGTAAAGTGGCGGGAAGTGTCTGGAGCTGGATTAATGCAGGAGAGAGTGAGGTAAAGAGGCGGGAAGTGTCTGGAGCTGGATTAATGCAGGAGAGAGTGAGGTAAAGAGGCGGGAAGTGTCTGGAGCTGGATTAATGCAGGAGAGAGGGAGGTAAAGAGGCGGGAAGTGTCTGGAGCTGGATTAATGCAGGAGAGAGGGAGGTAAAGAGGCGGGAAGTGTCTGGAGCTGGATTAATGCAGGAGAGAGTGAGGTAAAGTGGCGGGAAGTGTCTGGAGCTGGATTAATGCAGGAGAGAGGGAGGTAAAGAGGCGGGAAGTGTCTGGTGCTGGATTAATGCAGGAGAGAGGGAGGTAAAGAGGCGGGAAGTGTCTGGTGCTGGATTAATGCAGGAGAGAGGGAGGTAAAGAGGCGGGAAGTGTCTGGAGCTGGATTGATGCAGGAGGAGAGAGTGAGGTAAAGAGGCAGGAAGTGTCTGGAGCTGGATTAATGCAGGAGAGAGGGAGGTAAAGGGGCAGGGAGTGTCTGGGGCTGGATTAATGCAGGAGAGAGGGAGATAAAGAGGAGGGAAGTGTCTGGAGCTGGATTAATGCAGGAGAGACTGAGGTAAAGAGGCGGGAAGTGTCTGGAACTGGATTAATGCAGTAGAGTGGGGTAAAGAGGCAGGAAGTGTCTGGAGCTGGATGGATGCAGGAGGAGAGAGTGAGGTAAAGAGGCAAGAAGTGTCTGGTGCTGCATTAATGCAGGAGAGAGTGAGGTAAAGAGGCAGGAAGTGCCTGGAGCTGGATTAATGCAGGAGAGTGGGGTAAAGAGGCAGGAAGTGTCTGGTGCAGGATTAATGCAGGAGAGAGTGAGGTAAAGAGGCAGGAAGTGTCTGGAGCTGGATTAATGCAGGAGAGAGTGAGGTAAAGAGGCAGGAAGTGTCTGTTGCTGGATTAATGCAGCAGAGTGAAGTAAAGAGGCGGGAAGTGCCTGGAGCTGGATTAATGCAGGAGCAAGTGAGGTAAAGAGGCAGGAAGTGTCTGGAGCTGGATTAATGCAGGAGAGGGGGAGGTAAAGAGGCGGGAAGTGTCTGGTGCTGAATTAATGCAGGAGAGAGTGAGGTAAAGGGGAAGGAAGTGTCTGGAGCTAGATTAATGCAGGAGAGAGTGAGGTAAACAGGTGGGAAGTGTCTGGTGCTGGATTAATGCAGGAGAGAGGGAGGTAAAGGGGCAGGAAGTGTCTGGAGCTGGATTAATGCAGAAGAGAGGGAGGTAAAGAGGCGGGAAGTGTCTGGAGCTGGATTAATGCAGGAGAGAGGGAGGTAAAGAGGCGGGAAGTGTCTGGAGCTGGATTAATGCAGGAGAGAGTGAGGTAAAGTGGCGGGAAGTGTCTGGAGCTGGATTAATGCAGGAGAGAGGGAGGTAAAGAGGCGTGAAGTGTCTGGTGCTGGATTAATGCAGGAGAGAGTGAGGTAAAGTGGCAGGAAGTGTCTGGAGCTGGATTAATGCAGGAGAGAGGGAGGTAAATAGGCGGGAAGTGTCTGGTGCTGGATTAATGCAGGAGAGAGGGAGGTAAAGATGCGGGAAGTGTCTGGAGCTGGATTGATGCAGGACGAGAGAGTGAGTTAAAAAGGCAGGAAGTGTCTGGAGCTGGATTAATGCAGGAGAGAGGGAGGTAAAGGGGCAGGAAGTGTCTGGGGCTGGATTAATGCAGGAGAGAGGGAGGTAAAGAGGCGGGAAGTGTCTGGAACTGGATTAATGCAGGAGAGTGCGGTAAAGAGGCAGGAAGTGTCTGGAGCTGGATGAATGCAGGAGGAGAGAGTGAGGTAAAGAGGCAGGAAGTGCCTGGTGCTGCATTAATGCAGGAGAGAGTGAGGTAAAGAGGCAGAAGTGCCTGGAGCTGGATTAATGCAGGAGAGTGGGGTAAAGAGGCAGGAAGTGTCTGGTGCAGGATTAATGCAGGAGAGGGTGAGGTAAAGAGGCAGGAAGTGTCTGGTGCTGGATTAATGCAGGAGAGAGTGAGGTGAAGGGGCAGGAAGTGCCTGGAGCTAGATTAATGCAGGAGAGAGTGAGGTAAGGAGGCAGGAAGTGTCTGGAGCTGGATTAATGCAGGAGAGAGTGAGGTAAAGAGGCAGGAAGTGTCTGGAGCTGGATGGATGCAGGAGAGACTGAGGTGAAGGGGCAGGAAGTGCCTGGAGCTAGATTAATGCAGGAGAGGGTGAGGTAAAGAGGCAGGAAGTGTCTGGTGCTGGATTAATGCAGGACAGAGTGAGGTAAAGAGGCGGGAAGTGCCTGGAGCTGGATTAATGCAGGAGAGAGTGAGGCAAAGAGGCAGGAAGTGCCTGGAGCTGGATTAATGCAGGAGAGTGGGGTAAAGAGGCAGGAAGTGTCTGGAGCTGGATTGATGCAGGAGGAGAGAGTGAGGTAAAGAGGCAGGAAGTGTCTGGAGCTGGATTAATGCAGGAGAGAGTGAGGTAAAGAGGCAGGAAGTGTCTGGAGCTGGATTAATGCAGAAGAGAGTGAGGTGAAGGGGCAGGAAGTGCCTGGAGCTGGATTAATGCAGGAGAGGGTGAGGTAAAGAGGCGGGAAGTGTCTGGTGCTGGATTAATGCAGGAGAGAGTGAGGTAAAGAGGCGGGAAGTGTCTGGAGCTGGATTAATGCAGGAGAGAGTGAGGTAAAGAGGCGGGAAGTGTCTGGAGCTGGATTAATGCAGGAGAGAGGGAGGTAAAGAGGCGGGAAGTGCCTGGAGCTGGATTAATGCAGGAGAGAGTGAGGTAAAGAGGCGGGAAGTGTCTGGAGCTGGATTAATGCAGGAGAGTGGGGTAAAGAGGCAGGAAGTGTCTGGAGCTGGATTAATGCAGGAGAGAGTGAGGTAAAGAGGCGGGAAGTGTCTGGAGCTGGATTAATGTAGGAGAGTGGGGTAAAGAGGCAGGAAGTGTCTGGAGCTGGATTAATGCAGGAGAGAGTGAGGTAAAGAGGCGGGAAGTGTCTGGAGCTGGATTAATGCAGGAGAGAGTGAGGTAAAGAGGCAGGAAGTGTCTGGAGCTGGATTAATGCAGGAGAGAGTGAGGTAAAGAGGCAGGAAGTGTCTGGAGCTGGATTAATGCAGGAGAGAGGGAGGTAAAGAGGCGGGAAGTGCCTGGAGCTGGATTAATTCAGAAGAGAGTGAAGTAAAGAGGCGGGAAGTGCCTGGAGCTGGATTAATGCAGGAGAGTAAGGTAAAGAGGCGGGAAGTGTCTGGTGCTAGATTAATGCAGGAGAGAGTGAGGTAAAGAGGCAGGAAGTGTCTGGTGCTGGATTAATGCAGGAGAGAGTGGGGTAAAGAGGCAGGAAGTGTCTGGTGCTGGATTAATGCATGAGCGAGTGAGGTAAAGAGGCAGGAAGTGTCTGGGGTGGATTAATGCAGGAGAGAGTGAGGTAAAGAGGCAGGAAGTGTCTGGTGCTGGATTAATGCAGGAGCGAGTGAGGTAAAGAGGCAGGAAGTGTCTGGGGTGGATTAATGCAGGAGAGAGTGAGGTAAAGAGGCAGGAAGTGTCTGTTGCTGGATTAATGCAGCAGAGTGAGGTAAAGAGGCGGGAAGTGTCTGTTGCTGGATTAATGCAGCAGAGTGAGGTAAAGAGGCGGGAAGTGCCTTGAGCTGGATTGATGCAGGAGAGAGTGAGGTAAAGAGGCGGGAAGTGTCTGGAGCTGGATTAATGTAGGAGGAGAGAGTGAGGTAAAGAGGCGGGAAGTGTCTGGAGCTGGATTAATGCTGGAGACAGTGAGGTGTAAAGGCAGGAAGTGTCTGGAGCTGGATTAATGCTGGAGACAGTGAGGTGTAAAGGCAGGAAGTGCCTGGAGCTGGATTAATGCTGGAGACAGTGAGGTGTAAAGGCAGGAAGTGTCTGGAGCTGGATTAATGCAGGAGAGAGTGAGGTAAAGAGGCGGGAAGTGTCTGGAGCTGGATTAATGTAGGAGGAGAGAGTGAGGTAAAGAGGCAGGAAGTGTCTGGAGCTGGATTAATGCTGGAGACAGTGAGGTGTAAAGGCAGGAAGTGCCTGGAGCTGGATTAATGCTGGAGACAGTGAGGTGTAAAGGCAGGAAGTGTCTGGAGCTGCATTAATGCAGGAGAGAGTGAGGTAAAGAGGCGGGAAGTGTCTGGAGCTGGATTAATGCTGGAGACAGTGAGGTGTAAAGGCAGGAAGTGTCTGGAGCTGGATTAATGCTGGACACAGTGAGGTGTAAAGGCAGGAAGTGTCTGGAGCTGGATTAATGCTGGAGACAGTGAGGTGTAAAGGCAGGAAGTGCCTGGAGCTGGATTAATGCAGGAGAGAGTGAGGTAAAGAGGCGGGAAGTGTCTGGAGCTGGATTAATGCAGGAGAGAGTGAGGTAAAGAGGCAGGAAGTGTCTGGAGCTGGATTAATGCAGGAGAGAGTGAGGTAAAGAGGCAGGAAGTGTCTGGAGCTGGATTAATGCAGGAGAGAGGGAGGTAAAGAGGCGGGAAGTGCCTGGAGCTGGATTAATTCAGAAGAGAGTGAGGTAAAGAGGCGGGAAGTGCCTGGAGCTGGATTAATGCAGGAGAGTAAGGTAAAGAGGCGGGAAGTGTCTGGTGCTAGATTAATGCAGGAGAGAGTGAGGTAAAGAGGCAGGAAGTGTCTGGTGCTGGATTAATGCAGGAGAGAGTGGGGTAAAGAGGCAGGAAGTGTCTGGTGCTGGATTAATGCAGGAGCGAGTGAGGTAAAGAGGCAGGAAGTGTCTGGGGTGGATTAATGCAGGAGAGAGTGAGGTAAAGAGGCAGGAAGTGTCTGGTGCTGGATTAATGCAGGAGCGAGTGAGGTAAAGAGGCAGGAAGTGTCTGGGGTGGATTAATGCAGGAGAGAGTGAGGTAAAGAGGCAGGAAGTGTCTGTTGCTGGATTAATGCAGCAGAGTGAGGTAAAGAGGCGGGAAGTGTCTGTTGCTGGATTAATGCAGCAGAGTGAGGTAAAGAGGCAGGAAGTGTCTGTTGCTGGATTAATGCAGCAGAGTGAGGTAAAGAGGCGGGAAGTGTCTGGAGCTGGATTAATGCAGCAGAGTGAGGTAAAGAGGCGGGAAGTGCCTTGAGCTGGATTGATGCAGGAGAGAGTGAGGTAAAGAGGCGGGAAGTGTCTGGAGCTGGATTAATGTAGGAGGAGAGAGTGAGGTAAAGAGGCAGGAAGTGTCTGGAGCTGGATTAATGCTGGAGACAGTGAGGTGTAAAGGCAGGAAGTGCCTGGAGCTGGATTAATGCTGGAGACAGTGAGGTGTAAAGGCAGGAAGTGTCTGGAGCTGCATTAATGCAGGAGAGAGTGAGGTAAAGAGGCGGGAAGTGCCTTGAGCTGGATTAATGCTGGAGACAGTGAGGTGTAAAGGCAGGAAGTGTCTGGAGCTGGATTAATGCAGGAGAGAGTGAGGTAAAGAGGCGGGAAGTGTCTGGAGCTGCATTAATGCAGGAGAGAGTGAGGTAAAGAGGCGGGAAGTGCCTTGAGCTGGATTAATGCAGGAGAGAGTGAGGTAAAGAGGCAGGAGGTGTCTGGAGCTGGATTAATGTAGGAGATCATGGGATCAAGGTTGGAAGTCATAAAACCTGTGAAGAGAGGGAAAAAACTATGCGCAGCGCATTAGACACAGTTTTTGTTTGTTTTAACCGAAATAAAGGTTATGAAGTTTATTGTTAAAGTAAATCTATAACGTATAACTGCACCCCTGGGATGATGTGTTACCTTCTCACCAGAAGTGCCCCATCCCGGGGGTTGAGCTCTTCAGGGAGCAGGAAACATTAAATAACACAAATAACACAATATATAGGCGGCTGATCCGGATTCAAGGCAGGTCTCTCTGCGTTTTCTGATATTTAAGATATTTTGACAAAATGTGTCCGCACTCACCGCCTCAGGTCCTCGCTGCTGTGTCCGGGGAGGTGGGGGCGCAATTAATGCAAACAACGTATTCACCCGCTGCTGCCCGGTCCCGTCCTCACGGAAAAGAGAAGGTAGCTGACAGGTGAGACCGGAAGACAGGCAATGTGGAGACCGGAAGACAGGCAACGTGAGGGACCTGAAGCCTGCAGTACGTAGGACCGGAAGCCAGGCAACTAGTAGGATCGGTAAACCGAAAGGACCGAGGACCGGAAGCCAGGCAAAACATAGGACCGGAAGGCAGGCAATGTATTTGGTTGCACCTCGGTTAACTTGTGCTTTGTTTCCTGCACTTTCAGGTAGTAACTGACCCCAATGCAGGGGTTAACTGTGTTTTGTCTTCTGTATTATTATTCAGCAGACTTCTGAACAGGAAGCCCGACTGTCAGGACACTTTGCCCAGGTGCACAGTTGTCAACATTTTACAAGAGGAAAGTGGGAGATTAATAAACAAGCATTTGCAATGCAATGGGTCTCGTGTTACAGCAAGTTAGAGCTGTTAGCGTAAATTCCTAACTGGACCTTTCTTGCCACATATCTTGAAAATGAAAAGTAAAACGTCATAAACGAGCCGATTCAAAGCGCCGCGACCGCCATGAGCGCGAAGGAGAGACACAAAAGGAAAAAGAAGTTCGCTCACAGTCAAACATATCGGCAATCGTGCAATTATCCATGTAACAGGGTCGATGGCCAATGTGGTAACCAAACTGCCCCAAGGAGGGACAAAAGTAAAGCATTTACCAATGATAACAAAGGATTTTTGAAAGGCAAACTCATGAACGAGTGATAGTTATGGATGTATGGTGGGCGTGATAAAAAAAGAAACTCAGATAGATTACAATACGTCAGAGCACTTGGCTGCTCGACATAAAAAGGAATCTGGAGAATGTATTTCCCAAGTGACTAATCTTGAAAAGAGAGGCAGTTTTAGGTAAAAGACTCTCAAAAGAAAGCCATTTTTGTCTTCACCAATCGCGAGTCTTCCGCATGACTCTGGTCTTTTGGCATGTGCGCTTGTGGGTTATAAAAGCCATGTACTGCTTTTTCAGGGTTTCATTCCAAATCCCTCTCTTTAAAAGATATTATCTGCCAGAGATTGAGGTTTTCGAGTGTGAATGCTGTTCATACTCTGTTTGAGTCTCAATCCCTTACCACCTCCTTGTGAGTCTTGTCTGCACTTCTCGCTGCTTCTTAGTAACTTCCCACTGCCGCAGCACCTGGTCCAGCTGGTAAATATTAACCATGGAACAAGGATACTGGATCTCTTTAGTCAGCTTTACAGCTTCACCTAAATATGTTGTAAATAAGCACTGCAATCTGTATTAGTGGCCCAGGCCCACAACAGAGTGAAATCTCCATGGGAACGGCAGCCCCTTGGCCTTGCAATATAGTGGTGAATGTATTCCACTTGTGAGCTGCATTCACAGGTCCACTGCTTAACTAACTTTTTAATCCTGAGAAACTCATACAGGGAGTGCAGAATTATTAGGCAAATGAGTATTTTGACCACATCATCCTCTTTATGCATGTTGTCTTACTCCAAGCTGTATAGGCTCGAAAGCCTACTACCAATTAAGCATATTAGGTGATGTGCATCTCTGTAATGAGAAGGGGTGTGGTCTAATGACATCAACACCCTATATCAGGTGTGCATAATTATTAGGCAACTTCCTTTCCTTTGGCAAAATGGGTCAAAAGAAGGACTTGACAGGCTCAGAAAAGTCAAAAATAGTGAGATATCTTGCAGAGGGATGCATCACTCTTAAAATTGCAAAGCTTCTGAAGCGTGATCATCGAACAATCAAGCGTTTCATTCAAAATAGTCAACAGGGTCGCAAGAAGCGTGTGGAAAAACCAAGGCGCAAATTAACTGCCCATGAACTGAGAAAAGTCAAGCGTGCAGCTGCCACGATGCCACTTGCCACCAGTTTGGCCATATTTCAGAGCTGCAACATCACTGGAGTGCCCAAAAGCACAAGGTGTGCAATACTCAGAGACATGGCCAAGGTAAGAAAGGCTGAAAGACGAGCACCACTGAACAAGACACACAAGCTGAAACGTCAAGACTGGGCCAAGAAATATCTCAAGACTGATTTTCCTAAGGTTTTATGGACTGATGAAATGAGAGTGAGTCTTGATGGGCCAGATGGATGGGCCCGTGGCTGGATTGGTAAAGGGCAGAGAGCTCCAGTCCGACTCAGACGCCAGCAAGGTGGAGGTGGAGTACTGGTTTGGGCTGGTATCATCAAAGATGAGCTTGTGGGGCCTTTTCGGGTTGAGGATGGAGTCAAGCTCAACTCCCAGTCCTACTGCCAGTTCCTGGAAGACACCTTCTTCAAGCAGTGGTACAGGAAGAAGTCTGCATCCTTCAAGAAAAACATGATTTTCATGCAGGACAATGCTCCATCACACGCGTCCAAGTACTCCACAGCGTGGCTGGCAAGAAAGGGTGTAAAAGAAGGAAATCTAATGACATGGCCTCCTTGTTCACCTGATCTGAACCCCATTGAGAACCTGTGGTCCATCATCAAATGTGAGATTTACAAGGAGGGAAAACAGTACACCTCTCTGAACAGTGTCTGGGAGGCTGTGGTTGCTGCTGCACGCAATGTTGATGGTGAACAGATCAAAACACTGACAGAATCCATGGATGGCAGGCTTTTGAGTGTACTTGCAAAGAAAGGTGGCTATATTGGTCACTGATTTGTTTTTGTTTTGTTTTTGAATGTCAGAAATGTATATTTGTGAATGTTGAGATGTTATATTGGTTTCACTGGTAATAATAAATAATTGAAATGGGTATATATTTTTTTTTGTTAAGTTGCCTAATAATTATGCACAGTAATAGTCACCTGCACACACAGATACCCCCCTAACATAGCTAAAACTAAAAACAAACTAAAAACTACTTCCAAAAATTTCAGCTTTGATATTAATGAGTTTTTTGGGTTCATTGAGAACATGGTTGTTGTTCAATAATAAAATTAATCCTCAAAAATACAACTTGCCTAATAATTCTGCACTCCCTGTATTCTTCCTGTAACTCTGTCCACTGATCTCACAATATGTCAGCACTTTGAAACGGTCTTAGTGAAAAAATTAACTTCAACTGTATACGCCCAGAACAAGTCCCCAGCATGGTGTCTATTGAGTGACACTTCATCATGCGCAGAACAAGTCAGTTTTGTTTCTGAAAAGACATTTTAAAAAATAACTCTGTTATGGTTTCATGCATTGTAATTCACTGTGCAGTTGTGTGGGGTTCCAGGGATGGTGAGGTAATAGGTGGAATCCTGTGATGGAGATTCCACAGAGGACGGTTGGAGGAGGACGAAGGTGAAGGAGAGATGGAAGCTGCCTAAGGGTGGATGTTCATTGTACTAGAAGTTATTTATCTACAAATAAAAGTATTGAAAAGATACATCTTGTCATTGGCGACGAGCTAAGAGACGAATATCCACCGTTTTTCAAGAATCCACGCGTTGTATTGTGTTTTTCTGGAGTGTCAAGCGCTGCAAAGGAAACGAAGGACTCAATTACGACCGGAAGTATGATTTTTTGGGCTTTTTCATGAGCTGAAATACTGTTTTAGAAGACATGTTCATTCTTAGAAGTACGCTGTTTGGATTTACACGTATGTTTTTGTGTGTATTTGGGGATACAAGTGATACATGCGGCAAGCGTTTGATGCTTATACTACGAATGAGAAGTTCACGTTTAATCTTCTGAAGAGTTTAATTTGAACCTGTGTGATTTCAACTCTAACTGTAAGGTTAGTGTACACGCGAATGACGATTGTGCTGCAACGCGCCTGGCACTGAGCGCGCGTGAATTTCCGATTTGTTGTTGTCTAACATACGTTGCAGGAACGCGTATTTCTTTCAAGTACAAGTATTTGGAGCAGTTTACCTCGTTCTTGAAAGGGAACCAGTTCGGTTTTGCCGATCTCGATATTTTTTTTTCACAGGAAGTAAGGAAGGAAAATTAAAAAAAAAACGGAAGAGCTATAAAGAGCTGACATCTAGACTGCTGACCTATTTAGAACTATGGAACACAAACAAGTTATTTAGACACCGCTTTAAGAGCTAATAACTAGAGTGCTGACTTATTTTGAACTGTGTTAAGATTCTTATTTAATGTATATAGTTAAACTATCTTAACTTCTTATATATTTGTTATCTCTTATTAACACACATTATGTCGCAGCATTCTCCTCTCAGCATGTCTCAACCACCTCAATTTTTGTCTGAACGCAGTGAACCTGTTTTGCCAGGGAAAAAATGGATAAACTTATTTGATTCGTATTTGATTGGCATTGGTGGAGAGAAATTCTCACCAGCAAGGAAACAGGGAATTTTATTGCACAATTTGGGGATTGAGGGACGTAACATTTATGATAGCCTTGATTTTATAAACATTGGTTCTGCTGAAAGTGAACCAAGAGATGTGTATGAAATGTCTCTCATGATGCTCAAAAAACATTTTGATGGTCGCATCAACGTTGTTATGGAAAGACATACATTTTTTATGAGACATCAAGCGAAAGATGAGAGAGTTGGAAATTACATTGCGTCACTTAAAACATTGGCTCAGACGTGTGACTTCGCAAATTTAACTGAATCTTTAATACGTGATCAGTTGGTTCGTTGCACAAACAATCCCAGAGTTCAAGAAAAGTTGTTGGCCAAGAATCCTTCGCTAAATGAAGCTATTATAATTGCTGAGAGTATTGAACATGCCATTCTTTGGGTTAAGGAAATAAAAGATGTGGGTCCTATTACTGGTACTCATATGGACTCTGGACAAACAGCTATGTCAGCTGCGATTTCAACTTCAGATGGCATTTGTGAGAATGAGTTAGTACATAAAATTGCTGAAAAGATGAGAATCAGTAATGATGTACAGAGAGATTCTAAAATTAGATGTTTTAAGTGTGGAAATGCTGGTCATCTGGCTAACAATCCTAAGTGTTTTGCAAGGAATGTTAATTGCAGGAAGTGTGGGAAGAAAGGACACTTAGCGAAGGTTTGCAGAAGTTGTAAGATAAATATGGTTGGGGAGCCTGTGGATAGTCAGCAAATTGTATTGTGTATTAATAACACGGATGCTGGGGATTTGCAATCTAAGGAAATTTCATGTGATAAACTTGTTATGCCTAAATGTAATATCGACATTGGGGGGAGAACTGTTTCAGTACTTGCTGATTCTGGATCCCCTTTTACATTGATAGGTGACAGGAATTGGGAAAGAATTTTTGGAGACGATAACATGAAATTGATTCCACCTGATATTGCTCCTATTGGGTATGGCGGACAGAAAATTGATTTATTTGGTTACTCCATATTGTCAATTAAATTTACAGGGCGTGAGACCGTAGGAAAAGTTTATGTTGCGAAGCGTGGCAATAATCTTTTGGGGTGGTGTCATCAAAGAGATTTGGGAATAATTCTGAATCCAAATGCTCCTGACCAGGTTCTTTCAGTTTCCAAAATGGGTGATGTTGAGGGGTTTGCCATTGAGTTTCCTGAAGTTTTTTGTGACAAATTAGGCCTACTAAAGAATTTTAAACATAAGATCATTTTGAAATCAAGTGCCAAACCGATTGTATACAAAGTAAGGAAAGTTCCCCATTTGATGTTACAGCCATTACAGGAAGAACTGAATAGATTGTTGGATTTAGGAGTCATAGAAGAAATTGAGTCTTCTGAATGGTTGGCCCACATAGTTTTGGTCCCTAAAGACAATGGTAAAAAAATAAGATTATGTGTTGACCTTAGAGGTCTTAATCAGTCTATATGGGTGGACCGCAACCATTACCAAATATCAGTGAAACTTTGACTATGCTTAATGGTGCTAAAGTTTTCAGTGTCATGGATCTATCAGCAGCCTATCACCAGATTATGCTTCACGAGGAGTCGAGACATCTTACTTCTTTTGTTACTCCTTTGGGAGCGTTCAGATTTCTGAGGATGCCTTTTGGGCTGGCCTCAGCTGCTGCTTGTTTTCAGAGAGTGATGAGAGAGGTACTCAAGGGTCTTGATTCAGTCTTGTTTTTTCAAGATGATATACTTGTTTATGGTGAAGATACAGTTAAGCATGATGTTGTTCTAAGAACTGTGCTTGATAAACTAAGAAGTAACGGTTTGACTTTGAAGAGGGAAAAATGTTTGTTTAGAGTTAGCACAGTCTCATTTCTTGGTCACACCATTTCTGGAGATGGCATTAAACCCAAGCTAGAATTGGCCAAATCGATATTGTCTGCACCAACACCTATTAATAAAGATCAAGTCAGGTCATTTCTTGGGCTTGCAGAGTATTACTCGAAGTTTGTTAGGAACTTTGCATGTGTTGTTCAACCTATTAGAATGGTTTTAAAGAAAGGTGTACAATTTGAATGGTCTCCAGAGTGTGATGAAGCATTTAAGGCAGTAAAGGAAGACATTGGCAAATTGCCTACGTTGGGTCATTTTGATGTTAAACGCAAAACTATTTTATCTACTGATGCCACTTTAAAGGGACTGGGTGCTGTACTATCTCAACTGGTTGATGGAGAGGAGAGAGTGGTTGCTTTTGCCTCACGTTCCCTTAGGGGAGCGGAAGAACGCTATTCGGTAATAGAGCGCGAAGCTCTGGCTTGCACATGGGCGATTAACCATTTCAAGTTTTATCTTTGGGGTCTACCATTTACTCTCAGAAGTGACCATAGACCTTTAGTACAATTGTTTGCATGCAGGAATAATAAGAACACCACACCTAGGATTAGGCGTTGGGTTGAGAGTTTACTGGATTTCAACTTTTCATTGGAATATTATCCGGGAAAAAAAATATTCCTGCAGATTTTCTTTCTAGAATGGCAGTGATGGATGGTGGTATTGAGGAGCCTACTCTTGTATCATGGATTAAAGAGACTGCTCTTGATGAGGAAGAATGGAGTGAGGAATGCAGTAAGGATATTGTTCGTTGTACAGTGATGAACTATGTGGTGCAAGGGTGGCCGTGTTTGAATGAATGTTTGGTAGAAGTTGGTGCATTCTGGGGTGTTAAAGATGAACTTAGCATCATAGAAGGGAATTTGTACAGGGGATATAGATTAGTTCCTCCTATTGGTTTGCATGGGAAATTAATTAATTTGGCCCATGATGGACACTTGGGTAAGAATCTTACCAAAGCTAGTCTTAGAGAGCGCTATTGGTGGCCGGGTTTAGACAAGCAAGTTGAAGCAGTGGTTAAGGATTGTGTGCAATGTGCTAGTAATGATAAATCTAAAGTGGTACGAACAGCCCCTTTGTCTCCTTTACCGGTTCCGGATGAGCCATGGGTCAAACTAGGTTTGGATTTAGTTGGACCTTTTGAGTTGTTACCGCCTAGTGAGAGGTTTGTAATTGTTCTTGTTGATTACACCTCAAAATGGGTTACTGCTAGCTGTGTAAGTTCCATCACTACAAAGAATGTGATTGAGTTTTTGACTGAAGTTTTTGCGTGTGAGGGTATTCCCAAGATTATTGTTACGGATAATGGAGTGCAATTTACTTCTTTGGAGATGAAGTCATTTCTTAAGGATTTGGCTATTTCTCATCACCGTACTGCTTTATATTCTCCCCAAGCCAATGGATTGGTGGAGAAGATGAATCAGTTGGTGAGAGCAAGTGTTCAGGTAGCACTTGAGCATAGATTGCCGTTGAAGTGTGTTTTAAGAGAAAAGTTATGGGCTCATAGGAATGCACCCAATGTTATCACAGGTATATCTCCTTTCCGCATTTTGAAGGGCAGATTGGCAGGTTCCAAGTTGAATCCTTCATGGTTGCATTCTGGATCCCAGAAATTAAAAGATGTACCTGATTTTAAGTCTGTCCGGGCCAGAATTGTTGAGAACCCAAATAGGTATAAGAAGAGATTTGATGGAAGGATGTGTGTTAAACAAAGGATTTGGTCCAAAGGAGATTTAGTGCATATTAAAAAACCTGTTTGGTGTCAAAAAGGTGTTTCTAAATTTTCTGGACCTAAGAAAATTGTGGAAATAAAAAAAAATGTGGTTGTTCTTGAGGATGGAGAAGTTTGGAGTATGTCTCGTCTTGCCAAGTGTATTAATACTAGGGAATTGAAGGACTCATTGCAACCCGATCCAAATGTGGGTGAGGAAACCAATCCAGGTGTGAGTGAGAAGTTGAGGCGGAGTGTAAGGAACAGAGTTTATCCGAAGCATCTCTCACATTTTGTGAAATATTAGGATATTGCATTTTTTGTGAAAATGTTTTACATCTTGGAAATGTAATTTCTGTTCATTGTTTTTATGATGCTTACATTGTTGTATTAATTTTGTTTATCAAAGCTCTTTATGTAAATGTTGTATTATAGTTATTCTCTTTTACAATGTTTTCTTTTGTAATTTATTTAATGGGGGGGGAGATGTGTTATGGTTTCATGCATTGTAATTCACTGTGCAGTTGTGTGGGGTTCCAGGGATGGTGAGGTAATAGGTGGAATCCTGTGATGGAGATTCCACAGAGGACGGTTGGAGGAGGACGAAGGAGAGATGGAAGCTGCCTAAGGGTGGATGTTCATTGTACTAGAAGTTATTTATCTACAAATAAAAGTATTGAAAAGATACATCTTGTCATACTCCCTTTTCCTTCCTTTACTTGGAAACTCCTAACGCCGCACTTCCCCCTCACCTGTACCACATTTTGTAACATCTGCTGTGGTGGGCACTAGGAAAACACCCCATACATCATGTACTGTACAGAAGGGAGCCCTGGTGTCACGTTTTCTGGTATTTATATGCAGCTGTGCCCAACCATCAGGGTGCATGTAATGTCATGGACATGACGTAGGGGTTTGGTGGCTTCCTACACCCATTCATTCATCATTTTCAATGTCTGGCATCTCCATTCTTTCCTACTTTTGATGAAGATCAACTTCTCACTGCCATCCACCATTACTAGTGTCAGTCTACCATCTGGAAAGATACCAAACTCCACACTGACTTTTGTCCACTGACTCTCACATGGCTCTTCACTCACAACCAGGTCTGGTGCTTCCTGACTGCCTGTTAGTTGGCAGGCCAAATGTGCTTCTCCACATCCTCATCCAGACCATGAAACCACATCTTTTGCCTTTTCCTAGTTTTCATCTTAGAGACATCCTGATGCCCTTGGTGTGCCTGTTCCAGTACTCTTTGTGAGCAACTGAGGGACTATGATACTGCCCCCTCAAAAGTCCACCTTTTTTAGTGCTCAACTCCTCTCTTGTTCGTTACTATCGTGACAGCATACGTTGGACCTCCTGGGTCCACCTGCGTGAATCTCTTATGAAAACCTTCCAGCGGTGCTGTTGCATTGGCTCAATGAATAAGTATTCCATCTTCCTCCCTGGGTACAGTCACTACCTTGTCTAGAGTCATAGCCTTCGGGCAGGCGCTCTGTGACACCAGGTGAACTTACTCCTCTACTTCCTCAGCCACATCTGTAGCACTTGGTCCATGTGTAGGCAGGTGTCTTGATAGACAGTCTACTGGGTTATTGTTCCCTGGTCTGTACAGCACATGGAACGCACATTGCTAAAGCTGTACAACTCATTTTTCATTCCTCGTGGAAGGTTCTATGCTGTCCCAGCAAAAAGTGGAATCAGAGGCTTGTGCTCCGTGTTGAATGTTCATCCGCACAAATATAGATGGAAGTGGTGACAACCCCACTTGATTGCTAGATCCTCCCTCTCAGTTGGAGGATATCTCTTTCCTGTGTCTATTAGGGACCTTCTGGCAAATGCTAACCCCCTTTTAATGCTGTTGAAGCAAAGCTGCGCCCAGTACGGCCGGGCTCTCATCCACCATCAGCTAAGCGTTTTTTTGAAGGTCAAAGTACACCATTGTTGGGTCATGTAAAAGTGCAGGCTTGATATTGATGAATGTCTCCTCTGCAGGGGTTGGTTTTATTTAGGGCTCTCAAGAGTTCAGAAAGGGTGATCAAACGACAAACAAATCTGCCACAGTAATACCAATAAGGCTCATCACTTCCATGGTACATGTGGGCACAGGAGCTCCTTGTATGGCATTGGACTTGCATGGATCTACCTACAACCCCCTTCTTGGAAAACACTTATTCAAAGAACTCTGTTTGTGTCTCCAAAAATGAACATGTTTCCCTGTGCATTGTCAGGCCATGATCAGATAGTTTGTGTTGAACGTAGGCATTAGTGATACTCCACTAGAGATGTTGAGAATGTCACCACTGATGTTCAGAACACTCTCATACCCAGAAAGCATTTCACAAGTGGGATTGTGAGACACCTCTTCTGCAGAAGAAATTCCAGAGTGCAGGCATTTGTATCTCTGAAGCTCCAACTGAGTTGAGAAGGTCATGATATACCTGCTGGCTGAGGAGAGCATCAACTGGTGGTGACCAATGTTTAGGTCTAACTTGGGGAACCATTACTGTCCATTAAGGTCTACAATGGCAAACCTCCTAAAATGCATGTGCTTTCCACCCTGCTAGATATGGATCAGGGACAGCGACTTATTACGCCCCTTTACGGTGCACTTCGTGAGGACTTACCAAGAGTCGCGTTTCCAGTCGAGGCCAACTGGGAGTCGCTTCTCGAGGACCAAATATTGCCTCAAGATTGGGCAAAAATACATGAAGGGGTTCGGAAAGGCAGCTTTAATGCTCACTTCAAACTGCTTCAATACAACATTGTACACGAGACATATCTAACTCCCCTGACACTCCATTTGATCTAGGAGTATCGCTCAGCAGAATGTCCCCGCTGTGGCACACTGTCTGCAGATTTTTTACATATGATATTATCATGCTTGGTCCTATCACCCTACTGGAGCACAGTGATCCAACACCTCAACAGGGCCTTGGACTAGAACGTCCAGCTAGAGATCAAATCCATGTTGCTGGGTTTGCTTGCCTTCCCTAAGAACAAAAAACTAAGCTGAAAGTTCTTTAAGGTCTACCATAATGTAATCCATAGGGAGTGTGATATGTCTCTACTGGTTTAAGCCCATCACATTCACTATCATGTTCTTAATCCCTGTGTCAATTGGCCGCCTTACTAGTGGGCTTGTGATCATCAATTCGCAGGTGGGTTGGGGCCGGCGTCTGCTCTTTCCTTGTCTGGTCTATGAAACTAAAAAGACCTCTTCATCTTCCTTGTTATAGTCACTCTTTCTTGCTGGGTGGTCCACGGGCTGCTAGCTTGGTGTTCTTCTTTAATTGTTAGTTGTCTTAGCACTGTCTCCATTTATGCACACTTAGGTAACGTAGTTTAGTTATCCACACTTTGAGTACACCTTCCCCCAGGCTGGAAATAATTCTATTTCATGGGTGTCCAGCCCACAATTTCACCATCGGGTCATATTTTGTGACACCGCCTATTGTTGTCATGGCGAGGCCTACTCTCTTATGGCATCCACTGCTTTTACTTTCAGTGTTGGGGCCAACTCCATTTCATATGTGCAATTGTTAAACAGTTCATGAGACCTGTCCAATATCAGTTTGTCCTCCAACTTCATTCCTAGTTGGTGTAGGATCATCCTCTCAACACAGACAATCTGCATCCCTGTATGGTCTGGGCTCAGGCTTCTTTGTGTTGGCCATCATTGGTGCAAATGCTCACCAGCCTTCTTAACCTGGCATACAATACATCCATTGCCTCTCTTTCTACTAGTTGTGCACAGTTTAAGTTGCACATAGTCCAGGTTAAGTTTAGGAACTTAGTGCATGTTTAGATTGGTGATTGATACTTTGTACTCATGGTCTGCTCATGTCCCAGGAAGCTTCTTGAAAGTTTGTATATCTCCTCTTCCACAAAATTCAGCAGCAGGGACCTCTCCATAGTACCATCCACCTTCCTCCCAGATCTGAAGTAATTGTGGAGGTGGCTGACCCACATCTTCCACCGGGGGGCTGCCTTCGCTTGGTTGGTTAATTCCCTGAATGAAGGTAGCATCACTGATTCTGACACCACCAACGTATGGAACGCCCTGCACATCCTGGGGCTTCTATGAGATACACCAATATGTTGTTTTTTTCAGAGTGGTGCACTTTCGTTACATCTATCGCTGTGTTTGATTTTCAGGGCTTTGCTGCGGGTTTGTCTCAATCATTGTTGGGCATCTTCGGTTGTTAACTGTACATCTCTCTTAAACCCACCTGGGCCCCATCCTTTTTTAATATGCTCTCTACTTTCCTTTTTGCACTCTTGTTCTTTGTTTCAGTACTCGCAATCTCTGCCTCTCTGAGATCAAGTACAGGGTCAGTCTTTGAGCACTCAGAGGTCACGTCCTCTTCTCCAGGACATCTTGTACTTCTTCTTAGCTGCTGTAGGCAGTTCGGGCTGGACTGTTCCCATGGGGAACAGGGTCAAGACTGATTTGCATATGGCTGGGTCCAAACTGTGGTGGCATGGTGAGCAAAATAATTGATGGATTAAATTCAGATCTGTGACTAAGGGTGAATGTTTGATCCATCCATCTGTCTTTCATCTCCATCCTCTACTACTTTCAAGCAGATGAACTTCTCACTCTTCTCTCACCACTCTCCCCTCACTCTTCTCCCACCACTCTCCCTTCACTCTGCTCCCACCACTCTCCCCTCACTCTTCTCCCACCACTCTCCCTTCACTCTGTTCCCCACCACTCTCCCTTCACTCTGCTCCCACCACTCTCCCTTCACTCTGCTCCCACCACTCTCCCTTCACTCTGCTCCCACCACTCTCCCCTCACTCTTCTCCCACCACTCTCCCTTCACTCTGTTCCCCACCACTCTCCCTTCACTCTGCTCCCACCACTCTCCCTTCACTCTGCTCCCACCACTCTCCCTTCACTCTGCTCCCACCACTCTCCCTTCACTCTGCTCCCACCACTCTCCCCTCACTCTTCTCCTACCACTCTCCCTTCACTCTGCTCCCACCACTCTCCCCTCACTCTTCTCCTACCACTCTCCCTTCACTCTGTTCCCCACCACTCTCCCTTCACTCTGCTCCCACCACTCTCCCTTCACTCTGTTCCCCACCACTCTCCCTTCACTCTGCTCCACCACTCTCCCATTCAAACCCACCCTACTCCAGTCCAAGTCAATCTGCCCCACTCCAATCTGTTCCACTCCAATCCAGAACAATCTACCTCACTCCAAACTGCCCCTCTCCAATCTCCCCTAATGCAATTTAAAACAATCTGCCCCACGCTAATCTGCCCACTCCAATCCAAAACAATCTGCCCCACTCCAATCTGTCCCATTTCAATCCAGTCCACCTCATCCCAATCCACTCCACTGCATCCCGATTCACCCTACTCCAATCCACCACATTCCACCTCACTCAATCTAGTCCACCCACACTAATCCAGTCCTGCCCAATTCAATCTACCCCACTCAAATCCAGTTTACACCAATCCAATCCACTAACCCCACTCTACCCCAATCCATCCCATTCCAATCCAATCTACCACACTCTACCCTACTCCAATCAATCCACCCCACTCCAATACACACCACTCCGGTTCAATCAACCCATTCCAATCCAACCCAGCCCACTCCAGTTCATTCCAACCTGCCCACTCAAATCCATTCCACCCTGTTCCAATCCAATCCACCCACCCATATCCAATCCACCACAACCCAGTCGACCTACTCAATTCTACCCACACCACTCCAATCCATCCCACTCCAATCAAATTCACCTTAATCCACCCTCTCCAGTCCAGTCCACCTTAATCTATCCACTCCAATCCAACCCAGGACAAACTACCGGAATCCAAACCATTCCAGTCCAATCGAGCCCACTCCAGTCCACCCCTCAGCATTAAATCCACCTCACTCATCACAATGCACCCCACTCAAATCCAGACCATTCAGAGCCAGTCCACCATTCCATTTCAATCCAACCGCTCCATTTCACCCCACTCCAATTCAATCAACCTCACCCAGTCCACCCCACCCCAATTCACCTCTCAAATCAACCCCACTCCACTCCAATCCAATCTACTCTAATCCAATACACCCCATCCCAGCTGAGTCCACTGCAGTCCAGTTCACCCCATTCCAATCCAATAAATCAAATCCAACGCACTAGAGTCCAAACTAATCTACTGCACTCCAATCCACCCCAACTGAGTACTGTCACTGAGGCAGGAAGTGTCTGGAGCTGGATTAATGCAGGAGAGAGTGAGGTAAAGAGGCAGGAAGTGTCTGGACCTGGATTAATGCGGGAGAGAGTGTGGTGAAGTGGCAGGAAGTGCCTGGTGCTGGATTAATGCAGGAGGAGAGAGTGAGGTAAAGATGCAGGAAGTGTCCAGTGAATACCCACCCTAAAACCCCCAAAAATGCCCTTACTACTCTAAAACCCATACCCATCCCAAAACCTAAAAATACATTTACCGTCCTAAAACCCATACCCAACCTAAAACCTAAAAATGCCCTTACCACCCCAAAACCCATACCCACCATAAAACCTAAAAATGCCCTTACCACCCCAAAACCCATACCCACCATAAAACCTAAAAATGCCCTTACCACCCCAAAATCCATACCCACCCTAAAAGCTAAAAATGCCCTTACTACCCCAAACCCATACCTACCCTAAACCCTAAAAATACCCTTACCAGCCTGAATCCCACCCCCTCCCTGTATCATAAAAATGCCATTACCACCCCAAAACCCATACCCATCCCCACACTCACCCTAAAACCTAAAAATGCTATTACCACCCAATAACCATTACCCACCCTAAACCATAAAAAACATATATGTGTGTGTATGTACCTATATATTTAAAACTTTGGCTCCGCTTGATGAATGTTTACGAAATTTTCAAAACAAACACTTTGGTCAGTTCAGCTACTGTCTTGAAAGTTTCATGGCGATCCATCAAGTGGGGGCTGAGAAAAAGGGGAGGCCAAAACGTGCTTTCCCCATTCATTATTCCATAAGCCTTTTAGACACGCCTACAGCCTGAATTACTTAATGGAATGATACCAAATTTGGCACGAAGCTAGATTCTGTTCTGCAGATTACGCTTTTTGTGGTTTGCTGGAAATCTGTTCAGTGGTTTCAGAGTAATTTAAGGCCGAAAAATATGGATATCTAGGGATGCGGATCCTCCGCGGGTCCACGCACCACTGGAGGAATCTGATTGTCTGCCGCAACCTGAGAGAAATGTTGCGGCCGCCAATTTTTTTTGTCGGTAAATGGTCCCCCGGGCTAAAATGGGGGGGGGGGGGGAGTTATGGAGCTAATGGGGGTCAGGGTGCAGGTTCCCTCCTGACCCTATGGTGGTGATATAGTTGTGGTGATGCAGCAAATAATGGTCTTCAAATGGCCCAAAATATTTTTTGTTTTACATTTTGTGAGAGCCATGGATCTACCCGCAGGCTCAGCTAGGACCCTGGTGTAAATCTGCGGGTGGATCTGCGAATCTTGCGAAACATTAATAAAAAACAGTCTATATTCATACACCCAGTGAAACACCCAGTGATACACCCACTCTCACTCTGACAGAGACAGTGTCACGCTCATTGTCACAAACACAGAGACACTCTCACACCTACAGAGATCCTGCCACACCCACTGTCACACCCACACAAACACTCTCACACTCACTTCCCCACTCAGAGAGACATTCTCACGTCCAGATAGACACTTTATCACGCACTCTCACACCCAGAGACTATCTCGCACACTCAGAGAGATGCTCTCACATGTAGTCTCACGCCCAGAAACACACTCTGACTCTCACACCCAGACACTTTCACAATTACTCTCACAACAAGATAGACTCTGTGACACCCACTCTCACAGCTAGAGAGATGCAGTCACATCCACTCTCACACCCACACAGGCACTCTCACTCTCACACTCAGAGAGACACTCTCACACCCAGTCTCACAGCAAGATAGACTCTTTCACACCCACTCTCACACCCAGAGAGACTCTCTCACACCCACTCTGGGCAGGCCCTGTCACACTCCCTCTTACACCCAGACACTCTCATGCTCAGGCTCACACCAACATAGACACTCTCACACAGTTTCATACCCAGAGACACACTTCGACACTCAGACATGCACTCTCACACACACTGTCATAGCAAGATACATACTCTCAAAGCTAGAGAGACGCTGTGATGACCAGTCTCATAGCAACACACACAGACACTCTCATGATCACTCTCACACTCAGAGAGATATTCTCACACCTACTCTCACATCCAGGCAGACAGTGTCACACTCCCTCTCACACCCAAACAGAGACTCTCACGCTCAGTCTCACAGCAACATAGATGCTTTCACATGTAGTCTCACATCGAGAGACATAGTCTTACATTCAGTCTCACACCCAGACAGGCACACTCACACACACTGTCATAGCAAGATAGGCACTCTCTTGCCCACTCTGACATCTAGGGAGACGCTGTGACCTCCAGTCTCATAGCAACACACACGGACACTCACGTTCACTTTCACACTCTGAGGGACACTCTCACACCCACTCTCACATCAAGGCAGACACTGTCACACTCCCTCTCTCACCCTGACAGAGACTCTCATGCTCAGTCTCACACCAATATAGACGCTCTCACATGTAGTGTCACACCCAAATACACACTCTGACACTCACTCTCATGCCCAGACAGGCACTCTCACACATACTGTCATAGCAAGACAGACACTCTCACACCCACTCTGACAGCTAGAGAGACACTGTAATGCCCACTCTAATGGCAACAGACACTCTCACGCTAACTCTCAAACTCAGAGAGACACTCTCACACCCACTCTAACATCCAGGCAGAAACTGTCACACTCCCTCTCACGCCCAGAGACTCTCACGCTCAGCCGCACACCAACATAGATGCTCTCAAATGTAGTTTCACATTAGAGACACACTCTGACACTCAGTCTTACACCCAGACAAGCACTCTCACACCCATTGTCACATCAAGATAGGGACTTGTACACCCACTCATATATTGAGGCAGACACTCAGATGCATAGTTGGACACTTAGGCACACTCTTAGACACAGTCTCACAGCCAGATAGACACTCTCACACACATTCACAGATGCAGAGAAACAGTCAGTTGTAAATGGTCCCTGGGCCAATATGTGGGCACTGATGAATTTAAAGGAGTTAGGGTAGAAGTTCCCTGAGCAAATAAGTTTATATAAATATGGCATATTGAAAGAATGTGTAAAGAATTTTTAAAAAATGTTTTTTTTCTTTTACGAGCTCCGTGGATGGATCTGCAGATCCGACAGATATTTGAAAGAAAAAAGAATATACAAATAGATATATATGTATATGGGTCATGGATTGGCTCTGAAAAGAACCCTTGTGCTTATGATGTGTAGGTGATTACTACACGTGATAGAGGATGCAGTCTCTCAAGTTTTCCAAGAAGACCTTGTTGCCTTTATCTGTTAGGTGCACTCCATCATTCCTGTATATACCATCCATATCAAATCGTAAGTTGTTGTGCTGTATAGAAACCATGTTATGGTCCCTTAGGAATGCAGAAACAGTTTTATTAACATGTTTCCTGGATCTGTCTACTTGTGGGCAGAATTGAGTTGACCAGTTCCACTTGTGCCTTTGGCAAATGTTTGAAAAAACCAAGGCAGTGCAGGGGAAGAGTGTCATTAAATTTCCCAAAGTATCCTTCATTAGCATTTCAAAACCAACTCCTGTGACTGTGCCCAGGTAATTGCCACCACAAAGCACAATCATAAGGTCTGGATGTTGGCAATCTTTAATGGTTTCAACTAAAGGAAGTTATTGATGCCACTTTGACCCTCTCTGACCAATTCAAGTAATATCCACATTAGCAAATTGATTATTGATGGTGCACCACCCTGAACCGTATTCAAAAAGTCCAATTCATCAATATCAGTTCATTTAAAATCTTCTCTTTATTCTTCTTGTCTCTCTTTAACATAAGCCACACATCACAATAAAAAACAGGCTCAGCCAACGCGTTTCATCCACACAAAGGACTTCTTCAGGGCTGTAATACAATACAAATAAATTACATTAAAACATATAAATATATATGACAACATAAATATAAATACATAAAAACACTAAAACAAGACACAAATGAGTATGAATATAATGATCCCTATTAAGACATCATTAAGGCAAAAGAAGAAAAGGAAAGAAGAGAAGGAAGAAACAGGAACCAAAGACGCAAGTATAGATATATATAACAGCTACTATATACAAAGACAAACTCCAATAAGAAATTACTTCAGAAAATCTTTATCAATCGTACACACCCGAAAGTGAAAAGATCTAAACATATAAAATTAATCGAAATAGTGCGCACCCAAATGATCCATCCATAGATGCCAAATAGAATAAGACATACCCTTAAGTTCAATGCATATTAAGCAGTCATGTTCTCATTCAAATGATGGACAAAGCATCCAGTAGCCTATATACATGTATACGTAAAGAATTTGGTATTAGAGCTATTGAATCTTTTTTGCACACTAGAACTGCGGACCATTGGGACCATAACAACATGATTATGGAAATTATTGATATTATTCTTTCTAAAAATGATTTCCAACATAATGGCCAGTGATTCCATCAGATACAGGGGACTGCAATGGGCTCCAGTTTTGCTCCATCGTGTGCCTCCCTCTTTATGGGTTGGTACGAGAGAGAGCATGCCTGGGGTAGGTATGCCTCCACCTGGACAGACTCATTGTCTTTTGGGGGCGGTATATAGATGATTTTATATTGCTATGGAGGGGAGCAGTTGATCAATTGTTACTACATCACACCTTCCTCAATGATAATCCCTATAATGTCCAACTGAGTATTTAGCACAGCAGAGAAAGAATAGATTTTTTGGATATACAATTTTATGTAGAAAATAATGTGATACACAGTCGAATGTTTACAAAAAAGACGGCATGTAACAGTATTCTACATGCGTCACGTGCTCACCCAAAGATGGTCAATGACAACATTCCCTTCGGTGAAATGGTACGCATAAGGAGAAATTGTAACATGAGGAATACATTTGTCACTCATGTAAATAATACTAAGCGTCGATTTAGGAACCGAGGCTACAAAGAAGATGGCTTGGTTAAATCAGAGAAACAGATTGAACAAGTTTTGAGAAGTGATACATTGCAGATAAAACCTTGCCAGCAAAGATAAAAGATCTGCTAGAATAGTAACCAGACCTGCCCACTTGGCTTTTGTGACTCAATATTCGTTATTAGGTAATGATGTTTATAAGATCCTTAAGCGACATTGGCATTTGCTTATGGAGGTACCAGGGATCAAACATGAAGTCTCTAAAGTACCAAAGGTTACTTATCGCAGGGGCAGGACATTGAGGGACAGCTTATGTCCCATTTATGGCACTACTACTAAAAAACAAAACGTGGTTATCGACAGAATTGAAGGGATTTTTTATCTGCCATAATTATATCATGTGTAGATTAGGATTAGACAAAATGACTGTTTTTTCTTATAACACCACGAGAAAATATGATATTAGGTACTTCATAAACTGTAACACCAAATTTGTGGTCTGTGTGATAGGTTGCTCATGTAATATGATCTATGTGGGTAGCACAATCCGTTCTTTGAAATTTTGTATACAGGAAAATGTTCGAGCAATAAGAAACAAAGACATGAAGTATCCCATGACATCTCATATGTTGGAACATCATCCTAATAGCGATGATATATGGTTCCATGGAATTGATCATGTGCCACTTGATCCAAGGGGAGGGGATAGGGAATTGTCCATTCGTCATAAGGAAGCTGCTTGGATATGCTGTTTAATGTTTGTAGAGATGGGGCAAAATACTGATGAGGAATTCCACTACTTTCTATAGGCGTTTGCTTATGACTTGTGGTGATGGGATTCATTGGTTACACGGATTGTATTTTCGGTAGGTTATGGTTTTAGCATATTTTTAGTTATTTGTCTGATATTCTTAACTTTGGCTACTTGTCATGCATTTTTTATGAGGGTTATACCTAAGAATAGACCTATTACCATTTTTGACTAATGTGTGATATGATTGTGGTTTCTAGTATCATTATTAGGAGTGATGGTTTGTTATATTATTTTTTGAATAGGTGCTAGCAACCATAGTGGTCCAATTATAGAGGATTGTTATTCATTTTGGGCACGTTCTGTGTGATTGTCCTTTTCTTTGGAATAGTTGACTAAAATATAGTAGTCTTTTTAAAGATGGCTGCCACATCTATAATGTGGTGTGGTACTATTATGGTTTAGTGTGGTTCTATGAACAATATGTGATATTGAGGGGTGTGGATAGGAGTCCCTTCCTCCAGTACAGACTGTTGTTTTACTGCTCTGTAGTATTTGTTTGATTGAGTTATATGTGATTGATTATCAACAAGTACAGTGGCCCGTCTGAAGTGGGTTGGTCTACTTGGTTATGTCTTCTTACTAACATAGTGGTCTATTGAAAGATGGTGGCCACCTTTATAATATCATGGCCTTGGTTCCTGATGCTGTAACCGTCCCGCGAACTGCGGGTAATTGGGTAACTTTAAAATCCAATCTAACTCGCCTAGTCGATCTTTGCTGTATATTTCCGACTTATGACTTACGATTAAGAAATGGTGTGGATATACTGCTGTTGTTGTCAGTATATAGAGCCTATTTAAAAATGGGCACTACCTTGTTACTTTCTTGGCGTTGGTTCTTGATGGCGTGGTAGTTCCGCGAATTGTGGGTAATTGGGGAGCTTTAAATTCAATTGAACTCGCGTAGTCGGGTTTTGCTGGAGATTTCCAAAATACGACTTATGAGCAAGGAATGGCTTGGAGATATTGCCATTTTTGTCAGGATGCAAGGTATTTTCAAAGAACTAATTGCCAATTTATGTAATTTGCCCGTCCCGCGTATTGTGGGGAGTTGGGTGTGTGTGAGTTCTAATCTTATTTGCACTCGTACATACGGGCGTTGTTTAAATTTCTTGCGGCAGCAGCATTGCAGTCTTAGAACCTATTGAGTTTCAATGTTTTATATGCGTTGGTGGATGGTGAGGAGGAAAATAACGTGTTATGAATAGGAGTAAGTGTGATTTGTATTGAACATATTTTGTTTAGTTACCTTCAAATTCCCCTGTAATTGTATATTAGCATAAATAAATATGAATCAGGACATGCCAAATAGGGTGTGATTATCATTGCAACTGACTTTTGGGCATTCGTATTTGTGGTGTGTAACTATTCTGGTATCTGCCGATTATGGGTAGTTATTATATTAACTTGGGGATGCTCATGCCCCTTGACAGTATTGGATTGGCTGTTTCTGTACTAGTGGGTTGGGGTAAACATATAAACCTCTCTTTGAAATATATTATTTATTACTAATTGGTGTTGTTGCCTTACAAACAATACTGTTATTTGGATTATTTTTAAGATATAATATAATTGTTTAGGTCTTGATGCACAATGTACTGGATGCTTTGTCCATCATTTGAATGAGAACATGACTGCTTAATATGCATTGAACTTATGGGTATGTCTTATTCTATTTGGCATCTATGGTTGGATCATTTGGGTGCGCACTATTTCGATTAATTTTATATGTTTAGGTCTTTTCCCTTTCCGGTGTGGACGATTGATAAAGATTTTCTGAAGTAATTTCTTACTGGAGTTTGGCTTTGTATATAGTAGCTGTTATATATATCTATACTTGGGTATTTGGTTCCTGTTTCTTCCTTCTCTTCTTTTGCCTTAATGATGTCTTAATAGGGATCATTATATTCATACTCATTTGTGTATTGTTCTAGGGTTTTATGTATTTATATCTATGTTGTCATGTATATTTATATGTTTGTTTTAATGTAATTTATATGTATTGTGTTACAGCCCTGAAGAAGTCCTTTGTGTGGACGAAACGTGTTGGCTGTGCCTGTTTTTTATTGTGATGTGTGGCTTATGTTAAAGAGAGACAAAAAGAATAAAAAGAAGATTTGAAATGAACTGATATTGATGAATTGGACTTTTTCAGGGTTCAGGGTGGTGCGCCATCAATAATCGAGTTGCTTATACTCCCTGGTTTCAGGATTGCACCTAGGCAGCAGGTGTTTGAATATGTGCACACAATTTTGTTACTCTGAGTTTTTGTATATTTATAAGGGGGTAGAGGTTAGGTGCATGGAGCTATAGCCCGCTCCCTCCTGTTGTCTAAATTTGTAATATCCACATTAGAAAAACCTAGGTCCCTGTCAATATCACTTTTTTGCACTCTCTCTGCCCAAAACACAAAGCTGTGTCCCAGAATCCAGATTCTATGCATTTTGGTGATAATCAGGAGAAGCACACAGGAGATGGCTGCAGCTGAATGAGGCAGGTTTGAAATGAGATTCAGTTAAAATGAAGAGTAGTAGGAACAGTGTGGAAGAACAGATTTAATTGGCTGTTGTAGATATGTTTGTTGGTGAAGGTGGGTAATGAGATTATGTGAATTGTAAGCAAATGTTGGATTGGCTTTACAAGAATTGGAAAACAGTATTGGTACCTGTGATATGTTTATTGTGAAAGTTTCAACCGCACCTCCTAAACATGTTTTAAAAGTAGGCATGCTCCACTCAGAAACTGTTCTGATCATGTGACCTGCTGCAGCAGAATGCTGCAGACTGGGTAACCATGGTAACACAGCTACAGGAGCAGGAGGGGATGGGTATACCAAAAAAATAGACTGTCACTTTATTTTAGCAAATATTGAGCTAATAATGATTCAAAATGGTTATTTGGTGTTACGCTGTTTTGTGTCTTAATGTGGATGTGTGTTTGTTAATATGTTGAAAAAATAATTTTAAATTTCCCTGTAGATCCACGGACCCATCTGCAAATTTACATGGGGCTGCGCTGAGCGCTGCTGATCCACCACGAATTTACACAGGGGCCGCGCTGGCTGCGGATCCGACGAAAACTCCTATCCTACTGGGCTATCATTTGAGGGCTGTTGGTTAACTATGGAAGCCAGTCATAAGTTATAGAACATAATTTTGACGTGAAAGGGAGATTATGATTGATTTGCTGATTGAGTAACCTTGGAACCTAAGTTGAAAAAGTCACCCTTAATGGTTGCATGCTATGAGAGTTGACGTCCATTCTTGTGGTTGGGTTTTGAACATTTTCCAGTGAGAAGTAATTTGAACTGATACTGAAAGAGAAACATACACTATAATAAGCACATTTATCATGTATGGGTACGGAGATGCACTTTGTTTTACAAAGTATTAGTAAAGGAATGAATGAATATTAGGTGAAAGAAACTGAGCAGTATGTTGACAAAACGCTATAAAAGATATAAATAGTAGCTTTGTGATTCATATAAACAAACTATACAAGTCAGATAGACAACCAAAGGATTTAGTTGGAATTGGTAAAGGTGGTTGATGGATATTTCAATTTTTTCAGTATACTAAACTGACCCTTGAGCTATGTTGAATCTAGTATACAGAATGCACTGATTTGTAATTAAATGATTAAAAATGTCCTACCGAATCTTAAAAGATTAAGGGCCTGATTACAACTTTGGAGGATGGTGTTAATCCGTCCCAAATGTGACGGATATACCACCTACCGTATTACAAGTCCATTATATCCTATGGAACTCGTAATACGGTGGGCAGGATATCCGTCACATTTGGGACGGATTAACACTGTCCTCCAAAGTTGTAATCAGGCCTTAAATGTCTATACTGAAATGGCTATTTAGAAAAGCAATGGTGAGCTCTCCTAGTGTCAACACCAGAGCAGTACGCGCTCTATTGGCGACAAAAATGCAAAAACCCAGCATTCTCAAAACAAAGTAATTTATGCATTGTGCTGATATGTTATGGTTTAACCTTTTGCATTGTAGAGTTCAATCCTGAAAACTTATTTTTAATATGCTTACAAATACTGTTCCTTTGCAATGTATTGCTGCAGGTTTTCAGAGTGTGTTAGGCTGTGGCCCCTTTCCAGGGCCTTCCAGAGACTTTCCCTGCAACATGCCTGGGACTGGTTCTGGGCTGGGCCAAGACCCTATAAAAGAGAGCCAGCCCAGCTCCATGTGCTCACTATTCAGAGGTCCCGGTGCAGAGCAGCAGCTTCTTCCTGAGCTCTTGTCCCGGCGGCCTATTTGGATCTTCCAGTCTTCTGCCCTAATCCTTCATTGGTGATCATTGTTCCAGGCGGTAAGACGGTGGCTGGACTGTTGCGACACCGTTATTTAGAATTTTCATATTCTTGGTTTAAATTCTTAAATGAGTAACAGATTACTTGCGCGCCACCATTTCTTGACATTTATATGGTAGTTTACAAATAGGCAAGACATGCGATTTATTTCATAAAGGTTTGACTTTGTTATTCATTGCGCGCTACCATTTCTTGACATTCACATGGTGGCTTAAGTTTCGACAAGACGCGCGATTCGTTTTATGGTGTTTAAACATTGTTGTCCATTGCGCGCTACTATTTCTTGACATTTACATGTTGTTTTACGAATTGGCAAGATGCACAACTCGTTTCATGAGCATTTAACTTTGTTGTTCATTGCGCACTACCATTTCTTGACATTTTACATTGTGGCTTAAGAATCGGCAAAAGAAGCGTGATTCGTTTCATTGTACTTTGATCTTGTTATTTATTGTGAGCTGTTATTCCTTGACATTTACATCGTGTTTTACGAATCGGCAAGACAGTCGATTCGATTAATGATGATTTGACTTTGATATTCATTGCGTGCTACCATTTCTTGGTATTTTACATGGTAACACTCAAATTGGCAAGACGCACGATTCTCTCCTCGAGTTTAATTCATGTTGTTTATTGTATGCTACTATTCTAAGACATTTATTATGTAATATTCGAGTTGACAAGTTATGTGATTTGTTTCCTGAATCCATATTGTGTTATTCATGGTGCACAATCTTTTTGTGGGCCAACTCCATTTCATATGTGCAATTGTTAAACAGTTCATGAGACCTGTCCAATATCAGTTTGTCCTCCAACTTCATTCCTAGTTGGTGTAGGATCATCCTCTCAACACAGACAATCTGCATCCCTGTATGGTCTGGGCTCAGGCTTCTTTGTGTTGGCCATCATTGGTGCAAATGCTCACCAGCCTTCTTAACCTGGCATACAATACATCCATTGCCTCTCTTTCTACTAGTTGTGCACAGTTTAAGTTGCACATAGTCCAGGTTAAGTTTAGGAACTTAGTGCATGTTTAGATTGGTGATTGATACTTTGTACTCATGGTCTGCTCATGTCCCAGGAAGCTTCTTGAAAGTTTGTATATCTCCTCTTCCACAAAATTCAGCAGCAGGGACCTCTCCATAGTACCATCCACCTTCCTCCCAGATCTGAAGTAATTGTGGAGGTGGCTGACCCACATCTTCCACCGGGGGGCTGCCTTCGCTTGGTTGGTTAATTCCCTGAATGAAGGTAGCATCACTGATTCTGACACCACCAACGTATGGAACGCCCTGCACATCCTGCACATCCTGGGGCTTCTATGAGATACACCAATATGTTGTTTTTTTCAGAGTGGTGCACTTTCGTTACATCTATCGCTGTGTTTGATTTTCAGGGCTTTGCTGCGGGTTTGTCTCAATCATTGTTGGGCATCTTCGGTTGTTAACTGTACATCTCTCTTAAACCCACCTGGGCCCCATCCTTTTTTAATATGCTCTCTACTTTCCTTTTTGCACTCTTGTTCTTTGTTTCAGTACTCGCAATCTCTGCCTCTCTGAGATCAAGTACAGGGTCAGTCTTTGAGCACTCAGAGGTCACGTCCTCTTCTCCAGGACATCTTGTACTTCTTCTTAGCTGCTGTAGGCAGTTCGGGCTGGACTGTTCCCATGGGGAACAGGGTCAAGACTGATTTGCATATGGCTGGGTCCAAACTGTGGTGGCATGGTGAGCAAAATAATTGATGGATTAAATTCAGATCTGTGACTAAGGGTGAATGTTTGATCCATCCATCTGTCTTTCATCTCCATCCTCTACTACTTTCAAGCAGATGAACTTCTCACTCTTCTCTCACCACTCTCCCCTCACTCTTCTCCCACCACTCTCCCTTCACTCTGCTCCCACCACTCTCCCCTCACTCTTCTCCCACCACTCTCCCTTCACTCTGTTCCCCACCACTCTCCCTTCACTCTGCTCCCACCACTCTCCCTTCACTCTGCTCCCACCACTCTCCCTTCACTCTGCTCCCACCACTCTCCCCTCACTCTTCTCCCACCACTCTCCCTTCACTCTGTTCCCCACCACTCTCCCTTCACTCTGCTCCCACCACTCTCCCTTCACTCTGCTCCCACCACTCTCCCTTCACTCTGCTCCCACCACTCTCCCTTCACTCTGCTCCCACCACTCTCCCCTCACTCTTCTCCTACCACTCTCCCTTCACTCTGCTCCCACCACTCTCCCCTCACTCTTCTCCTACCACTCTCCCTTCACTCTGTTCCCCACCACTCTCCCTTCACTCTGCTCCCACCACTCTCCCTTCACTCTGTTCCCCACCACTCTCCCTTCACTCTGCTCCACCACTCTCCCATTCAAACCCACCCTACTCCAGTCCAAGTCAATCTGCCCCACTCCAATCTGTTCCACTCCAATCCAGAACAATCTACCTCACTCCAAACTGCCCCTCTCCAATCTCCCCTAATGCAATTTAAAACAATCTGCCCCACGCTAATCTGCCCACTCCAATCCAAAACAATCTGCCCCACTCCAATCTGTCCCATTTCAATCCAGTCCACCTCATCCCAATCCACTCCACTGCATCCCGATTCACCCTACTCCAATCCACCACATTCCACCTCACTCAATCTAGTCCACCCACACTAATCCAGTCCTGCCCAATTCAATCTACCCCACTCAAATCCAGTTTACACCAATCCAATCCACTAACCCCACTCTACCCCAATCCATCCCATTCCAATCCAATCTACCACACTCTACCCTACTCCAATCAATCCACCCCACTCCAATACACACCACTCCGGTTCAATCAACCCATTCCAATCCAACCCAGCCCACTCCAGTTCATTCCAACCTGCCCACTCAAATCCATTCCACCCTGTTCCAATCCAATCCACCCACCCATATCCAATCCACCACAACCCAGTCGACCTACTCAATTCTACCCACACCACTCCAATCCATCCCACTCCAATCAAATTCACCTTAATCCACCCTCTCCAGTCCAGTCCACCTTAATCTATCCACTCCAATCCAACCCAGGACAAACTACCGGAATCCAAACCATTCCAGTCCAATCGAGCCCACTCCAGTCCACCCCTCAGCATTAAATCCACCTCACTCATCACAATGCACCCCACTCAAATCCAGACCATTCAGAGCCAGTCCACCATTCCATTTCAATCCAACCGCTCCATTTCACCCCACTCCAATTCAATCAACCTCACCCAGTCCACCCCACCCCAATTCACCTCTCAAATCAACCCCACTCCACTCCAATCCAATCTACTCTAATCCAATACACCCCATCCCAGCTGAGTCCACTGCAGTCCAGTTCACCCCATTCCAATCCAATAAATCAAATCCAACGCACTAGAGTCCAAACTAATCTACTGCACTCCAATCCACCCCAACTGAGTACTGTCACTGAGGCAGGAAGTGTCTGGAGCTGGATTAATGCAGGAGAGAGTGAGGTAAAGAGGCAGGAAGTGTCTGGACCTGGATTAATGCGGGAGAGAGTGTGGTGAAGTGGCAGGAAGTGCCTGGTGCTGGATTAATGCAGGAGGAGAGAGTGAGGTAAAGATGCAGGAAGTGTCCAGTGAATACCCACCCTAAAACCCCCAAAAATGCCCTTACTACTCTAAAACCCATACCCATCCCAAAACCTAAAAATACATTTACCGTCCTAAAACCCATACCCAACCTAAAACCTAAAAATGCCCTTACCACCCCAAAACCCATACCCACCATAAAACCTAAAAATGCCCTTACCACCCCAAAACCCATACCCACCATAAAACCTAAAAATGCCCTTACCACCCCAAAATCCATACCCACCCTAAAAGCTAAAAATGCCCTTACTACCCCAAACCCATACCTACCCTAAACCCTAAAAATACCCTTACCAGCCTGAATCCCACCCCCTCCCTGTATCATAAAAATGCCATTACCACCCCAAAACCCATACCCATCCCCACACTCACCCTAAAACCTAAAAATGCTATTACCACCCAATAACCATTACCCACCCTAAACCATAAAAAACATATATGTGTGTGTATGTACCTATATATTTAAAACTTTGGCTCCGCTTGATGAATGTTTACGAAATTTTCAAAACAAACACTTTGGTCAGTTCAGCTACTGTCTTGAAAGTTTCATGGCGATCCATCAAGTGGGGGCTGAGAAAAAGGGGAGGCCAAAACGTGCTTTCCCCATTCATTATTCCATAAGCCTTTTAGACACGCCTACAGCCTGAATTACTTAATGGAATGATACCAAATTTGGCACGAAGCTAGATTCTGTTCTGCAGATTACGCTTTTTGTGGTTTGCTGGAAATCTGTTCAGTGGTTTCAGAGTAATTTAAGGCCGAAAAATATGGATATCTAGGGATGCGGATCCTCCGCGGGTCCACGCACCACTGGAGGAATCTGATTGTCTGCCGCAACCTGAGAGAAATGTTGCGGCCGCCAATTTTTTTTGTCGGTAAATGGTCCCCCGGGCTAAAATGGGGGGGGGGGGGGAGTTATGGAGCTAATGGGGGTCAGGGTGCAGGTTCCCTCCTGACCCTATGGTGGTGATATAGTTGTGGTGATGCAGCAAATAATGGTCTTCAAATGGCCCAAAATATTTTTTGTTTTACATTTTGTGAGAGCCATGGATCTACCCGCAGGCTCAGCTAGGACCCTGGTGTAAATCTGCGGGTGGATCTGCGAATCTTGCGAAACATTAATAAAAAACAGTCTATATTCATACACCCAGTGAAACACCCAGTGATACACCCACTCTCACTCTGACAGAGACAGTGTCACGCTCATTGTCACAAACACAGAGACACTCTCACACCTACAGAGATCCTGCCACACCCACTGTCACACCCACACAAACACTCTCACACTCACTTCCCCACTCAGAGAGACATTCTCACGTCCAGATAGACACTTTATCACGCACTCTCACACCCAGAGACTATCTCGCACACTCAGAGAGATGCTCTCACATGTAGTCTCACGCCCAGAAACACACTCTGACTCTCACACCCAGACACTTTCACAATTACTCTCACAACAAGATAGACTCTGTGACACCCACTCTCACAGCTAGAGAGATGCAGTCACATCCACTCTCACACCCACACAGGCACTCTCACTCTCACACTCAGAGAGACACTCTCACACCCAGTCTCACAGCAAGATAGACTCTTTCACACCCACTCTCACACCCAGAGAGACTCTCTCACACCCACTCTGGGCAGGCCCTGTCACACTCCCTCTTACACCCAGACACTCTCATGCTCAGGCTCACACCAACATAGACACTCTCACACAGTTTCATACCCAGAGACACACTTCGACACTCAGACATGCACTCTCACACACACTGTCATAGCAAGATACATACTCTCAAAGCTAGAGAGACGCTGTGATGACCAGTCTCATAGCAACACACACAGACACTCTCATGATCACTCTCACACTCAGAGAGATATTCTCACACCTACTCTCACATCCAGGCAGACAGTGTCACACTCCCTCTCACACCCAAACAGAGACTCTCACGCTCAGTCTCACAGCAACATAGATGCTTTCACATGTAGTCTCACATCGAGAGACATAGTCTTACATTCAGTCTCACACCCAGACAGGCACACTCACACACACTGTCATAGCAAGATAGGCACTCTCTTGCCCACTCTGACATCTAGGGAGACGCTGTGACCTCCAGTCTCATAGCAACACACACGGACACTCACGTTCACTTTCACACTCTGAGGGACACTCTCACACCCACTCTCACATCAAGGCAGACACTGTCACACTCCCTCTCTCACCCTGACAGAGACTCTCATGCTCAGTCTCACACCAATATAGACGCTCTCACATGTAGTGTCACACCCAAATACACACTCTGACACTCACTCTCATGCCCAGACAGGCACTCTCACACATACTGTCATAGCAAGACAGACACTCTCACACCCACTCTGACAGCTAGAGAGACACTGTAATGCCCACTCTAATGGCAACAGACACTCTCACGCTAACTCTCAAACTCAGAGAGACACTCTCACACCCACTCTAACATCCAGGCAGAAACTGTCACACTCCCTCTCACGCCCAGAGACTCTCACGCTCAGCCGCACACCAACATAGATGCTCTCAAATGTAGTTTCACATTAGAGACACACTCTGACACTCAGTCTTACACCCAGACAAGCACTCTCACACCCATTGTCACATCAAGATAGGGACTTGTACACCCACTCATATATTGAGGCAGACACTCAGATGCATAGTTGGACACTTAGGCACACTCTTAGACACAGTCTCACAGCCAGATAGACACTCTCACACACATTCACAGATGCAGAGAAACAGTCAGTTGTAAATGGTCCCTGGGCCAATATGTGGGCACTGATGAATTTAAAGGAGTTAGGGTAGAAGTTCCCTGAGCAAATAAGTTTATATAAATATGGCATATTGAAAGAATGTGTAAAGAATTTTTAAAAAATGTTTTTTTTCTTTTACGAGCTCCGTGGATGGATCTGCAGATCCGACAGATATTTGAAAGAAAAAAGAATATACAAATAGATATATATGTATATGGGTCATGGATTGGCTCTGAAAAGAACCCTTGTGCTTATGATGTGTAGGTGATTACTACACGTGATAGAGGATGCAGTCTCTCAAGTTTTCCAAGAAGACCTTGTTGCCTTTATCTGTTAGGTGCACTCCATCATTCCTGTATATACCATCCATATCAAATCGTAAGTTGTTGTGCTGTATAGAAACCATGTTATGGTCCCTTAGGAATGCAGAAACAGTTTTATTAACATGTTTCCTGGATCTGTCTACTTGTGGGCAGAATTGAGTTGACCAGTTCCACTTGTGCCTTTGGCAAATGTTTGAAAAAACCAAGGCAGTGCAGGGGAAGAGTGTCATTAAATTTCCCAAAGTATCCTTCATTAGCATTTCAAAACCAACTCCTGTGACTGTGCCCAGGTAATTGCCACCACAAAGCACAATCATAAGGTCTGGATGTTGGCAATCTTTAATGGTTTCAACTAAAGGAAGTTATTGATGCCACTTTGACCCTCTCTGACCAATTCAAGTAATATCCACATTAGCAAATTGATTATTGATGGTGCACCACCCTGAACCGTATTCAAAAAGTCCAATTCATCAATATCAGTTCATTTAAAATCTTCTCTTTATTCTTCTTGTCTCTCTTTAACATAAGCCACACATCACAATAAAAAACAGGCTCAGCCAACGCGTTTCATCCACACAAAGGACTTCTTCAGGGCTGTAATACAATACAAATAAATTACATTAAAACATATAAATATATATGACAACATAAATATAAATACATAAAAACACTAAAACAAGACACAAATGAGTATGAATATAATGATCCCTATTAAGACATCATTAAGGCAAAAGAAGAAAAGGAAAGAAGAGAAGGAAGAAACAGGAACCAAAGACGCAAGTATAGATATATATAACAGCTACTATATACAAAGACAAACTCCAATAAGAAATTACTTCAGAAAATCTTTATCAATCGTACACACCCGAAAGTGAAAAGATCTAAACATATAAAATTAATCGAAATAGTGCGCACCCAAATGATCCATCCATAGATGCCAAATAGAATAAGACATACCCTTAAGTTCAATGCATATTAAGCAGTCATGTTCTCATTCAAATGATGGACAAAGCATCCAGTAGCCTATATACATGTATACGTAAAGAATTTGGTATTAGAGCTATTGAATCTTTTTTGCACACTAGAACTGCGGACCATTGGGACCATAACAACATGATTATGGAAATTATTGATATTATTCTTTCTAAAAATGATTTCCAACATAATGGCCAGTGATTCCATCAGATACAGGGGACTGCAATGGGCTCCAGTTTTGCTCCATCGTGTGCCTCCCTCTTTATGGGTTGGTACGAGAGAGAGCATGCCTGGGGTAGGTATGCCTCCACCTGGACAGACTCATTGTCTTTTGGGGGCGGTATATAGATGATTTTATATTGCTATGGAGGGGAGCAGTTGATCAATTGTTACTACATCACACCTTCCTCAATGATAATCCCTATAATGTCCAACTGAGTATTTAGCACAGCAGAGAAAGAATAGATTTTTTGGATATACAATTTTATGTAGAAAATAATGTGATACACAGTCGAATGTTTACAAAAAAGACGGCATGTAACAGTATTCTACATGCGTCACGTGCTCACCCAAAGATGGTCAATGACAACATTCCCTTCGGTGAAATGGTACGCATAAGGAGAAATTGTAACATGAGGAATACATTTGTCACTCATGTAAATAATACTAAGCGTCGATTTAGGAACCGAGGCTACAAAGAAGATGGCTTGGTTAAATCAGAGAAACAGATTGAACAAGTTTTGAGAAGTGATACATTGCAGATAAAACCTTGCCAGCAAAGATAAAAGATCTGCTAGAATAGTAACCAGACCTGCCCACTTGGCTTTTGTGACTCAATATTCGTTATTAGGTAATGATGTTTATAAGATCCTTAAGCGACATTGGCATTTGCTTATGGAGGTACCAGGGATCAAACATGAAGTCTCTAAAGTACCAAAGGTTACTTATCGCAGGGGCAGGACATTGAGGGACAGCTTATGTCCCATTTATGGCACTACTACTAAAAAACAAAACGTGGTTATCGACAGAATTGAAGGGATTTTTTATCTGCCATAATTATATCATGTGTAGATTAGGATTAGACAAAATGACTGTTTTTTCTTATAACACCACGAGAAAATATGATATTAGGTACTTCATAAACTGTAACACCAAATTTGTGGTCTGTGTGATAGGTTGCTCATGTAATATGATCTATGTGGGTAGCACAATCCGTTCTTTGAAATTTTGTATACAGGAAAATGTTCGAGCAATAAGAAACAAAGACATGAAGTATCCCATGACATCTCATATGTTGGAACATCATCCTAATAGCGATGATATATGGTTCCATGGAATTGATCATGTGCCACTTGATCCAAGGGGAGGGGATAGGGAATTGTCCATTCGTCATAAGGAAGCTGCTTGGATATGCTGTTTAATGTTTGTAGAGATGGGGCAAAATACTGATGAGGAATTCCACTACTTTCTATAGGCGTTTGCTTATGACTTGTGGTGATGGGATTCATTGGTTACACGGATTGTATTTTCGGTAGGTTATGGTTTTAGCATATTTTTAGTTATTTGTCTGATATTCTTAACTTTGGCTACTTGTCATGCATTTTTTATGAGGGTTATACCTAAGAATAGACCTATTACCATTTTTGACTAATGTGTGATATGATTGTGGTTTCTAGTATCATTATTAGGAGTGATGGTTTGTTATATTATTTTTTGAATAGGTGCTAGCAACCATAGTGGTCCAATTATAGAGGATTGTTATTCATTTTGGGCACGTTCTGTGTGATTGTCCTTTTCTTTGGAATAGTTGACTAAAATATAGTAGTCTTTTTAAAGATGGCTGCCACATCTATAATGTGGTGTGGTACTATTATGGTTTAGTGTGGTTCTATGAACAATATGTGATATTGAGGGGTGTGGATAGGAGTCCCTTCCTCCAGTACAGACTGTTGTTTTACTGCTCTGTAGTATTTGTTTGATTGAGTTATATGTGATTGATTATCAACAAGTACAGTGGCCCGTCTGAAGTGGGTTGGTCTACTTGGTTATGTCTTCTTACTAACATAGTGGTCTATTGAAAGATGGTGGCCACCTTTATAATATCATGGCCTTGGTTCCTGATGCTGTAACCGTCCCGCGAACTGCGGGTAATTGGGTAACTTTAAAATCCAATCTAACTCGCCTAGTCGATCTTTGCTGTATATTTCCGACTTATGACTTACGATTAAGAAATGGTGTGGATATACTGCTGTTGTTGTCAGTATATAGAGCCTATTTAAAAATGGGCACTACCTTGTTACTTTCTTGGCGTTGGTTCTTGATGGCGTGGTAGTTCCGCGAATTGTGGGTAATTGGGGAGCTTTAAATTCAATTGAACTCGCGTAGTCGGGTTTTGCTGGAGATTTCCAAAATACGACTTATGAGCAAGGAATGGCTTGGAGATATTGCCATTTTTGTCAGGATGCAAGGTATTTTCAAAGAACTAATTGCCAATTTATGTAATTTGCCCGTCCCGCGTATTGTGGGGAGTTGGGTGTGTGTGAGTTCTAATCTTATTTGCACTCGTACATACGGGCGTTGTTTAAATTTCTTGCGGCAGCAGCATTGCAGTCTTAGAACCTATTGAGTTTCAATGTTTTATATGCGTTGGTGGATGGTGAGGAGGAAAATAACGTGTTATGAATAGGAGTAAGTGTGATTTGTATTGAACATATTTTGTTTAGTTACCTTCAAATTCCCCTGTAATTGTATATTAGCATAAATAAATATGAATCAGGACATGCCAAATAGGGTGTGATTATCATTGCAACTGACTTTTGGGCATTCGTATTTGTGGTGTGTAACTATTCTGGTATCTGCCGATTATGGGTAGTTATTATATTAACTTGGGGATGCTCATGCCCCTTGACAGTATTGGATTGGCTGTTTCTGTACTAGTGGGTTGGGGTAAACATATAAACCTCTCTTTGAAATATATTATTTATTACTAATTGGTGTTGTTGCCTTACAAACAATACTGTTATTTGGATTATTTTTAAGATATAATATAATTGTTTAGGTCTTGATGCACAATGTACTGGATGCTTTGTCCATCATTTGAATGAGAACATGACTGCTTAATATGCATTGAACTTATGGGTATGTCTTATTCTATTTGGCATCTATGGTTGGATCATTTGGGTGCGCACTATTTCGATTAATTTTATATGTTTAGGTCTTTTCCCTTTCCGGTGTGGACGATTGATAAAGATTTTCTGAAGTAATTTCTTACTGGAGTTTGGCTTTGTATATAGTAGCTGTTATATATATCTATACTTGGGTATTTGGTTCCTGTTTCTTCCTTCTCTTCTTTTGCCTTAATGATGTCTTAATAGGGATCATTATATTCATACTCATTTGTGTATTGTTCTAGGGTTTTATGTATTTATATCTATGTTGTCATGTATATTTATATGTTTGTTTTAATGTAATTTATATGTATTGTGTTACAGCCCTGAAGAAGTCCTTTGTGTGGACGAAACGTGTTGGCTGTGCCTGTTTTTTATTGTGATGTGTGGCTTATGTTAAAGAGAGACAAAAAGAATAAAAAGAAGATTTGAAATGAACTGATATTGATGAATTGGACTTTTTCAGGGTTCAGGGTGGTGCGCCATCAATAATCGAGTTGCTTATACTCCCTGGTTTCAGGATTGCACCTAGGCAGCAGGTGTTTGAATATGTGCACACAATTTTGTTACTCTGAGTTTTTGTATATTTATAAGGGGGTAGAGGTTAGGTGCATGGAGCTATAGCCCGCTCCCTCCTGTTGTCTAAATTTGTAATATCCACATTAGAAAAACCTAGGTCCCTGTCAATATCACTTTTTTGCACTCTCTCTGCCCAAAACACAAAGCTGTGTCCCAGAATCCAGATTCTATGCATTTTGGTGATAATCAGGAGAAGCACACAGGAGATGGCTGCAGCTGAATGAGGCAGGTTTGAAATGAGATTCAGTTAAAATGAAGAGTAGTAGGAACAGTGTGGAAGAACAGATTTAATTGGCTGTTGTAGATATGTTTGTTGGTGAAGGTGGGTAATGAGATTATGTGAATTGTAAGCAAATGTTGGATTGGCTTTACAAGAATTGGAAAACAGTATTGGTACCTGTGATATGTTTATTGTGAAAGTTTCAACCGCACCTCCTAAACATGTTTTAAAAGTAGGCATGCTCCACTCAGAAACTGTTCTGATCATGTGACCTGCTGCAGCAGAATGCTGCAGACTGGGTAACCATGGTAACACAGCTACAGGAGCAGGAGGGGATGGGTATACCAAAAAAATAGACTGTCACTTTATTTTAGCAAATATTGAGCTAATAATGATTCAAAATGGTTATTTGGTGTTACGCTGTTTTGTGTCTTAATGTGGATGTGTGTTTGTTAATATGTTGAAAAAATAATTTTAAATTTCCCTGTAGATCCACGGACCCATCTGCAAATTTACATGGGGCTGCGCTGAGCGCTGCTGATCCACCACGAATTTACACAGGGGCCGCGCTGGCTGCGGATCCGACGAAAACTCCTATCCTACTGGGCTATCATTTGAGGGCTGTTGGTTAACTATGGAAGCCAGTCATAAGTTATAGAACATAATTTTGACGTGAAAGGGAGATTATGATTGATTTGCTGATTGAGTAACCTTGGAACCTAAGTTGAAAAAGTCACCCTTAATGGTTGCATGCTATGAGAGTTGACGTCCATTCTTGTGGTTGGGTTTTGAACATTTTCCAGTGAGAAGTAATTTGAACTGATACTGAAAGAGAAACATACACTATAATAAGCACATTTATCATGTATGGGTACGGAGATGCACTTTGTTTTACAAAGTATTAGTAAAGGAATGAATGAATATTAGGTGAAAGAAACTGAGCAGTATGTTGACAAAACGCTATAAAAGATATAAATAGTAGCTTTGTGATTCATATAAACAAACTATACAAGTCAGATAGACAACCAAAGGATTTAGTTGGAATTGGTAATGGTGGTTGATGGATATTTCAATTTTTTCAGTATACTAAACTGACCCTTGAGCTATGTTGAATCTAGTATACAGAATGCACTGATTTGTAATTAAATGATTAAAAATGTCCTACCGAATCTTAAAAGATTAAGGGCCTGATTACAACTTTGGAGGATGGTGTTAATCCGTCCCAAATGTGACGGATATACCACCTACCGTATTACAAGTCCATTATATCCTATGGAACTCGTAATACGGTGGGCAGGATATCCGTCACATTTGGGACGGATTAACACTGTCCTCCAAAGTTGTAATCAGGCCTTAAATGTCTATACTGAAATGGCTATTTAGAAAAGCAATGGTGAGCTCTCCTAGTGTCAACACCAGAGCAGTACGCGCTCTATTGGCGACAAAAATGCAAAAACCCAGCATTCTCAAAACAAAGTAATTTATGCATTGTGCTGATATGTTATGGTTTAACCTTTTGCATTGTAGAGTTCAATCCTGAAAACTTATTTTTAATATGCTTACAAATACTGTTCCTTTGCAATGTATTGCTGCAGGTTTTCAGAGTGTGTTAGGCTGTGGCCCCTTTCCAGGGCCTTCCAGAGACTTTCCCTGCAACATGCCTGGGACTGGTTCTGGGCTGGGCCAAGACCCTATAAAAGAGAGCCAGCCCAGCTCCATGTGCTCACTATTCAGAGGTCCCGGTGCAGAGCAGCAGCTTCTTCCTGAGCTCTTGTCCCGGCGGCCTATTTGGATCTTCCAGTCTTCTGCCCTAATCCTTCATTGGTGATCATTGTTCCAGGCGGTAAGACGGTGGCTGGACTGTTGCGACACCGTTATTTAGAATTTTCATATTCTTGGTTTAAATTCTTAAATGAGTAACAGATTACTTGCGCGCCACCATTTCTTGACATTTATATGGTAGTTTACAAATAGGCAAGACATGCGATTTATTTCATAAAGGTTTGACTTTGTTATTCATTGCGCGCTACCATTTCTTGACATTCACATGGTGGCTTAAGTTTCGACAAGACGCGCGATTCGTTTTATGGTGTTTAAACATTGTTGTCCATTGCGCGCTACTATTTCTTGACATTTACATGTTGTTTTACGAATTGGCAAGATGCACAACTCGTTTCATGAGCATTTAACTTTGTTGTTCATTGCGCACTACCATTTCTTGACATTTTACATTGTGGCTTAAGAATCGGCAAAAGAAGCGTGATTCGTTTCATTGTACTTTGATCTTGTTATTTATTGTGAGCTGTTATTCCTTGACATTTACATCGTGTTTTACGAATCGGCAAGACAGTCGATTCGATTAATGATGATTTGACTTTGATATTCATTGCGTGCTACCATTTCTTGGTATTTTACATGGTAACACTCAAATTGGCAAGACGCACGATTCTCTCCTCGAGTTTAATTCATGTTGTTTATTGTATGCTACTATTCTAAGACATTTATTATGTAATATTCGAGTTGACAAGTTATGTGATTTGTTTCCTGAATCCATATTGTGTTATTCATGGTGCACAATCTTTTTGTGGTGTTTACTATATATATATATATATATATATATATATATATATATATATATATATATATATATCTGCAATATGCACAATTTGTGTTGAAACATTTTAAGAGTACACAGAAGGCCAGAGTTTCTAGATGCAATATTTTATGGTCCTAGTATACATTCTCAAAACAGGATTTATATGACTGGTTTAAAATTTAGTCAGAATGTTTTTTTCTGATTCTCATGTAAAGGAAAGTACTTGAATAAGAAAGTTTTCATTTAATTCATCTTGATTCCCCTACAGGTATCCGGCTATCTTGAAACTTAGTCATTTTATACTTAACTCTTAGATTGTTCATGTTTTCAGAGTGACTAGGCTTAGAATCATAGTCTAGTATTGATTTCAGGAGATATAATTTTAATATTGTGTGTTCTAACCTTTTGCTTACTACAGGTCTCCTTCCCAGCTGTTCCCTTCCTAATCCCCTCTTCCCCTCTTGAACTCTCTCAGTCTCTTTGATTTATCTATCAGAGTCTTGGAGCTGTTCAGTGGTGGACGTGTTGGGAACGTGCACAGACCCCGAGGATCTGGTGACTCTGACACCTAGTATCATTCTTTTTCAGATAAGTTGTCATTTAAATATTGTTTGGGATACTAATGATGACCCTAGGTATATAGTTTTATTCTTAGCTTGATTTGGCATTCAAAAGGTGTTTAAGAAGTTTTATACACACATTTTTCAATAGATAACTCAATGTTTAAGTGAGATGTACATAGGCTATATAAGAGAGTGATTTCTTATAAAAACATTAAATGTCCTTTTTAGTTTCACTGATTAAGATGTTATCTTCCAGACCCCCATACTTACATATATGTGCACTGTAGTAGAGATATAGTATTCATAAAATTTATTAGAAAATGATAGTCAGTCACATATCTAGTAAAACACTGAGGACCTTGTTATGACTCTGGTGGTCTTTTTGAAAGACCGCCAAAGCCACGGGCGCCAGAAGACCGCCAGTACTGGTGGACTTCCACCCACCATATTACGAGTACTGCTGGATTTCTGCCACATTTTGGGCGGAAATCCAGCAGTAGTTGTTCTGATGGGTGGAGGTGCATGGGCAGTTCCACCACCGCCCGCCCGAAGGACTCTGCCAGCCGTATTATGAGCAGTAATACAGGCATACCGGTTTCCTGATGGCGGGGCGCTGCCAAAGGTGGAACCACCCGTTCCTGTTCCCTGCTGGATGACCTGCTCCCTGGACAAAGTAAGTCGATCGTCCGACAGAGGAGGGGGGTGGCAAGGTGGGGGGTGTTGTGTGTCAGTGGGTGTTTTCTGCGTGTGTGCATGTATGTGTGTATGCATGTCTATTTGGATGTGTGTTGGGGTTTGCGTATGCATATGTGAATGTATGTGTGTATGCGTGGTTCAATGCGTGTATGAATATTGAAGTGAGTGCATGTATGAATGGAAGTGTGTATGGACGTGTGTATGCATGTATGAATATTGAAATGAATGCGAGTATGAGTGTTGTAGTGAATGCAAGTATGAGTGTTGAAGTGAATGCGAGTATGAGTGTTGAAGTGAATGCGAGTATGAGTGTTGAAGTGAATGCGAGTATGAGTGTTGAAGTGAATGCGACTATGGGTGTTGAAGTGAATGCGAGTATGAGTGTTGAAGTGAATGCGAGTATGAGTGTTGTAGTGAATGCGAGTATGAGTGTTGAAGTGAATGCGAGTATGAGTGTTGTAGTGAATGCGAGTATGAGTGTTGAAGTGAATGCGAGTATGAGTGTGGAAGTGAATGCGAGTATGAGTGTTGTAGTGAATGCGAGTATGGGTGTTGAAGTGAATGCGAGTATGGGTGTTGAAGTGAATGCGAGTATGAGTGTTGTAGTGAATGTGAGTATGGATGAATGTGAGTGAATGCACGTATGTCAGTGTTGGTGAATGAGTGTATGCAGGGTGCGTGTGGGTGTCTGTGTGCATGTATGTGGGGATGGGGGCGCTGGAGTGGGGGTGGGGGCAAGAGGAGAGGGGGTGGGGGGTATTGTGCTTGCTGGGGGGGTAGGGGAGTCGTCTGCCAGTGACAGGGAAGAAATTCACTGTCATCTGTAGCCTTTCCGCCAGGGTTTTTGTGGCAGTGCTACTGCCACGGACACCCTGGTGGAAAGGCAGCTCATAATACAGCCGGCGGTCTTCTGTGGACTGCCGGGTCGGAGATGCTCATCTCCGACCCGGCAGGTTCAACCACCCTGGCGGTATGAGTGGGGATGTGGTTGGTTGGCAGAGGCCAACCAGCCACACTCATAATGTGGCGGTCTTCACCGCCAGCCTGTTGGCGGTGAAACCGCCACCGTGTCCCTGGCATCATAATGAGGTCCTGAGTGAGCTACGTGTACATTCACCATGCAGCCACTAACAAATTCATACACCAAGGCCCACACAGATGAATACACTAGCACAACCAGGTACCCACTGATGCATACACTGACACACCTAGGAACACACTAATCCATACCCTGACACACCAAGGCACACAGTGATGAATGCACTGAAATACTCTACCATACTCTGATGCCTGCACTGACAGAGTCAGGTGCATACTGATGCACTGACTGAGGCTCCCAGGTGCACACTAATGCATGCACTCCAACACCAAGATGATACTGATATATAAAATGGCACACACTTCGATATACACTGACACACTCAGGTATGATATAATACATACACTGAGACACACAGACACAGTCACATCTATAAATTGATACACCCTGTTACACACTGATGTATACACTGACACACCCAGACACACTCTTATACATATACTGAGACACCCAGGAATGTAAGTATGCATGTACTGAGACATTCAGGGATACATTGGTACAAGCACCGACACATGCAGGTACACACTCATGCATTCATGGAAACACTGAGATGCACAATGATGTATATACGTAGACACCCAGGTACAGATAAATGAATACATTGGCACACCTAGGGCCACACTGATGTATACACTAGTACACCCAAGCACACTCTCATGCAAACACTGATACGCCCAGGTATACACTGAGGTATACAGTAACACAGCCAAGCACATCCTGATGCATACACTAGTACACCCAAGCACACTCTCATGCAAACACTGATACGCACAGGTATACATTGAGGTATACAGTAAAACACCCAAGCACACACTGATGCATACACTTATAGAGCTAGGCACACACTGAGGCATATGCTGACAGAGCCAGGTACAGATTGATGCATGTACTGATACAGATAGGTACACAGTAATCTATATAGTGATATATCCATGCACATACTTGTGCATACACTGACATACACAGGCACACAGTGATGTACAGACTGATTTACCCAGGCCTGCATAATCCGACACATGAACATGCGCGTTTATGGATAGACTGAGAGAGTAGGTACACATAAATGCGTACATCGCCACGGATCCATGCACTACAATTCTGAAGAACACACTAGTACATACACTGACACATACAAGGGCACAGTGATTAATATAGTAACACAGGCACAGGTGTATATCGATTTGGAGACTGAGGAGAAACTAATATATTCACTGACACACTGATGCACACACTCACAAATACTCTGACAGACCCGGGTACATTCTACTGTAGTGTAGGGTTTCATATTTATTATGAACTGATCTGTGTGTTAGAATATGTTCTACTTACGTTTTTCTCTGTATGGGTGAATGTAGTCTTTATTTTTTTTTTCAGATCTCTTTTTGTAGCTAAATAAGAAGATGCACCATGCCTAAAAAAAGAAAAAAAAAAGAAACTACTGTGCTACCTGGTTAAAACTGACAGTAAAAAAACAAAATAATGTGGAAATTATCCTGAGGAAGAAAACAACTACTGGTAAGAGTACTTAGGATTTAAAAAAAATATATGCTGTAAAATGCAAAATGAGAGAAAGATGTCAACTAAAAGTACAATCTTTTAATTTAGTAATAAAGAGGAATGAATGGTTGTTAGGAGAATTAAAACATCTAATAAGAAGCTACAGAGTTTCAGACAGCAACAATTTAAGGAATTAAGAGTGAAAATGGCCTGAAATAGAATACTTCAAAATGTGTGTAACAAGATGAAGGAGTATAAGAGGAGGAGTGCTATTATAAAGCAGAAGCATCATACTGAGAATATATTAGGCACAGCACGTGTTCTGAAAAGCAAACTGTTTATTTTAATATTAAACAGAATGAAGGCACTAAACAAAACAGTCATGTACATGAGGAAAAGAACATTAATAAACAGAGTTATTAACAAATGTAAATCTTGCAAACCTTTTAAAGGTGAATGAGTGCACACATCTGGTACAGAACCGTTTTTTAATGAAGAGAGTTATTTCCAGGAGAATACATTAGTACGTGCATTCGACAAAACTGGTCCTTGTTATGAAGTGGAAGACGGTAATTGTGTGAAAAAAGAAAAGCTAGTTACTAGGAATGTAGAAGAAGTGATTGCTGAAGAAATACAAGGAAGACATAAACAGACTCCTGTGTACAAGTGGAAGTGTAGTAGAATTGTAGTATACGCCAGGTACCAATAAATTGAAAACTGTCTTGAGATGTTTTAAGGAGAAGCCTGAAACATTAGATCCGTGCAAAGTTAGAAAATGTACTAACTTACAAGGCCATTCGTTGGCATGTCTTTCACAGAAAGTGTGCAGAAGCACTTTTCATCACTTTAGAATTCTAACTGTGCTTCATTCCAGAATGTGAAGTTTGGTAAGGAGACTTTAATATGTGAAAACTCCAGCTTTATATTTAGGAGATTTGAATAGAGCTCTCTTACATTTAAGAAAAGTGGCGGTACAATACGTGTAGCTACACTTTTCTTGCAGCCCCTTGCACCCCCCTACCGCCACCATGTGTGCACCATATATACAATACGGCGCACCATGCACAGGGTAGGGGACAATACCATCAGAATTTCTGACGCTATTGATGTACTGTTCAGGTTTAGTGCAAAAAGTTTGGTGATAACCCTGAACAGTACATAGGAGCCCACTGAAAATAGTGGCATGCTCCCTTTTAACACCTGTCTGAGCAGGCATTAAAAGTGCCCAAAAAATGATGCAAAGAACTCTCTTACATTTCTTTGTCCCATTTTCTCGGCCCGGTAACTGGGGGACTCCCCCTTTGGTGCATGCATAATGTAGTGCAAAGGGTTACAAAGTGGTAAAATTGCGCTGGGAAAAGGCCACCTTAGCGCCAGCTTAGCGTAAAAAACGTATGCTAAAGTGATGGTAGGCCCTCTTAAATCAGGGCCCCAGTTCTGTTTCTTTGGCCCTGAAGAAGAGAATGGGGAGAATGACCAGGTACTGGTTGCAGGTGTAGGGCAAAAAGACACAGAAATTAGTATTGAAAATTTTAGAAGAAATAGACAAGTTCAATTCAGTGTAGTCTGAGAAACCAAAGTATGCTTGTGTTTCTTGTTGCCGTACTCACTATAAAAACCAAACTCATTATGTAGATGTATTTTCTGAAAGTGAAGAAGACAATAATAATAAGTGGCAGGAATATGGTGCATATCTGTTTCTAGAAGGACGCTTTGATTTAGCCAAAAAACAAATAATTTGTAAGTATTGTTATGACAAATTAAAAGAGAATAACATGCCAGCTGGAGCAATTCATTATAAATTAGAATGTGTACCCATGCCACATCAACTTAATGAATTAAATGTGATTGAATCAATTTTATTACAAACTGTACATCCACTTCAAGCAATTGTTCGAATGGAGCCAACAACAGGAAACTGCCACCAACAGAACCACAAAAAGGACCAAAGGGAAGAGTAGTATATTTACCTCTAGATTTAAAAAAAAAGTTGATACTGTGGGTGTTGAAAAAGCTGTAAATGAACCACTTATTATTCTGATAAATGGAGTTCCCACAGAAAGTAAAATAAATCTGTCAAGAATTAGTTGATGTCAATAAAGGTAAAAAAGCTACAATCTATTTGAAAGATAATAACATGTTTATAGTAATATTGATATTACTGGAGATGTAAGCTGTTTTGAAAATGAAGTACTACAATCTAGTGGACAAATTGAAAAAGTGGATAAGTAGAAGTCAAAAGAAATATATCAACACTTTAGTATTCATCCACTACGTTCCAAAGATGATGTTGGGGATGTTATTGATTTGTTTCAAATAAAACAAGATAGGGGAGCTCCTTTGAATGTTTGGGAAAAAAGTTTAGAGGCTCGTTGCTTTCCATACCCATTTCCTACAGGAGTAGGGGGTCGTTATGATGACCAATGTGCAAATACCAGCAGCTGAGTACAGGTCAACAAGACTATATTCAGAGGACCCTAGGTTTCGACAATGTATTCCTTATATAGTCTATCTGTTATGTTATTGTGACTTGTCTGGACTCTCACATGCTGTTAGCCGTATTCTTAAAACAGGAGTTCATCTCCAAAATCTTTTTGCAAGATATTTTGTTGATAAAATACAAGAAAAAGATCAAAATCTGGAGTACAACAATCAATTTGATGACATGTCAGTGTGGCACTAATGTATACTAATACCGTCGTCACAGAGAAGTTAAATGTATGCTGCGTAATTTAGGTCCTCCTACTTGGTTTGTAACACTCAGTTGCACAGAGTATGCATGGGATGATTTAGTATAATTTCTAAGAGTAGCAAACTCTAGCATAAAGGATATCCATTTGAAGACCGCCGGAGAACTTTGCTCTTTGGATCCTGTTAGCATATGTAGATATTTTAATCACAAGTTTCAAGCAATGCTGGCTTTCAGATGCATTAAAACAAATCCTCCTCTTGGAGAAGTTAGAGATTTTTCTTGAGGGGGGGGAAGCACCAAGCAAGAGGTGCTCCTCATATACACATGCTCTTAGGGATGAGAGGTGCCCCAAAATTTGGAACTGGCATTGATGACTCTGTACTGTCTTTTATAGAGCAGAATGTTACATGCACCATCCTAGGTGACAATAACAACAAACCTCTGAGACAGCAAGTTCTACTTTTCTAAACACATAGATGTGGCAAGTATTACCGCCAAAGATATAGATGCAAAGGAAAGTTTAATACTAGATGTTGTTTTGGGTTTCCAGGGTCTGTCCTCTCCAAGGGAAGAGTGAACAGCTTTTTGTATGCAGTAAGGCACACACTGACAAGAAAAGCACAGAAAAATATATATATAATATGAAAAAAACAGAGGCTTCCAAATATGTAAACGATTAGAAACCTATCATCCTGAAATTATGGAATGCAAATACGGACATGCAGTTTGTTGCTGACAATTCCATTGCAGTTGGTCGCTCTGTCACTTCATACATCATAAAGTCGGCGAAAACAGAGATGAAGGCAACATGGGAGGAGATTTCTGCATAAAAATTATCTATCAAAGAAATTATACAGTTTCAGCTTGAAAATGCTGTCATATAGTGAAATAAGTTCATATGAGTGCTGTGATAGGTTTAGTTCAACTAGCTTGTTCCTAAAGTCTAAAGAAATTGTTTGGGTTAGCCTAGGCCTTGCCAAGACGCAAAACAGAGTCTTAAAATCTTATCCAGAAATGTAGTACTTAGCAGAATGTGATCCAGAGAGTACAGATATTGTAAAAACAAATATGCTAGACACCTACTATCCAAAAAGAAGTCCACACCTTGAAAATATGAATCTTTACGGAATTCTGCAACACTTTAGGTACAGAAATAATGTTCCAGAAAACACTGATGAAAGCAAATATGGTGTAGCTGGTTGTGATGGTTGCTTAGTTTGGCATGCAAGGGTAACTTAATCAACCATAGAAAACTTAATTGTCTAACTGCTGAAAAAAGAGATTTTATTTACTTGCCAGTTCTCCAGCTATTCAAACCTTGGCGATCTGAAACAGAGTTACTTGGACAATTTGATTCGTATGAAGACTCTTTTAATGCTGTGAAATACACTATTCAGTGTCCAATATTTTCAAGCTACATGAACATGTTAAATGAAGAAATTGAACAAAAATAAACAATTGCTACTAAAATTGCAAAGGAAAGTTCACAAAGCAGCCAAAGTTCTGCACCTCTTAGTCAAGATCCTTTTGGACTGCCAGTAATAGAAAATGAAGCTATCATAGCAATGAATGAAGAGGAGACAGCAATGCAACAAGTAAGAGAAGAACATGTTACATTGGAAGAGTTAGCAGCGCAGCTCAATAATGAGCAGAAAGAAGTATATATGGAAGTCAAAGAATAAATAGAGCATGGATTCCTACATGAAATCAATCAGTGTAACTAGTCTAGTTCTAAACCAATTCTTTTGTATGCCAGTGTACAAGTGGGCACTGGAAAAAGCCTTCTAATACAAGTTCTAACTATATATCTACAGAAGACTACAGACTTCATTTTGTCCTATGTAGTAACACTCCTACTAGTTTAGCTGCACACATTATCAAAGGAATCATCTAATAATGCTTCCTGTTGGAGACAAGAACTAGACTACCAAAAGTTAACTGGTGAAGCTTGCCACAAAGTTTTCAGAGTTTGAAGAAATTAAAACTTTTAATTATTGATGAGGTGAGCATGGTGTCAAACTAAATGCTTGCCTTTGTTTTTGGTGATTTACTACAACTTCCTCCTGTGAAAGGACAACCTATATTTAAGACCCTATCACATGGAGAAACTCATAATTCTTTAGGAAGTATAGGACATGTAAACATTTGGTTACATTTCAAATACAAGGAACTGATTGCAAACATGCATCAAGCATCTGATAAGCAATATGGAAGTATTTGGAAGTATATTAGAGTAGGAATACTGTCAAAAGAAGAAAAACGTTCTTTGGAAACCCGACTTATAAAGAACATATTTCCTTTAAAAAAATCGTCAGCAGAGCTAATGTTTGAATTTATTCAACAAGAAAAATCTATTGTGTGCTTAATGCCTATGATTCAAGAATGCACATTATTTAATGAACCATTAAGACAACTACATTGATAAAACGGGAACACCAGGGAGCAACAATACTATTGGATGATAAACTGCAATCAAAATTGGATTCTTTGGAAAAATCTGTTTCCAAAACTGCAGGAATAGAAAAGAGTCTACATGTTTGTTAGGAACTGCAGAGTAATTTTGCGGAGTAATTTAAATGTTGAAGGATTAGTTAATGGAGCTATCGGAAACATAATAGATTTTATTCTGTATCGAAACAGAAATGAAGTTCAGGATCTAGCAATTAAATTTGATGATCTTGAAGATGTAAAACAGATAGCAAGATATGTTGCACGTTTCTTACTTGTGAAAGACCTGTATGTACGTAGAAAGCAGTTTCCAATATCTCTAGTATATGCTGTAACAATACATAAGTCTCAAGGTTTAGGTGTAGATGCAGCCTTTATTAATATTGGTAGCACTGTGTTTAAGAAAGGTATGTCTTATGTAACATTGTCATGCATTAGAACTTTGTCTGGTTTGTATGTGATAGAGTTTGATGACAGTAAAGTAAATGCTGATTGCAGTTGTGTACTAGAGTACAGCCATTTGAGAAGCCTGTACGCACCTCATCCAGTGCAGTACCCAGTTTACAAAAAGCCTGCTATCTTACCAAAATGAAATATTTCAAAGGATCTGTGTGATGTTCCAGAGAAAAAGATGAAAAAAGAAAAGAAAAAATATCAGAGAAAAGGAATAGTAAAATTGATGGTGAAATTGTGGGTTACCAGTTATCAGATTTCGCTGGAATCAACTGCTACGCTAATGTAGTTCTCAATGCACTTTTCTGTTGACCTACTCTGGTCCATGAACGTAAACAGAGAAGAGAAAAACAATTATGCTCTGCACCATTGACTGAACGGTTGTGCAGTGATAGAACAAATCTTTGGCACCGTGTGACGAATCTTCACAAAAGTTTCGGAAAGAACTGAGCCAGTGATTCTAGTTGCACATGGAAAATTTTGGGGTGACCCATCAAGTGGGTTCTGAGAAAAAGGGGATTAAAAAAGTTGTGTTTCCCATGTTAATTCCCATAGGACCTTTAGGCACGACTACAGCCCGAACCACTAGAAGGAATTACACCAAATTTCACAGAAAGCTAGCTTTCGGTACGCAGATTAGGCTTTCACTTATTTGGTGTAAATCCGTTCAGTAGTTTTAGAGATATTAAAGGGAAAATAAATTTGTATGCCTAGGGCTGCGATTCGTTTGCGATGATTCATGAAAAAAGATGTGCTTGTGCATGGAAACGCACAGCTCTGATTGGCTGCTAAGACTTCAAACCAGAAAGTGTTGACAGCCATCTTGCGACTCCGCTTCAGTTGAGTCCCAGAAAAAAAAGAAAAAAAGAAAAGGGGCCATGGTAGACACACCCTGACCCCTTAGCTCTGGTGCTAGGGTCCCAAAAGGACCCCACAATGGCAAAAAAAAAACAACACTTTTTATTTACATTTTTGCTGCAAATTTGCGACAGCAGGGCATTGTTAAATTTAAAATGAGGGGGTCCTCCAGGTCCCCCCTCAGCCCCGGAGACCAACACCTCCCTGGTGCACTTATTAAAAATAATACAGGGGAGGAACCCGGACCCCCGCAGCCCTGAGGACTACCACCTCTCCGGGGCACCAATGAAAAACAGTGCAGGGGGCCGCCCGCCCTGCAGCCCCGGCGACCACCACCTCCCCGGGCATTCCTTAAACTGATGATATCACTGGTGAATTCATCTAGTCAATGTGACTGGTTGTATGCATCTGTTAGTGGATCTGTGAGTGGGTCTATGGTGAGAAAGTGGGAGAGTCTGTCACTGTGTAAGAGAGTGAGTGGATGTGTAAGTAGGCGTAGTGGTGAATGAGTGTGTTTTGACTGGATGCATTGGTTCAGTGAGTTTACAGGTGAGTGTGTGTGTGACTGTTTGTGTGGTTGAGTTACAGAGTGTTCTGTTAACTGTATCAGTGAGTGAATGGGCGTGTTAGTACCGTAATACATAACTGTGTGTATGTGTCAGTCACTTTATGGGAGTGTGTGAATGTGCAAGTAGTTATATCGGTGACAAAGTGGCTATATGAATGGTTGGATTCATTGACTGTGTTGGTTTGTGACTGGTTGTTCAGGTGAGTGAGTGGGTGTGTGAGTGCTTTTATGGGTAGGTAATAGGGTGTGTTAGTGACAGTATCAAGTGAGTGGCAGAGTTAGTGACTGTATGGGTGAGTGACTGGTTATATGAGCTGCAGTATCCATCTGTGAGTGTTTTCTTAAGTAACTGGATTGGAGTTCCGAAACAGAAGTTAAATAGCTGTAATGGTGAGTAACTGGGTGTGTTTGTGTCTGCATGGGTGAGTGTCTTGGTGTGAGAGTAGCTGGGTATGTCAGGTATTATCTATCTCAATGAGTATATAAGTAAGATTTTAGGTGTAGAACTAGTTTATAACTGTGATAGTGATAGTGGGTGAGACAGAGGATGGATGAGTGAGTGAGAAGTGTGTTAGTAAGGTAGTGGTGTACTGTGTGGCTGTGTGAGAGGTTGTAAGGGAGAGTGATGGGTGTGGCAGTGGCTATGTCGGTGGGTATGTGAGTTTAGTAGTGACTGGGTAAGTAATTGAAAAGGTCTCTGAGTAGTTCTCTGAGTAACTATGTCTTTGTGAATGGTTGAATTACTACTGTGTAAGTGAGATTATGGTTGTGTCACTGAATATTTAGGGGCATGAATGCATATGTATTAATTGTTTTAGGGGCATCTACATGAGTATGTGAATAGTTGTATGTCTGTGGTTCTATGATAATTTGTATCATGGTTTGCCTTGGTGTGTGAATGGATCTGTCGATGATGTCATCAGGGATATCATCAGTGATGTCACTGGCCATGTCATGAGTGATGTAATATGTGAGGTCATAAGCAGTGCATTGCGGGGGCGTAAGTTATAGTTAGTTCAGGTAACTATAACTGGTGAATTTGTATGGTGTGAAAGGTCACCCTAACTAAAACGTACTTGTAACCTTTGTTTTTTTCAGTGTATATATATATATATATATATATATATATATATATGTTCCATGATTTCCTTTTCAGGTGGGCTATGAAGAAGACCGATTTGGTTGAAACGCGTTGCCCTAAACCTTAGGATTTTTCAGTTTGTACAATCAGTGTGCAAATAAACAAGTCTGGAGTGCCGGCGTTTCCTTTACAGGATTGAGTGAAAAGGAAATCGTGGAATGTTTACGGAGCCTGCATCTGGAGCCGAGCACCAACAGCGCAGGCGTTTGTAGTCAGCTGTTGCAGGACACCTTTGGGAATATATATGTTTATATACATAAATATATATATACACACACACATATTACCTAGTGGTAGTCGACACTAGGTAGTTATAGTTAAGACCAACTTTCTATAGAAAGAGAATTTTTTGTTTTGCTTATAACTTTGGCTGAGAAAGAAGGGGGGGCCCAATTTTTTTTTTCCCTATTCATTTTTCCATAAGGATTTTGAACAGCAACAGCACGAAAACTGCTGGACGGAATGACACCACATTTGGCAGAAAGGTAGGTCCTGGTCCAGTAAGCGACCTTATTTTGTTTTGTGTTGTGGTGTAAATTAGTTCAGTAGTTTTTTTTTTTTTTAAACCTGGAAAATAAATTTGTATATCTGCAGACGTGGATACGTCATGACTCCTACACGGAGCGCCGCTTATCCGCGAGCCACATGGAGCCACATGGAGCAGTGTGATTGACTGGCTGCAAGCTTTTCAGAAAGTTACGGCTGCCATTTTATCAACTGGCAATGGCCCTATGAGATGAATTTCTCATAAATAATTAATACAAGAGGTCGAAGCAGAGGTGCTCTGACCCCAAGGGTGTAAGGAATAGGTTGGTGAAGGATGAATTATAAGTTTAAAAAGGTCTAAAAATGTTTTTACAATTGTGAAATTGTGACTGTCGCAGCTCTCAGTGCGGCACCCCAGCGTAACATTGCGACAAAATTGCGAACCCTAACGATAAAAGAAAAAATATATATACATTCACAGGCCCACTCAGAAACCACACACTCATTCACAGACACACTGAGACACTCACTCACTCACCCACAGACCCACTGACACATATACACCCACTCACAGATCCACTCACACACCCAGCCACAGATCCACCCAGACCCTCAAGCACCCACTCACAGACCCACTGACAGTTATACTCCCACTCACAGATTCACGCTGACCATCATGCACCCACTCATTGACCAACCAAGACTGTTATGCACCCAATCACAGACTGACTCAGACCGTTATGCACCCACTCAGAGACCTAGTCAGACCCACTCACACACTCATGCACCCAGTCAGAGATCCTTCTGCAACCATTCACAGACCCATTCAGACCCTTTAGCACCCACTCACAGACCCACTCAGACGCTCAAGTACCTACTCACAGACCCACTGACACTTATACACTCACAGACCAAGTCAGACTGTTATGCACCCACTCACAGACCCAGTTAGACTCTCAGGCACCCACTCAGAGACCCATTTTGACACTCAGATACCCAACCACAGACCAAGTCACACAATACTCCACCCAGTCATGGACCCACTGACACCTATACACCTACTCAGAGACCCACTCAGACACTGAGATACCCACCCACAGACCCACTCAGACCCTAATGCACCCACTCACAGACCAACTCAGACCCTCAAGCACCCACTCACAGACCCAGTGATACTCATACAGCCACTCACAGACCAACTCAGACACTCATACAGCCACTCACAGATGTATGCAGGCACTCACACACCCACTCACACACCCACTCAAAGACCCACTCAGACCCTCAAGCACCCACTCAGACACTCAGATACCCACTCACAGACCACTTCACACACTCATGCACACAGTAACAGACCAACTGACACTTATACACCCACTCAGAGACCCTCATGCAGCCACTCACAGACCCACTCAGACCCTTATGCACCCACTCACAGACCCATTCAGACCCTCAAGCACCCACTCACAGACCTAGTGACACTAATACACCCACTCACAGATACACTGAGTCACTAACACACCCACTTACAGACCCACTCACAGACCCACTCACACACCCACTCACAGACCCAGTCACACACTCATGCACCCAGTCACCGACCAACGGACACTTATACACCCAGTCATAGTCCCACTGAAACCCTCATGCACCCATTAAGAGACCCACTCAGACCCTTTTGCACCCATTCACAGACCCACTCAGACCCTCAATCACCCACTCACAGACCCACTGACATATATACACCCACTCACAGATCCACTCAGACACTCATGCACCCACTCAAAGACCCACTCCGACTATCATGCACCCACTCATGGACCCACCCAGACTGTTATGCACCCACTCACAGACAGACTCAGACTGTTATGCATCCACTCAAAGAGCCAGTCAGACTCTCTAACACCCACTCACAGACCCTCAGGAACCTACCCACAGACACTTAAACACACGCTCACAGACCCACTCAGACACTACACACCCAGTCACAGACCCACTCAGACACTCACAGACCCAGTCACCCACTCATGCACCCACTCACAGACCCACTGAGACCCTCATGAACCCACTCATAGACCCACTCAGACACTAATGCACCCACTCACAGACCCACTCAGACCCTTAAGCACCCACTCACGGACCCAGTGACACTCATACACCCACTCACGCATGCACTCAGACAACTCATACAGCCACTCACACTCACCCACTCACAGAACCAGTCACACACTCATGCACCAAGTTACAGACCCTCAAGCACCCACTCACAGACCCACTCAGACACTGAGATGCCCACTCCCAAACCCCGTCACACACTCATACACCCGGTAACAGACCAACTGACACTTATACACCCACTCAGAGACCCACTGAGAGCCTTATGCACCCACTCACAAGCCCACTCAGACCCCTATGAACCCACTCAGAGACCCACTAAGACCATTAGGCACCAACTCACAGACCCAGTGACACTCATATACCCACTCACAGATACACTCACACACCTAGTGACACTCATATACCCACTCACAGATACACTCAGACACTCACACACCCACTCGGACACTCATACACCCACTCACAAACCCAGACACACACTGATGCACCCAGTCACAGTGATACTTATACACTTACTCAGAGACCCACTGAGACCCTCATGCACCAAGTCACAGACCCAATAAGACTTATACATCCACTCAGAAACCCACTGAGACCCTCATGCACCCACTCAGACCCTTTTGCACCCACTAACAAACCTACTCAGACCCTTATGCACCCACTCACAGACCCACTCAGACCCTCAGCACCCACACACAGTCCCAGTGACACTTATACACCCACTCACAGATACGCTAAGACACACACCCACTCAGAGACCCAGTCACACACTCATGCACCCAATCACAGACCCACTGAGACTTATACATCCACTTAGAGACCCACTCAGATACTCATGCACCCACTCTGACTGTCATACACCAACTCACAGACCTGCTCAGACACTTGCACGCCCATCCACAAACCCAGACACTCACACACCCACTCACAGACCTACTCAAACCCTCAGGTATCCCCTAACAGACCCAGTCAGACTCTTACTCATCCACTCACAGATACACTCAGAATGTCACACATCCATTTATAGACCCACTCATGCATCCACTTACAGACCCCATTAGACTTCCACTGAGGTATTCAGAGTTGTATTGCAACATGGAGCGAGTGAAAGTGAAAGAAAGACATATGAACAATATAAAGTGGTTGTGCACTGAATGTGTGCTTTTGCTTTGTGAATCCACGACGGAGACGCAAGTCCAAATTTTTTGTTTAAATAATTTCCTTTTAAATTTAAAGAGTGTTTTGGAGATAGGGTTGCTATAAAAAGAGCCCTTGTGTTTATTGTGTGTATATGTTTAGTACACGTAAGAGTGGATGCGGAGTGTCAAGTTGCTGAGAAACACCTTCATCTTTGAAATGCGCACCGTCTCTTCTATATATCCCATCCATGTGAAACTGCAGGTATTTATTGGAGATCGAGCCCACGTTATGGTCTCTGAGAAACGTTTAATTAACATGTTTCCTGGCTTTGTCAGTCTTTGGTCAGAATTGATTTAACCACTTCCATTTCTGACTCTGGTATATATTAGAGAACACAAAGGCAGTGTGAAGGAAAAGGTGCATTAATTGAACAAAGATATCCTTCATTAGGATTTTCCAGTCCTACCCCAGTCAGTGTACCCAGGTCATTACCACCTCAGTGCACAATCATGAGGCGAGGGGCTGGCTATCTCTAATGCTTTTAACAAATGGAAGCAATTGTTGCAATTTTAACCCTCTCTGTCTAATCCAAGTAATATCCACACATTAGGCAAACCCAGGTCCCTGTTAATGTCACTCTTTCAAGCATACTCCCCAGCCCAATAAACAACATTTTGAAGGGAAGGAGCAGTAGCACACAGGAGAAGGCTGCAGCTGAATGAAAGAGTTTTGAAAATGGCACGTAGTTAACATGGAAGGAGCACCACATTTTATTAAAGCACGGATTTGATGGATATTGTAAAAAGAGTGATAGATAAAAGTAGGTTGTACTTAACAAATATGAGTCAGTCAATTTCTGATTGGTTGTTTTTTTTTTTCAAACAAGTATTCTTATTTTGGATATGGTTACATCTAATAGTAGTAAACCACACCTGCTACAACAAACAGTAAAGCGAGACTGCTGCTAAGAATAAATATAGTGAACTTTTGAAATCCTGGTAGATTAGAGTGTTCTAGCAGAGGTTGGTATGGCACCTCAGGACATTCTGTGTGGGAGGGGGAGCAGTTCTTAAAGGAGACAAACATTTGTTACTAAAGAGACATTATGGTGGAGTAGTAGTTGGAATTAAAAAAAATCCAGATAAATATTATCTCTATTTTTATAATGTAGTGAAAAATGTACAAGAAAAAAATGGGAAATATATTTTTATATCCCCGACTGGAGTTGGGACTCCATTGTGAAGTTACACAGGGAGTCTGTGCAGAGGGACGTAACAAAGTTGCAACTCCTGCAGCACACAGTAGCAAATTGGGCTTCTGACTAAGAGCACAAAATAGGGTTAACATACAGTAACCATTGAGATGTAGGCTAAAATAAATGAAAGATAAAATGGAGTTTGTGATTTGATAATTAGGACAGTATCAGTGAGAGCAAAGGTGAACAGCTTGCCATTACTGGTTGCTATTACTGTGGGCTATCATTCTTATTCTGAGTTTTTATTCATCAAACAAAAAAGAGCACAAGTGACGCTGTGAAAGTATTTTATCTATCAGCAAAAGTTATTGCAGGTATGTAAATTCCACCTTTTATTTTAAACCATGCTCTGTTGGCTTATAAAAGTTTAAACAAGGTATCTGACATGTAAAAATCCTTTTTAAGTATGGTGTGGCCAGAATGATATTGATTATATAATAAAAATGTTTATGATATGATAGTAGAGTTTTTGGGTCAATGCTTGAAAATATAAATGGACTTGTTATGTGGAAAGAGTTATGAAGAGTTATCGTTTTTTTACTTGATATAGGTTACGTTTGAAGTAGGAGGTACATTAGGTATAGAAAGAATGGTATGTTATTATAGTGAAATACATATAGGTACACATTTGTAGGAGCTACTCTGGAAAGCAGTGTAGGCAGTGATTCGTAACGTTGTCCAACTGTACTTTAACATGAGAAAAGTTTGGAGTATCTATAAAATTAACAGTTTTCTTCTTTACTATTGTAATGATGTAGAAATTTACAGGTAGGTCTAATGCAGAGAAGCTTCCACCATGGTGCATGGGTGGTTGAGTTGTGGGAATTAATATTTTTTTGTAGAAGAAATTAGACCATCCTAGAAAGAAACAATTCTGATATATATTTGTATATTTGCACAGATCTGTTCCTGCATTGGAAGACGTTTGAAAAATGCTAAAGAAAACACAACAAAAAAAAAGTGTGGAAATGATATTATCTACTTGCAAGTTATGAAAAACAAAAACAACATGTGGACAATGTCAATAAAGACAAAGGAGTTGCTGGTAAGCAAACAAAAACAATCTAAAAACTATGTGGGGCACTGAAATATTTGCAAGCTGAACAAAAAAAACAGGTCACTTTTAAACCAGTCACAGAAAATAAAAAAAATTGTGAAAATAGAAGCAAAGAGTCAAATAAAAAAGCTACAATTTCAACCAGGAGACAGAACCAGTTTAAAGAAATTAAAGGGAGAATGTTTCGTACCAGGGTAATTCAGAATCTTGTTAAAAATATGAAGAAATACAGAAGGAGAAGAGAAATATTAAAACAAAAAAAAAATTGTTGAAGCTGTAGTTGATAAAGCATTTACCTTGAAGAGGAAACTTTTCATTTTAATTATCAATAGGATGAAAGCCTTTGATAAAATTGTGTTGGGTCTGAAGAAACTTAACAAAAGTAATTTCTGTAAAATATTTACTGGTGAATTGAAGTACACATCCCGTATGGAGCCTTTTTGTAATGAAGAAGGTTATTTGCAAGAGAACACATCAGTATATGCAGTGGACCCATCTGGTCGATTTTATGACATGAAGACAGGGAGTCCAATTGAAAAAAAGAGGCAATTGTTCCAAGAAATACTGAAGAGGTGATAGCTTAAGAGGTTCAGGAAAGGCATAGACCAAGTGTCTCCAATCATTTGATCATGAGCTACCAGTAGCTCCCAGACCCCTTCAGAGTAGCTCACAACCTGGAGTTCCTTTTTAAATAAGCACAGGGTCACATTTTTCCTTTTAAAGTTAAGGGAAGGCTGTGTTTATTTTACATTCATATCACAAGGCTGCAGGTAGCAGAGTCTGAAAAGGCAAAGTGCTAGGGTCAGATTTATGACCCAGGTCACAGAGGTGAAGAATTGAAGCATTAAGGTATTTAACTCTTAAATAAAAGTCCTTGTCAACTCAGTATTGGAAGCAAGAGTAAAAAATGTTTCTCAATGCTTTTAAATCACAGAAAATGAAAATGAAAAGTTACCTTATAATTAAGTTAATTTTTCATTTTACTTTTCTCAAATTAGTTTTCAACGTGTTGTGTTTACAAACAGCAGGCCTCTTGCTCCCAGTGGCCATTAGAACAAAGTGGAATATTTATAACTAAAGAATACAACCATGTTTTTAAATGGGAGAAATGTAAAGTCCAGAAAGATGTTCCACATTATGAACATTTTTGCACTTTAAATTTCTCCCATTTAAAAACATGGTTGTATGTTTGTGTTATACTTGTAACCGAGCCACATATGGCGAAAGGTAAGCCCTGTACCACAAGTACAGTTCACCCATACAGATATATCCCATTCATGTGCACATATGTTCATCCAACCCTCTCACTGACACATTCGAGTGGCCTGTCATGGTGCCCCTAGTCAAAATATTTTGTTCAAACTATAGCATCTGGCTCAATGAACATTAGGCTTAATGTCAAGGAAGTTTGGCGTGGGGGTATCTGGTAATAATGCACAAGTTGTTTAGTCTTCGGTAGCTCACAATGATTTTCATTGATCAGAAGTAGCTCTTGCTACAGAAGAGGTTGGAGACCCCTGGCGTAGACAGGGCCCTGTTTACCAATGGGGGTGTAGCAGTACTTATAGAATTTGGCAGCAATCTATTAAGAACATTTGTACGTGAGTTTCCTTGTAGAAGTCTGAAGCAAAAAAATTCAATTTTGCAAGGATTAGACCCATGCAAAGTAAGAAAGTGTACACATTTACAAGGACATGCTTTACAATGTTTACCCGTCCGTGGCAGTCTGACCTTACTGGTGGTGCCGAAGGTTAGTTGGCTGTTTTCTGTTGGGAAGACCACCATGACCATAATTTGGTGGTCTTCTCCGCTGGCCTGTTGGCGGTACGACCGCCACCGCCAACATGGCGGTCACGGAACCACCAAAGCCAAAATGAGGCCCAAAATGTGGATGTATTTTCGAAAACTGAAGGGGAAAACACAGAAAGGTGGTAGGAACTTGCTGATTATTTATTTGTAGAAGAACATTTTGATTTGTCAATTCAGCAAGTTATTTATAAGTACTGCTATGTTACGTTAGATGATCAAAGAACACCAGGTAGAGCTGTCTATAACGGGTTGGAACTTGTGAGTGTCCCAGAACAACCTCAAGACTTAAATGTATATGAATCTATACTTATACAATCAGTACATCCATTTCAAGCGATTATAGGTTCAGAACCAACGACAGGTAAATTGCATCCAACAGAGTTATTGAAAGGCCTGAAAGGAAGAATAGTGTATTTGCCAGTAGACTTTAAAAACATTTTGAAACTATAGGAGTAGAGAAAGATAATGAAAAAAACACATACTAAACTGGTAAATAGTGTACCTACTATGAATAAAACAATTTGGCAAGGGTTGGTTGATGGTAATAAAGTTAAACAAGCAACATTATAACTGGTACAAAATAATTTCTATTATAAAAATGTTGATGTTCAGACTGATGTGGAAAATGTTGATGATGAGAGTTTGCCAGCAGGTGGACAAATAGAAAAAGTGGATCCATCCTGATCAAAAAAATGTATGAGCACTACAGCATCCAACCATTGCATTCCAAAGAAGTCATTGGTGATGCTATACATCTTTACCAGATGAAGCAAGCTAAGGGAGCTCCTGTTAGTGTGTAGGAAAAGAGTTTAGAGGCTCGCTGCTTTCCACACTTATTTCCCACAGGAGTAGAAGTTTGGTAGGATGACTGGCCCATACAAATACTAGCAGCTGAATATTGATTATCACGATTATACTCAGAGGATCCAAGATTCATTCTATTTGAGATTGACTTGTATGAACTTTCATATGCAATGATTCATATTCTAAAAACAGGAGTTAATCTTCAAAATATGTCTGCAAGAGATTTTGTTAACAAAGTTCAAGCAAAGGATGAAAGATTGGAATATAACTTTATTACTTTAATGGCATGCCTACGGGGTACCAATGAATACTGGTTCTGCGGTCATGGAGATCTGAAGTGTATGCTAAGAAACTTAGGAGCACCAACCTGGTTTTGACATTGAGTTGTGGAGAGTATGCATGGGAGGATCTCATTGAATTCTTGAGAGAAGCAAATTCTGATCTAAAAGATATCAGTTTGAAGACAGCTGGAGAACTCTGCTCACTAGATCTCGCTAATGTTTGTAGATATTTCAACCACAGTTTCCAAGCTGTGCTTGCTTTTATCTGCAACAAATCCAATATTCCTCTTAGAGAAGTAACTGATTTCTTTTGGCGGAAACAGTACCAGGTAAGAGGTGCTTCTCACATTTGCATGGTACTATGGATAAAAGGTGCACCGAAATTTGGAGCAGAAAGTGATGAGTCGGTTTTGTCTTTTATAGAACAGTATGTTATATGGACAATACCAAAAGAGACTGCGGAAAAAGGTCTCAGAGAACAAGTTTTGTGTTTACAAACACATAGATGTGGGAAGTACTGTCGTCATAGATACAGGTCCAAAGAAAAATTGTATACAAGATGTCAATTTAGATTTCCAAGGCCTGTCATTTGGAAAGGAAGAGTAAACAGCTTTTTGTCTTCAGTGAGACATACACTAACACGGAAATCACCAACAAACACATATAACTTAAAAAGAAGTGAAGATTCCTAATATATTTATTACTATAACCCTGTGATTTAAAAAAATGTGGAATGCTAAGATGGACATTCAATTTGTTGCAGACACTTCCATCGCTGTGGCTCGGTATATCACATCGTACATTACAAAATCTGAAAAAACTGAGAGGAAGGAGATGTGGGAGGAGATTTCTGCAGAGAAGACACTTAGCAAGAAATTGTATTTGTTCAGCTTGAAAATGCTTTGCCGTAGGGAAACTGGAAGTTATGAGGCCTGTGACAGGTTAAGTTAGTTCTCAAAATCAAAAGGAATTGTGTTGGTTTGTCTTGGTCTATCTACTACAAGAAACAGAGTACTGAAGTATTTTCCTGAAATTCAGTACCTGGCAGAGTTTGACCCAGAAAATAGAGAGACTGTAAAATCAAATATGTTGGATACATACTGTCAAAGAGATCCACATCTAGAGGACAAGTGTCTCTATGAAGTTCTTCAAAATTACAGATACAAAAGTAATGTAACTGAAAACACAGAAGAACGGAAATATGCAGTTTGTGGATGTGATAGATTCTTAGTGAAACATGAAAAATTAAATTTAATTAATAATCAAAGACTGACCTCTCAAACTCCTGAGAAAAGAGATTTTTTTTTTACTAAGCACTTCTTCAACTGTTCAAACCTTGGCGTACCGAGTTGGAATTACCTGGAGATTACGACTGTTATGAAGATTCTTTTAATGCTGTCAAATACAGTATTCAGTGTCCCATGTTCAATAACTACTTACAAATATTAAATGATGAGATACAACAGGAAGAAATGATAGCTTCTGAGCTAGCTAATGATATCTCTCTAAGCAGCAAAAGTTCAGTAACTTTAATCAAGATCCTCTTGGAAAACCTATTATTGAAAATGAGGCTGCAATAGCTATGAATGAAGTGGAAACTGCTATGGACCAAGGTAGAAAAGAAGCAGTAGATGTGGAACAGTTAGTTGGCCAACTTCTTACCAACAAGTACCCCACTCACACCTTTAAGACTGGATTTAGCCTTAAATGAGATCCACAATGAGGCTGCCTTAAGACCCCTTATTTATTGGGTCTGCCTTTGGACATCCGAATACTTGTCCCCCTACCAAATAGCTGTTGCTGAGCTCCTAGCGGATTGCGGTGTGTTAAAAGTTCCCTGGCTTAAATACATCAAAGATACGTGCCAACTTATTAAAATGGACGAGGTGTGGTCAGACCCCCATAGCTTGACGAAGGAAGCAAAGGCACGAATAAGGCGGTGTTACTGGGAGTTCATTTTGACCCAACTTTGGTCCAAAAATGACCATGGTAGTAGGACGTTACAGTTTTTGGATTATAAGTGTAGCCCTAAATTTGAGGCTTTTATGGATAATATCAATCCCCCTTATGCCAAAACACTTTTTATTAAATTTAGGCTAGGGGTATTGCCTCTTAATATGTTACTACAAGATGGTGCAGCGAGGTGCATAAATCGAGATTGTGCCACTTCTGTCCTGAGCAATCTGAGACATTGGCCCATTTTATGTTTTTTTGTCCTAGGTATCTGGCGCCCAGGAAGAAGTGGGTAATCCCTTATGTAGATCAATGGGAAAAAGGAATCCTAGTATATGCTTGCGAATCCTTTCTAGTGACACAAGTGATAAGGTGGTCTTTGCCGTTGCCAAGGACCTACAAAACGCTTGGGCCATAAGAACTAGAGAATACACTGCCGACTGATTGGATTAGCTATAATTACCCTAGGCCTCTGTTGATCATTATGGGCATGAAACTACTAAGGTTTGTTGTAAAGAAAAAGAAAATTTGACGTTACTAGCTAGTTTTACATTGTTGTTATAACAGTGTGTATCAACAGCTTATTTTTGCACAACCTATCGTAGGAAGAAATAGACTATTTTATGGAATCAATTTTAGGTAGGTTTTTAGATCTATAAAATTAGATAGTTGTCCGGTAATTGATTTAACAAATGAGCTTTATATTTTAATTCAGTATAATTATTGTTCCCCTTCTTAATGTTTTATGTGGAAATTGTGTTTTTTATCATTTATAATCTAATTGTATAGTAATTGTCTGTTATTTATTGGATACTTTCATGGCTTTCAGCCGAAATAAAGTTATTTATTGATAGTTGGCCAACTGAACAACAAGCAGATTGAGATTTATATTCAAAGTAAAAAGTAAACTAGAACATGGATTACAGCATGAGAAAACGGAACGGAATTGCTCACCTTTCAAGCCAATACTATTATATATTAGTGGTTGAGCTGGCACCGAAAATAGCTTTTAAGTTAAAGTTCTCTCTACTTATCTACACAAGACTACAGATTCAAACTTACTGTGTGGTAACAGCACCTACTGGATTAGTTGCACACAATATCAAAGGAATAACTTTACATAGACTACTAATACTATCAGTTGAACATAACAGTAAACTGGAATACCAGAAGTTATCTGGTGAAGCTTGTCATGAGGTGGCAAGAGCATTGAAGAAAATTAAGCTTTTAATTATTGATGAGATAAGTATGGTTTCAAATCTAATGCTTCCCTTTGTCCACCTACGCATTCAAAAGATTTTAAAAACTGAATACAAAGTCTTGTTTGGAGGAAAGCATTTGATTGTTTTTGGAGACCTATTACAACTCACTCCTGTAAAAGGACAGCCTGTTTTCAAAGCTCTTTCACATGAAGAGACTCGAAACTCATTGGGAAGTATTGGTAATGTCAACATTTGGCAATATTTTCAATACAAAGAACTTGTGAAAAATATGCTTCAAGCCTCTAACATGGAGTATGGAAACATTCTAAAGGACATTAGAGTAGGAGTTCTAAAAGAGAAGGGAAAACATGTGTTAGAAAGTCAACTTATTAAAAAACAGTTTTTCTCTAAAAGATGTCTAATTTTTGTAAAAGGGGAAAACAGTTTATTTGATGCCTACACTTAAACAGTGTGCTGTATTTAATGAAAAATTACTAAAACTTGAGAATAAAGACATTGTGGAGATTACTGCTATTGACAAAATGGAACACCAAGGATGTAACTGTACTGCTAAGTGAAAAATTACAAGATAAATTGATCTCTTCGGAATAAAATCTGTATCCAGGACTGTTGGATTAGAGAAGTGTTTATGTGTCTGCAGAAACTGTAGAGTCATTTTAAAGCGTAATTTAAATGTAGAAGGTCTGGTAAATGGTTCCATAGGTACAGTTGTTGATTTCATAAATTTTCCTAACCGTGATCAAATTGAATTCTTAGCTGTAATGTTTGATCAAGTTGATGGTGTGAAGCAAATTGGATGATGTGTGGTACACTTTTTGCTTGTCAAAGATTTGTATGTCCGGTGAAAACAGTCTCCAGTTTGTCTTGCGTATGCAGTAACGATCCACAAGTCTCAAGGGTTAAGTGTTAATTCTGTATTCATGGATATCGGAAGTACATTTTTTAAAGAAGGAACGTCATATGAGGTATTGTCACGAGTTTGAACATTACCCCCAACATTTTTGTATGATCTGTACTTTATTTTAGTGCAGTAATTATAGGATAAGTACATTTTATTCAGAAATTATAGTGAGTGCAAATTACAGTTATTTGAAGAAAAATATTGAGAAGTTAGAAGTCTCACGCATAGTATTGTTAATTTTAAGTAACATATTATGTGATGTTGGGGGGTTTTTCAAGTCCATATGACTGTTTTTCCCCCAGCTGTTCAGTGATGAGCAGCTATGCACACTTCTTTTATAGTGAAGAAGTATAGCAGCTAAGAATAGTGGACAGGGGAACATAGCATGTCTACATAATGTGTGTAATTGCTGTATTAAAAAACAAAATGTGCTTGTGTTTTGTTAATAATAATATATTTTGTATTACAGGTTAGCAAGATTTAATAGATTATAATAATTACATGAAACTAACTTTTTTGTCAAACTTGTTTTTATTAGGTTGAAATTTAGCACATGTATTACCTTAGAAAATTGACTTTGTCCGATCTGTCTGAACACGGTTGCTATATAAGTATACCGTGTTTTATGACACAGTGATCATCATCTACATTGTCATTTATCGAGTTTCCAACCATTTCCATTAGTTAATAAGAACAAGAAGAAAGAAAGAAAGAAAACCCATAAAACACAAACAGTATAAAAACATAAAATGGAGTTGGGAGATAATACGGCCACATCCTGAATCAAATAGTTCTAGGGCAGACGAAGTGGTCATGTAGGTCCTTTTCAAAGGAAGGCTCTGGGGATGATCATAGTTCATACTTCATGGTCATCGGGGCTGGTGGAGGGATACCACTCCGCGAGTAGTCCCCACTCTAAATTTGAAATAAGTGCAGTGCTCTAGTTCTAGTGGGGCAAGCAAATAGCGGGAGGCCCCTCAACAAATATGACACTAAGGGACCCTATTTAGATTCAAATTTTTACTTACTGTGGAGTTTCATCTCTTAGTCCCAAGAGGACCCAGTTCTCTGTATTCGGTATGGGGTACCCCAGTATGTCTTTGATGTGAGCCAACATTTTATTCCAAAAGGGGCGAATCGTGGGACAATCCCACCATATATGTCTAAAGTCACCACTTAGCCCACACCCTCTCCAGCACAGATCCGATGTAGCCAGGAATATTTTTATCAGTTTGGTAGGGTAGAGGTACCAATCGTACAGAATCTTATAGTGGGCTTCTCTCAAGGACATACAGCGATTACATTTTCGTATGTCTCGATATAGTATGTCCCATTGTGTGTCAGGAATGTCTTCCCCCAGCTCACGCCCTCAGAAGATGTGGTGACGGGGTTGTGTCGCACTCACTGTGGTAGATAATAGTGCATATAGGTGGGTAACAGTCCACTTAGGGGGGCCTGCCCAGCATATGAATTATTCAAATGGTGTTAAATCCCTTGTGGCAGCAAATTGATTCTCTGGCTTTAGTGCCCAGTGGTGCAGTTGTGCATAGCAATAGATTTCTGTGTGTGGGACATTGAATTATTTCTTGCAGTTTTCAAATGTCAGTGTGTCAGTAATGTGGAACAGGTCCACTAACACCAGGCATCCTCCCTCCCTCCACTTATCAAATGGTCCCGGTTGCAGAGCTGGGGGAAAGGCTGGGTTGTAATGTAAGGGTTTGTGTGGGGAGGGGAAGGTCGTCCATCCTTTTGTTTTTGTCACCTCATTCTAGACCTTGAGCGTGGTTTTTATTGGTGTGCTAAGATATGCATTATGGGGGCGCTCTGCCTTAGGTTTCCACAGTAAGTCCCAGATTACCTTCCCCACTATAGCCCGGTCCATGTGTAGCCAGTGTTTCTCAGACTCTCTAAGGGACCATTCCGTGACTACTCTCAGTTGGGCAGCTTTGTAATATAACTGGAAGTCTGGTAGACTCAGACCACATATTTTCTTTGGCATGCTTAACATTTTATAGGATAATCTGGCTAGTCTCCCTTGCCATATAAACCGTACAATAATGGTACGGAGAGTTGAGAAAAATGCACGGTCAATTTCTAGTGGAAGGCTCTTTAATAGGTAAAGTATCTTGGGCAAGAGTGTCATTTTTACGGCATTAATTCTCCCCAACCATGTGAGATAAGACGGCGCCCACCGTTTCAGGATCTCTTGTGTGCTTGTCATCAGTGGGTATAATTTGCCTTGTGGAGGTCAGCTATATGTGGTGTGATTTTAATTCCTAGATAGGTTATTTCCTTTTTTGCCCATTGGAAAGGTGTGGAGGTTGCCAGCAGTTCCATCTCTGGTGGGGGCATGGTCAGATTCATCATGTAGGACTCAGGAAGATTAACTTTGAATCCTGCTCCCTCTTCGAAACGTTGAAGTTCCTCTTGAAGGGAAGAGCTTGAGGAAGCAGGATAAGTCAATATCAAAAGAACATCATCTGCGAATATCGATATTTTGCGTTCTGTCGTCCCAAAGGTCACTCCATGAATGGTGGGTGATGCGCGAATACGTGCTGCTAAAAGCTCTATACTGAGAGCAAACAACAATGCGGAGAGAGGAAATCCTTGTCTCGTCCCCCTGGTCAACGCAAATGGTGCTGAGCTGGTACCATTCACAATAACTCTAGAGTAGGGAGCGGCATAGTTGGCCCTAACCATCCTGATAAATCGCTCACAGAATCCATCGGTCCTAAGGACATAAAGTCATAAGGTCATAAAGGCCCAGTCTAGTCGATCAAATGCCTTTTCAGCATCCAGGCTCAGTAAAAATGGCCAGGACCGTTCTCTGAATTTTTTCAAGTGGTCCGGGTGAACAAAATCAGGAAGCAAGTCTTCGAGTTGAGATGTTAATATCCTAGTGTGGAGTTTTGCATCTGAATTCAGGAGTGCTATGGGTCTATAGGAGCTACAGGCATGAAGGTCTTTCCCCGGTTTAGGAATGACCAAGATAAGATCTTCACCCGTTGTATTTGTGGAGGCTCCTGATGTGCCTATGTAGTTAAATAGGGTGATCAGGTAGGGTGTCAGCTCCGAACTATAGGTTCTAAAGAATTGAACTGTCAGACCATCTGGCCCTGGTGACTTGTGTGGTTTGAGGTGGTTTATTGCCATCTGTACCTCGGTATCCTCAATCGGCGCCCCCAAACGATGGTTGTGTGCTGGTGTGACCTTGGGAAGCCCAATATTTCCAAATGCTCCATTTGCGAAGTAGCAGAGGAGGGTGCCACTGTGTAGAGGTCTCAATAATACCTACCAATTATGTTTGCATTCTCCACATCTGAACTAGTCAAGTTATTGGTAGGTTGTTGACTGTCACCTATGTATTCTCTTTCCCTTTTCGCCTGTAACTATCTAGCTAGATGTGAACCCACCTTATTCCCTTGCTCATAAGAAGTTCTCTGTAGACATAGCAGTGTGAGTTCTGCGTATATAGCATTCAATTTGCCTCTTAGAGCCATCACCGAGTGCTGGAGGGGTATGGTTGGGTGTGGTTCTTCTGCAGTGTGTAGTTCCACCCCTAATGGGAGGCGCTCCTTTTTCCTGTTTGTTTAGTACTGCCATTAGAAAACTACATTTCCCTCGGAGCACTGCTTTAAAAGCATTCCATGTTATGCTCAGATTAGTGTCCTCATGGTTGAGTGTAAAATATTCCCTGATGGTGCTGCTTATGGCATGTCTGGAGGGCTTATCTCTTATCAGGGAGGAGGGGGAAGTACCATTGCAGGGTTTTCGATCTGTTCTCTCTCCGGTCTAGTGTGACCTCCACTGCGGCATGGTATGAGAGGGTGATGGAGTGGATTGCTGCCCTATGAAGCTCCTGGACCACCCCCTGACTAGAGAATACATAGTCAACCCTAGAATACAAGCGCTGAGTTTGTGAGAAAATGTGTAGTCTCTATTGTTAGGGTGAAGCGTTCTCCAGGAGTCCACCAGTCCTATTTCTTTCATTGCTTGTTTCAGTGCATGTGAGAAGTTCCTGGTTGGTGAGCAGTGAGGATGTGTGCTATTGTGGATCGCATGCCAAGTAAGGTTAAAGTCACCCATCATAAACACATGTCCCTCCGCAAAGGCCCTGAGTGCCTCTAAGCACCCATGTAGGAATCGTTCTTGGTTAGTGTTGGGTGCATATACTGAGGCGAAAGTGACTTGGCGGCCACATCTTTCCCCTTTCACCATAACATAACGCCCTTCTTTGTCTGTGTGGTGGCCGGTGGGTTGGAATTGTAAAGCTTGATGAAACATAAGTGCGACTCCATTATGCTTTGTCATGGCTGACGATGTAAAAATTTGTGGGTATTGTTTATGTTTGAGCTATGTTCTTCCCATGTCTAAGATGGGTCTCCTGCAGCGCTGTTACATGATAGTGTTGGTCTGTACATTTTATGACAATTCGCTGGTGAGTTTAGTCCTTAAATATTGCAAGTAATCAGCGTCATTACCATAATACTGGCAGGGGTACAGTTTTATCACAGAAGTTGATATTGGGGCAGACCGTTGTCTACTACCTCCCTGCCCTCGGGAACGCACTCCAAGGCCCCACAAATATACATAAGGGATTCATTCTCCCTCTCCTCCCCGTTAATATCTGCCTCTTGCTCCTTGTTGACCATACTAAGGTGGTCATTCTGACCTCGGCGGTAAAAGGCGCCTACCGCCGGTCAGAAATCCTCCATAATTCCGCCGCGGTCGCGGTAACCCGCCACGGTCATTCTGACCCGCAGCAGCCAAACCTCCGAAAATCCGACAGCCACAACAGACCGCCAGACCAGCGGTCGGCGGAAAAGTGGAGGTGACCAAACCTCCACCGTCACGCCAACAGAAATACGCCCATGCCATTACGACCCACGAATCCACGGTCAGAATACACACAAACGAACAAAACTCAGCCACATTGGACGATTTGAATTCCACACACCTGATACACATACACACACCACTCCCACACACACAATACAATATAAAACACACACCCACATCACCCACAAACCCCTTCGACCAAAATCCGAAAAGAAGCACTGAGAGACACATCAGCGATCACAGAATACCATCACACAGAGGCACACTACACCATCACCCACACAATATCCACACACAAAACAACACACACCACCACACTCAACACACTTAACTACACATACTCCACCCCACCCATCATACACACCACTCCATGGCACCCCAAAGACACCCCCGCTTCTCAGACGAAGAACTCAGGGTCATGGTGGAGGAAATCGTTCGGGTAGAGCCCCAGCTCTTCGGCACACAGATCCAATACACCAGCATTGCCCGGAGGACGGAGCTATGGCAGAGGATTGTCGACAGGGTCAACGCTGTGGGACAGCACCCCAGAAATCGGGAAGACATCAGGAAGCGATGGAACGACCTACGGGGGAAGGTGCGTTCCATGGTATCCAGGCACAACATCGCCGTGCAGAAGACTGGCGGAGGACCCCCACCTCAACCCCCACAATTTACAACATGGGAGGAGGAAGTCTTGAACATCCTGCATCCTGACGGCCTCGCAGGAGTCGGCGGAGGAATGGATTCTGGTAAGTTGAAGCTTCACTACTGCTTCCCCCCCACCTGCATGCCAAATCATACCCCAACCCTCACCCCCATCCTCGAACCCCACCCTCACCCCCACCCCCATCCTCACCCCCACCCTCACCCCCACCACCATCCTCACCCCCACCCCCACCACCATCCTCACCCCCACCACCATCCTCACCCCCACCCCCAGCACACCTATTCCCTGCCAATGTCTCACCATCACAACCCACACATCCCAAAACCTAGGCCTGCATGCGTCCACTAAGCATGGACACCCATCACCAAAGCATGCCCAATGCATATACACATCCCCCCCCACAAGCCACCCTCACCAAAGCCCCCACACACGAATGCCAGCACTTGGGGACACGGGAACCCACAGATACACCCATATGGCACACATTGAAACTATAACCATACCTCTATACCCCTGCAGGACCCGACCGTCAACACACCGCCACGGAGGGCCCAGAATTCTCCACACCCCCCACCCAAGAGGCCGTCAGCGATGACAGCAGCTCTGTCGACCTGGACACTGATGACCAGCCCGGACCATCGGGGGACCTCTGGACAGTCGGTTCCCCTCACACAGGCACAGGCCACTACAGACCCAAACCCCTCTGGGAACACCAGCACAGCTCCCACCCAGCGGGCCCATGCCTCTGTCTCCAGGGCGCGTCAATCTGCGGTGTGTCTACCACTACAGGGCACCCAGGATAACCCACCACCCCAACAACAACAGGGACCTGGGGGCAGTGGTAGTGGGCACACCGGCCAGGGGGCAGTGGCCCAGGGAAACAGGGCAACTCGGAGGGCAGCTGTGCGACAGGGGGGGGACGGGCCCAGGGAACCCACTCTCCACGAGGCCCTCACCACCATCATGGGAGCATACAACCGCTCCCAGGAGACGATGGCGACGGTACTGGCCCGGTTCCAGGAGATCCAGGTACTGCAGGAGGAACACTATCGGGGGTACAGGGAGGACATCAGAGCCCTCACCTCCACCCTGGTTACCATGGTAGGGCTGCTGCAGGACCTCATCAACACCAGGACGGACACTCAACAACAACAAAGGGCCCCTGCCACTAGCCTGGACCAAGAACAGCCAACCACCTCCGCCGGCGCTAGTGGACAGGAGGCCCCCGCACAACAGCAGCCCACCAGACCCCCACCTCCTGCAGGAGAAGAACCACCCCGCAAGAGGGCCCTGAGATCTCGCAAGAAGACAGAGTAGGATGTCAAGACCCCCGCCAGCAAAGGATACCACCTGATGTCATCCCACTGTCCCACATTGTCACCCTGTCCATCCTTGAACTGCCCATGCTCCATCTCTCCACAGGCCTCTGGACAATGCACCTGTGTGACTGTTACTCTGGACTCTGCCATGGACATTCCTTCACCATAGCCCCCACCCACTTGAAACCACCCATCCCATTTTGAGAACTGAAATAAACACCTATTTTGCACAAAACTATCTGGAGTCTGGCTGTGATTTCAAAATATTGTAATTGACATGACAGTGCAAATATGTCCTTGTACATAGTGAAGTCAACAAACAGCTGCCACAAAGCTGTAGTCCATGGGGAAACGAAGCACAGGACTCGTAGTGGGGACCCCAGATCTGAAATAGGGAGGGAAAAGCCACAACTCAGTCATCATACACTGGGGCAAATAGACAGGCAGCAGAGATGCAGGAGAGTAGTTCACATTTACTAAATTATGTTTGAATTGTTACCTGTGTCCTATTGGAAGTACTGTTCAATGATTCTGTCCCTGTTGTCTGTTTCAGCCCCGTCGTCTTCCTCCTCGTCACTCTCCACAGGTTCCACAGCTGCCACAACACCACCGAATCGACCATCCTCCTGCAGGAAAGGCACATGGCGGCGCAAAGCCAGGTTGTGAAGCATGCAGCAGGCCACGATGATGTGACACACCTTCTTAGGTGAGTACATTAGGGATCCACCTGTCATATGCAGGCACCGAAACCTGGCCTTTAGGAGGCCGAAGGTGCGTTCGATCACCCTCCTAGTACGCCCATGGGCCTCATTGTACCGTTCCTCTGCCCTGGTCCGGGGATTCCTTACTGGGGTCAGTAGCCACGACAGGTTGGGGTACCCAGAGTCCCCCAATAGCCATACACGGTGTCTCTCTAGCTGTTCCATCACGTAAGGGATGCTGCTATTCCTTAGGATGTAGGCGTCATGCACTGACCCTGGGAATTTGGCATTGACATGCGAGATGTACTGGTCAGCCAAACACACCACCTGGATGTTCATGGAATGGTAACTTTTTCTGTTCCTGTACACCTGCTCCCTGTCTCTTGGGGGAACCAAAGCCACATGGGTCCCATCAATGGCACAAATGACGTTGGGAATATGTCCAAGGGCATAGAAATCACCCTTCACTGCAGCCAATTCGCCCACCTCAGGGAAAAGGATGTAGCTCCTCATGTATTTCATCAGGGCCGACAACACTCTGGATAACACCTTCGAAAACATGGGCTGAGACATCCCAGAAGCAATTCCCACTGTTGTCTGAAATGACCCACTTGCCAAGAAGTGGAGTACTGACAGGACCTGCACCAGAGGGGGAATCCCTGTGGGTTGGCGGATGGGGGACATCAGGTCGGGCTCCAGCTGGGCACACAGTTCATGTATAGTGGCACGGTCAAGCCGGTAGGTCAGGATAATGTGGCGTGCTTCCATTGTCGACAGGTCCACCAGCGGCCTGTACACGGGAGAATTCATCCGTCTCCTCGCCAAACCCAGCGGACGGTGCCTAGGAAGGACAACATGGAGCACACAGTCAAGCAACCCACAGGTACGTACTCACAGCTTGCACAGTAAACGATTCTCTATGCAGTGAATGGCGTGTCTGAGTGGCTATGCAAGGCCTAGGCCTGTGTGACGCAGTTGAAATTGAGCCATGTGGACCCTCGAAATGGCGGCTGCCTGACCTGTGAAGTGTGACAATGGGATGTGAGGTCAATGCGCTGGCGTGGCACACCGCGGCGGTCGGCGGGCGAAGACCGCGGCGCGAAGCCGCATTGGTTAACATTGAAGCCTATGGGTTTCAGGAGCCAATGGCGAAGGGCGCTGGCGGTACGCACCGCCGCGGTACGCACCGCCGCGGACGTGACCGCCATTTTCTATCTACTTATTCACTTGCGACTTGAACTTTCACAGGAGAGGACCTATACTGCAAGTGTTGCTGTGACCTCGGTCTGGAAGGGACAATGGCTGCTGCGCCTGGGGAAAGGGCCCCTGCCTTCACTGGAGAAGAGTTGGAGAAACTTGTGGATGGGGTCCTCCCCCAGTATGCGCTACTCTACGGTCCTCCAGACCAACAAGTGAGTTTAATTCAATATGGATTTGGGGCCACTGGCTGGCTTGGGGGCCTGGTGGGGATGGGGGGCATGTTGGGCCTGGCGGGGGGCATGGCGGGGGGCCTGGCGGGGATGGGGGGCATGTTGGGCCTGGCGGGGGGCATGGCTGGGGGCCTGGCGGGGATGGGGGGCATGTTGGGCCTGGCGGGGGGCATGGCGGGGGGCCTGGCGGGGATGGGGGGCATGTTGGGCCTGGCGGGGGGCCTGGCGGGGATGGGGGGCATGTTGGGCCTGGCGGGGGGCCTGGCGGGGATGGGGGGCGTTGGGCCACTGGCAACGAAAATGCAGACAAACTTGAACGTGGTATTTCTCCCTCCCTGTACGTGTCACATAGGTCCGCGCCCATGAGAAGATCGGGATTTGGTGTGCCATCGCCAAGGAAGTCCGGACCCTGGGGGTCCACCATCGACGGGGCACCCACTGCCGCAAGAGGTGGGAGGACATCCGCCGCGGGACCAAGAAGACCGCCGAGTCTCTGCTGGGGATGGCCTCCCAACGTAGGCGGGGTGCCTGCCGTCAACTGACCCCCCTGATGTTCCGGATCCTGGCGGTGGCCTACCCTGATTTGGATGGGCGCGTGAGGGCAGCACAGCAGACACAAGGGGGTGAGTACAAGCATTATCTACTCTGTTGTCGCGCAGTGGAGGTGTCTGGGTGGGGGAGGAGGGCTGTGGGTCCCCCTAGGCCAGGGCGATATCTGTAGGCTGGGCCCCCCCGTAAGCCCCTGTGTCCCCAGCCACCACCCTCAGTAGTGTGCCAGTACAGCCATCCCTGTGCCGTGTCATCCATGGGTGCAGTTGTCAACTCTAGGCGTGTAGGGCATGTTCCACGGAATGCGTAGGGGACCCCAAGTGCGCAACTTAGTGCAGGGGGCATCTGTGTCTGTCATGTCCGCTAACTGTACCGGTGATCCATGTACTCAAAATCTCTTTATTTCTCTCTCCCCCCCCTTTTTGTTTGTCTTTCTGTGCTTGTGTGCATCAGCATCATCAGGCGGAGGAGAAGTGGCATCGGGGCAGGAGGGAGCTGCATCTCACATGGCCCAGGAGGGCCATGCCACAGAGTCTGACTGGACCAGTGAGACGGAGGGCGAGGGGAGCTCCACAACGGGGACGACTGGACCCTGCAGCGACACGGACACGTCCTCGGAAGGGAGCTCCCTTGCGGGGGTGGCACCATCCGTGCCCCCCGCCATTACAGGTACAGCCGCCACCCAGCGCACCATCTCCGCCCTCCCAGCAGCCCCTCAGCGTTCGCCCCGTGCCCGCTCTGCCAGGAAGCCGGGCATCTCCTTCGCCCCAGGCACCTCAGGCCCTGCCCCTGTTACCCCCGCTGCCCTCAGTGAGGAGGTCATTGACCTCCTCCGAACGCTCATTGTTGGGCAGACTACCCTTTTGAATGCCATCCAGGGGGTGGAGAGGGAGGTTCATCGCAGCAATGCGTACCTGGAGGGCATTCATTCGGGTCAGGCTGCCCATCAGCGATCGTTCCAGGCTCTGGCCTCAGCACTGACGGCAGCCATTGTCCCTGTCTCCTGCCTCCCTCTACTAACTCCCTCCTCCCAGTCTCCTGTTCCTCTGCCTGTCCCACCCACACCATCAGACCAGCCTGCACACACCTCAACACCCAAGAGCAGCTCATCCAAACATAAGCACCACAGATCACGCAGACATTCACACAAGCAACATTCCGATGCAGACATGCCAACAGTCACTACCACCTCTGTGACCCCCACCTCCTCGTCTCCCTCCTCCCTCCCTGTGACGTCTACACTCACACCTTCATTCACCTCACCATCAGCCAGTGTTTCCATCACCAGCACACCCTCCAGTCCAGTCCGCACACGTGCAGTCACCACCCCCACTGCCATTTACACGTCCCCTGTGTCCTCTCCCACTGTGTCTGTCACCCCCTCTTCCACACCACACAAACGCAGCCACCCACCCACCCAACAGCCATCCACCTCACGACAGCCTCCCGCTCCTGCACCTGCACCCAAAGACAGCAAACTTGTCTCGCCTACAACCACATCCTCTCCCTCCACTCCCATTCCCACTGTACCTACCACTATCCATTGTCCCAGGAAAATCTATCTCTCTACTGCTACCTTCTTTCCTGACCCTGAGCCCCCCCCTCCTTCTCGTCGGGGTAAGAAGAGCACCTCAGCCACCACCAGCCCTGCAGCCCCCTTGACAAGGGTGCAGGGGTATTGGAGCCCACCAGCCCGCAGGTCTGGATCTTCGCCCAGCAGCAAGGGGACAGCCAGCCCACCCCCTGGGAAGAGGAGCAGAAGGCGGAAGGGCCGCCGCCGGAGCCCGGGTTCTATATCCCCCCAGGACACTAGCCAGCCACTGTCAACAGCCACAGCTCCAAAGGGAGGAAAGGGCCACAGACTCCCGACTAAGGAGGGCAAGGGCAAGGGCAGCAAGGCGGAGAAGTCAGGCAGCAGGCCTGCTGCCCATGGAGGACCCGTCACAGCTGCCCAGGAGGAGCCCGCAACCCCCATAGCCGCTGCCCCGGGAGGAACCGGCACAGCTGCCCCGGGAGAGCCCACCACCCCCATAGCCGCTGCCCAGGGAGGACCCAGCCCAGCTGGCCAGGAGGGCCCCACCACCCACAGCCCAGGTGGGCATTGAAGGAGCACCATCCCCGCTGCCCAGGAGGGCACCACCAGGCAATGAGCAGTTGGCCATAGAATGTCCGCCGTCTCCAGCACTGCTCCGCTGGGGACCGCCGTCTCAAGAACCGCTGAACTGGGCCCTTCAAGGCAAGAACCGCTGAACTGGGCCCTTCAAGGCAAGGACCGCTGAACTGGGCCCCGCCGTCTCCAGCACCGCTCCGCTGGGGACCGCCGTCTCAAGAACCGCTGAACTGGGCCCTTCAAGGCAAGGACCGCTGAACTGGGCCCCGCCGTCTCCAGCACCGCTCCGCTGGGGACCGCCGTCTCAAGAACCGCTGAACTGGGCCCTTCAAGGCAAGAACCGCTGAACTGGGCCCTTCAAGGCAAGAACCGCTGAACTGGGCCCGCCGTCTCCAGCACCGCTCCGCTGGGGACCGCCGTCTCAAGAACCGCTGAACTGGGCCCTTCAAGGCAAGAACCGCTGAACTGGGCCCTTCAAGGCAAGGACCGCTGAACTGGGCCCTTCAAGGCAAGGACCGCTGAACTGGGCCCTTCAAGGCAAGGACCGCTGAACTGGGCCCTTCAAGGCAAGAACCGCTGAACTGGGCCCTTCAAGGCAAGGACCGCTGAACTGGGCCCTTCAAGGCAAGAACCGCTGAACTGGGCCCTTCAAGGCAAGAACCGCTGAACTGGGCCCTTCAAGGCAAGGACCGCTGAACTGGGCCCCGCCGTCTCCAGCACCGCTCCGCTGGGGACCGCCGTCTCAAGAACCGCTGAACTGGGCCCTTCAAGGCAAGGACCGCTGAACTGGGCCCCGCCGTCTCCAGCACCGCTCCGCTGCGGACCGCCGTCTCAAGAACCGCTGAACTGGGCCCTTCAAGGCAAGAACCGCTGAACTGGGCCCTTCAAGGCAAGAACCGCTGAACTGGGCCCCGCCGTCTCCAGCACCGCTCCGCTGGGGACCGCCGTCTCAAGAACCGCTGAACTGGGCCCTTCAAGGCAAGAACCGCTGAACTGGGCCCTTCAAGGCAAGGACCGCTGAACTGGGCCCTTCAAGGCAAGGACCGCTGAACTGGGCCCTTCAAGGCAAGAACCGCTGAACTGGGCCCTTCAAGGCAAGGACCGCTGAACTGGGCCCTTCAAGGCAAGGACCGCTGAACTGGGCCCTTCAAGGCAAGGACCGCTGAACTGGGCCCTTCAAGGCAAGGACCGCTGAACTGGGCCCTTCAAGGCAAGGACCGCTGAACTGGGCCCTTCAAGGCAAGAACCGCTGAACTGGGCCCTTCAAGGCAAGGACCGCTGAACTGGGCCCTTCAAGGCAAGAACCGCTGAACTGGGCCCTTCAAGGCAAGAACCGCTTAACTGGGCCCTTCAAGGCAAGGACCGCTGAACTGGGCCCTTCAAGGCAAGAACCGCTAAACTGGGCCCTTCAAGGCAAGGACCGCTGAACTGGGCCCTTCAAGGCAAGGACCGCTGAACTGGGCCCTTCAAGGCAAGGACCGCTGAACTGGGCCCTTCAAGGCAAGGACCGCTGAACTGGGCCCTTCAAGGCAAGGACCGCTGAACTGGGCCCTTCAAGGCAAGGACCGCTGAACTGGGCCCTTCAAGGCAAGGACCGCTGAACTGGGCCCTTCAAGGCAAGAACCGCTGAACTGGGCCCTTCAAGGCAAGAACCGCTGAACTGGGCCCTTCCAGGCAGGAACCGCTGGACCTTTGGCAGACGTGGCAGGGCAGGATCTGTCTCGGGCAGGGCTGCAGGATGTCCTCTGGCCAACATGCCTCCTCCAGTGGCAGTGGAGTCTGTTATGGACTGTTTGGACTGTGGCTTTGCTCTCCCCAGGATGGCCCAGTGGGCAGGCCACCCACTGTATGGACTGTGGCTTTGCTCTCCCCAGGATGGCCCAGTGGGCAGGCCACCCACTGTATGGACTGTGGCTTTGCTCTCCCCAGGATGGCTCAGTGGGCAGGCCACCCACTGTATGGACTGTATGGACTGTGGCTTTGCTCTCCCCAGGATGGCCCAGTGGGCAGGCCACCCACTGTATGGACTGTTTGGACTGTGGCTTTCCTCTCCCCAGGATGGCCCAGTGGGCAGGCCACCCACTGTATGGACTGTATGGACTGTGGCTTTGCTCTCCCCAGGATGGCCCAGTGGGCAGGCCACCCACTGTATGGACTGTTTGGACTGTGGCTTTGCTCTCCCCAGGATGGCCCAGTGGTCATGGAGTCCCCTCGTGGATCTGGCGTCGTGTACTCAAGTGGCTGAGGTGCCCACCCTTCCCTTCCCCCTGAGGTGCCTGTCCTTTTTTCTTTCTGATGCCCCTGCAGTGTTCTCTCCGTGGAGTTCTTGTGGTGGGACTGGGCCTTGCCCCTTTGCTCAGGACCCCTGTGGTCCACGGACAGTGGTTGGACTACATTTAGTAGATGTATATATTTTGTACATAGTTTATTTATTTATTGGGATTACTGCTGTCCATTTTTCAATATATCTGCCCGTTTAAGATCTCTTCTTTTGGTCTTTGCATTATTTCGGAGGGGGGGGTTTGTGGGTTGTGACAGTGATCTGTGGGAATGCATTGATGTGTGTGTTGTAGTGGGTGTGGGTGGGTGGGTGTGTGCCGGTAATCTTTTCCCTCCCCTGTGTCGTAGGTGCAGTACTCACCGATGTCTTCCGCTCCGCCGTGCGTGCTCCTGGTACAGGAGCAGGTATAGGAGTGCGGGGATGACCTGCAACTCGGGTTCCATACTGCCGGAATCTCGCGTGGAGTATGTGGAGGTGAGCGTTTTCCCGTTCGTAGTCTGTTTCCGCCGTGTTTTTATCGGCGGTGCTCCCGCCCCGGAAAAGGTGGCGGATTGGTGGGTCGTGATAGGGTGGGCGGTACATTGTCTGCCGCCTGGCTGTTGGCGGGGACCGCCGCGCTGTTTGTTTGTTCCGCCGTGGCGGGCGGAGTGTTAATGCGGCGGGCTGTGTTGGCGGTTCCCGCCAGGGTCAGAATTGCATATTTTGGACCGCCGGCCTGTTGGCGGGTCGGCCGTCGCTTTATCACCGACCGCCAGGGTCAGAATGAGGGCCTAGGTCTCCCATTGCCTAAGAAAAAACAAACATTAAACAACATAAGGACAACTGGTCCAGAACTTTGAAATCTCCATGTTAGAGATGGGGTCCCTAGTTAGCAGTCGGTTTGCACCCTGTCCAAGTAGGGACCCTCACTCTAGTCATGATAAGGCTAGATACCCAGCTCAGATAACCCCTGCTTACCCCCTTGGTAGCTTGGCACGAGCAATCAGACTTATCTCAGAAGCAATGTGTAAAGCATTTGCAGGTAACACATAGTAAAACAGTGAAAACACTATAAAAGGACACCACTAAACAAATAGCCAATATTTATCTGTGTAAAACAAGACCAATACGAGGAATATCCAACATACAGAGCTAAAGATATGAATATTGTAAGCTTTAACTTTAGCTTTAAAATACAGTTCCTTGAAGTTGATAGCTCCACCTGGGGTTATCACGGCATTGTGATTAACAAAACCAACAGTTCAGGCCGGCCGTGGTGTCGCAGCCAGCTACGGTGTTGGGAAGACCCGCAAACAATACCTTTGGAGTTGCAGTGTGTCGTGATCCTTGCAATGAGCTCGGGAGAGTGGCATCGCAGTGTCGGTTCCGGAGTCAGTGCGGTGGTCATTGGGCCCTTGAAGTCATATGCATTGCAGATCGCACTCCAGGCTGATGAGGTCAGGGGCTGGCGTGGATGGCATTGGGGCAGGGGTGCGAAGTGGGACGATGCAACGCGCAGTGCCCACAGGTCATGGTGCAGGCAGCAGCTTGGGGACGGTCGTCCAGCGGTGTCGGAGAGACCAGGGCTGCGGTGTGAAGCGGGGTGGTCTGATGTGCGGTGTCACCAGGTCACGGTACAGGCAGCACTAGCGTCGTTGCTGAAGCTCTGTCGTCGGTAGGCCCAAGTCGGCAGTGCGGTGTGAGACGGGCTCTGTGCGGCATCCAAGCGTCACAGTGCAGACAGGAACGTCTGTTGACGACACTGGAGTCAATGGTGCTGGCTTCGGTGGACCAGGGCTGAGGTGTGGGACGGGCCAGTGCTTTCTGTTCCTCACAAGCATTGTCCACAGGCCACAGACACACAATCCAGGGGCTTGGAGACTGCATTGTGTGAGGGCAGGCACAGTACTTTCAGGTGCAAGTTATCACTCCTCTCTCCACTCTAGCTCAGATGGCTCATCAGGATATGCAGGCTACACCTCAGCTCCCTTTGTGTCACAGTCTAGAGGAGAGGAGTAAACAGCCCAACTGTCAAACTGACCCAGACAGGAAATCCACAAACAGGCAGAGGATGGTTTAAGCAAGAAAATGCCTACTTTCTAAAAGTGGCATTTTTAGACGAACAATCTAAAAAACAACTTCACTGAAAGATGTATTTTTAAATTGTGAGTGCAGGGACACTAAACTCCATTTTTCTATCTGCTCTCAAAGGGAATCTGTACTTTAAAGTTATTTAAAGGCAGCCCCCATGTTAACCTATAAGAGAAATGGGCTCTGCAACAGTTTAAACTGAATTTAGCAGTATTTCACTGTTAGGAAATGACATCAATACATGTCCCACCTTTAACATACACCGCACCCTGCCCATGGGACTACCTGGGGCCTACCTTAGGGGTGCCTTACATGTGGTAAAAGTGACAGTTTAGGCTTGGCAAGTAGGTACACTTGCCAAGTCGAATTGGCAGTTTAAAACTGAACACACTGCAGTGGCAGGTCTGAGCCATGTTTACAGGACTACTTGTCAACACCAGGGCAGTGCGCGCTCTATTGGCGACTAGAATGCAAAAACCCAGCACTCTCAAAACAACGTAATTTATGCATTGTGCTGATATGTTGTTGTTTAACCTTTTGTATTGCAGAGTTTAATCCTGAAGACTTATTTTTTATGTGTTTACAAATACTGTTAATTTGCAATATATTGCTGCAGGCTTTCAAAGTGTTAGGGTGTGGTCCCTTTCCAGGGCCTTCCAGAGACTTTCCCTGCAGCATGCCTGGGTGTGGTTGTGGGCTGGTCCAAGACTCTATAAAAGGGAGCCAGCCCAGCTCCAAGTGCTCACTATTCAGAGGCCCCGGTGCAGAGCAGCAGCTACTTCCTGAGCTCCTGTCCGGGTGGCCTATTTGATCTTCCAGGCCTCTGCCCTTCATTCTTCATTGGTGATCCTTGTTCTGGGCGGTAAGACGGTGGTTGGGCTGACCTCCCGACGCCGTTATCGAGAACTTTCACGATTCTCTCTTCGACCTTAATTCATGTTGTTCATTGTATGCCATTTATTCTAAGACATTTATTAGGTAATATTCGAGTTGGCAAGTTGTCTGATTTGTTTCCTGAATCCTTATTGTGTTATTCATGGTGCACAATCCTTTTATGGTGTTTACTAAATCTATGAAAATCTGCAATGTGCGCAATTCGTGTTGAAACATTTCAAGAGAACACAGAAGACCAGAGTTTCTAGATGCAATATTGCATGGTCCTAGTATGCATTCTCAAAAAAGGATTCATATGACTGGCTTAGAACTTTTTCAGAATGTTTTCCTGATTCTCATGTAAAGGAAAGTACTTGAATTTTAAAGTTTCATTTAATCCATCTTGATTCCCTTACAGGTATCCGGCCATCTTGAAACATATTTATTTTAAGCCTAATTCTTAGGTTGTTCATGTTTTCAGAATGACTAGGCTTAGAGTCATAGTCTAGTATTGATTTCATGAGATGTAATTTTCATATTGTGTGTTTTAACCTTTTTCTTACTACAGGTCTCCTTCCCAGCTGTTCCCTTCCTAATCCCCTCTTGAACTCTCTTAGCCTCTGTGATATGTCTATCAGAGTCTTGGAGCTGTTCAGTGGTGGACGTGTTGGGAACGTGCGCAGACCCCGAGGATCTGGTGACTCTGACACTACTCATATGAGTGGCACAAGCAGTGCTGCAGGCCCACTAATAGCATTTGATTTACAGGTCGTGGGCACCTCAAGTGCACCGTACTAGTGACTTAACAGTAAATCAAATATGCCATTCATGGATAAACCAATCAAAAGACTTAGGGAGCACTTGCACTTTAGCACTGATTAGCAGTGGTAAAGTGCACAAAGACAATAAGCCAACAAAAAGAGTCCAGTACACCATAAAAACAGGAGGTAATAAGGCAAAAAGACAGGGGAGACACACCAAAAAGCTGCCAGGTTTAACACTTCCTAATTCTGCTAACAACAGTTTGAGCTAAGGCTTAATACCGCTTACGTCGCTTTGCAATCTTATAATGTTGGGCTTCACCACTGGGATAAGTAGGGTGGTTGTAACATGTACATTAACAAACTATTGTGAAAGAGGCATCATTAGGTTTGCCTCTTCATTATCGGTGTAGCATGCTCCTCTGTCCAGACAAAACTCTATTCAAATTTGTGCTAATGACTGCATTTACCATGATGACTTGGGGTCACAAATGCTGGAATGGAAGACAGGGTGCTCCCCATTTTGACTGTTGTAATTAAGGCTCCCGTGAGCCTCTGAGCTGACAAGCTCGGGTGAAGCACCTGTGCGCCTTCTTGAGTGGTACTTAAACCTGTGAATACTTTCAAGGCGGCATTTCAAGCAACCCCGCCAGCTACACGTTGCTCTTCGCTGATGACGGCCAAATAGCCAGAAACACGTGCCCGAAGATACGGCACTCGCCGCACCAACTTATGGTGAAAAACTTTCAAAACTCTATTCAAATTTGTGCTAATGACTGCATTTACCATGATGCCTTGGGGTCACAAATGCTGGAATGGAAGACAGGGTGCTCCCCATTTTTACTGTTGTAATTAAGGCTCCTGTGAGCCTCTGAGCTGACGAGCTCGGGTGAAGCACCTGTGCGCCTTCTTGAGTGGTACTTAAACCTGTGAATACTTTCAAGGCGGCATTTCAAGCAACCCCGCCAGCTACACGTTGCTCTTCGCTGATGACGGCCAAATAGCCAGAAACACGTGTCCAAAGATACGGCACTCGCCGCACCAACTTATGGTGAAAAACTTTCAAAACTCTATTCAAATTCGTGCAAATGACTGCATTTACCATGATGCCTTGGGGTCACAAATGCTGGAATGGAAGACAGGGTGCTCCCCATTTTGACTGTTGCAAATAAGGAGACTAATCGTTAAAGATGGGGGCCCCGTGATCCCCCCACTCAAGGAGGGGCTCCGGTTGTGCAGGTTGAGTTTACTTGTCGAAGAATCCTAATAGTGTATGACAGTGCCCCCTTACCTGTTAGTGTCTGTGTGCTTGAGGGTTCTTTCTAGCCCACCACCGTCAGGGTCCAGGCGTTTTTCCCAATCTCGGCTCTCAAGGGCCCTCCTCTTTACTCTATCCTGAGTGAGGGACTCCAAGCACTGTCATTGCCTTTGAGAGGTCAGTAATGTGATACGGGCTGTTATTTAGTTCAAAGGCCAGGCGAAAGTGAAGGGTCCAGCGATACCGGACATGATCTTCCCTGAATTTGTCCATGATTGGCTTGAATGGTTGCCTCCTAGCAAGCAGGAGCTATGTCTTGGAAAAGGAAGCAGGATTCTCCCTGAAACGTCATCCTATCCGCCTTTCTTGCCGCTTGGGGGATGGCTTCTTTGACCCTGAAGGAGTGCAGCTTAACGAGAAGATCTCCTGGCCGTCGCTTATTGCTGGAGGTGCTTTATCTTCAGCTTTGTCTCGCCCGTTATTTCCTGGAATAGTCCCGTCACAAAGGCCTTGATGTCTGGCCTCTCCGCAAGGTTCCCAATCCTGATGTTGTCTCGCCGAGCCCTATTTTCCATGTCTTCTTGCTTAAGTGTAGCCGTCTGAAGCTGCATCTGGAGAGACTGTGTGAGGGCATCTAATTGATTGGCACAACCTTCTAACTCTTCAGTCTTCATCTGTGTGTCCAGTATCCTGGAGCCCACGGAGTCCACAGCTTGCTGCAGTGTGGATAGTTTATCATTGAGATCTGTTTGCAGTTCTTCGAGCGAGGTCATATCCGCCTTCAGTTCCTCTCTTAGTTCCTTTTCAAAGTCTCTCAGGAAGGCCATCTCGTGTGAGAGCCATATCGGAGACCTTGTGACGGGCCGCTCCCCCTTCGATGGGGGCAAAGTAATTGGAGACCTTGTTGGTGTTCTGTTTTTAGGGAGGCATGTGTATCAATAGTATTCTCTGATATCCTGCCTGTGCCTGATCACCGGGATTCGTCTCCTCTTGCTACAGCTTCTTGGGTGAGTCGCCACAGTTCCCAGCTGAGCATGGGGGGAGGGGATCTACTTTGTTTCTATGATTCGTTCACCTTTCCACCACCATGGGCCTTCTTTGCCCGTTGCTTCTGAGGGAGAGGCTTCCTGCAGCCTCGCGTCTTTGTCAGGTCTCCCACTGTGTCTTTGTCTTCCCCCAGCGTGTGCAGTGCCTCTTATCCTCTCTTCAATCCATATCCCTCAATCCTGAGGGGGAAGCTTCCTGGAGCCTTGCGTCCTGATCAGGTCCCCGCTCTGTGCCTTCACTTTCCCCCAGAGCATGCAGTGCCTCCTATCTTCATTTCAGTCCCTCTCCACCACTCCCATTGCATCCAAGTGGAGGCCTCTGGAAGACTCTTGCTGTACCTGTTGTTTCCCGGTGCCAGTTCATCTGAAACAAGTGTGGCCAACCTTCTTTGTGTGGTGGGGACTCCAGGGGCCGTTCTCATGCCTTCGCAACCCCGGTCTGGTGCTTCTAGGGCCAGCGTGTTTGGTTATTGCATTGTGGTCGCCATTTTAGGATCAGGCACCAATGCCTGACCCTCCTCTCTGGGCCTAGGCCTCCACCAATGCCTCTCCCGCCACTGCAAGTATCTATGTGGCACGCTACAAACGTGGAGGGCTACATGCTCCTCCGCCGGTCTACGCACCTTTGTCGCCACCTTCGGCGGCCGAAGATCCGTCTCCATTTCCAGCACAGCCTTCGCCACAAGCCGCGCTTTGTGTTTCTTCCGTTTCCAGAGCTCCTCCTATTTTCAATGGGGGCCCGACTGTCTCCCCTACAACTCACATCTCTTCAGGCATTGTTTGTGCTCCAGTATTCATCATCTTTGCCCAACTTGACTGCGGGCGACAGCGGAGCCGAGGGGAATCACATCCCGATGGCCATCTTGGCAAGCCCCGCCTCCACAAAACTTTAACTTATTTGTATTTTGTCTTTCAATATACATCAAAAGACAATTTTTTAGCACTAAAGAAGGTAAGTAATTAGATGTTGCTTCATTAATACATAATCTCTAAATATTCTTACGCATCGAGTCACTCACCCTTACAGGGAATCATCCACCCATTCACACCCTCATGCACTCGGGCACTCACACGTCTACTCATAAACCCCTACACTAATCCATACAAGCACTCATGCACAGTTATTTACCTATTCTTCCACTCACACATCCAGTCACCCACCCATACATCCAGGTATACACCATATCACTCTCTTACACAGGCACTCACATAACTAGTCAGTCAATGATAGAGCCACTCATGCACCCAGTAACTCACCTATACAGGCACTCATGCTCTCACTCACAAACTCATATACCCATTCACTCACCTAAACAGCAACTCATGCACCCAGTCAGTCACCCATATATTCACTCAGACACCAATTCTCTCACCCAGTTATTCATGTACCTATTCACTCACCCAAATAGCCACTCATGTACCCATTCACTCACCTATACAGCCACTCAAGCACCCATTCACTCACCCATACGGCCACTCATGCTGTCACTCACCTTTGCTGCCACTCACACACCCAGTCAGTCACCAAAACAGCCACTCACCCATACAGGTACTCTCACACTAAGTCACTCCTACCCCTACACCCACTCATCTAACCAGTCACTCACCTTACAGTTACTCACACACATGGAGTTTCCCAACCCGTGGTCCGGGGACTCCTGGGGGTTTGCGAAGCCTCCTCAGGGGGTCCGCGGCTGCTTAGAAAATTAAATAATATTAACAGATTAGGTCCCCACTTTCAGTAATGATTCAGTGGGAGGTCCCCAGATTCCAATCATGATAGAGTGGGGGCCACGGATCTCAGAAGACGCAGAAGTCCCAGTCGACTGGGCACCATCGGAAGGACTGGCACGTACAACAGCAGAGAAGGCTGGGAATGAACAATGAGGGGGTACTTTCATTTTGGTTGTCCAGACCAGGAAGGAGGCCTCTCCTTAACACCCCATCCGTGCCTGATCTACAAACACTTGGGTGATTCTTGCAGTTAGTCCTCCAGGCAGAGAAGCGGGTCCTGGACTTACATGAACACACAAAGCTTCTTATAAATGGTGTTGTCTGTAACCAAAGAGTGGATCGACTCCAATACACTGGATCCTCCACACAGGGGTGGGCAGATGACTCCCTGAGAAATGTCTCCAGTTGTCCCAGGAGTAAGGCAGCTCCCCTCAGGAGGCCTTCCACGTACACCTGGGTCTGAGCTACTTTACAGGCTGGGGCAAGCAAGGTGGTGTGAATTGTGTTGGGAGCACAAGACGATCTGGTTCTGTCTCGGAAGGAAAAATCTTGTGTGTTGTAGCTAGACTGACCTGGCTTTGTATCAGAGATACCATCAGGAGCATCCTGTAGGCAAATCCCTAAGATGGAAGGTCTTGAGAACCTTAGATGAGTGCAGATCGCATCAGCCCAAGGCTGTACCACCAGAGCTGCCTCCACTGGTGCAGTAGGTAGTGGACCCTAATGTGTTAACCCTGAATAATTCCTCCACAGGAGCAGGAAAGATGTCCAAAGATGAAGCATTTGAGATTCCAATGGGAGAGGGGTAAAACCCATTGAGTTATAGTAGCATATCATATCACTATGATAAGTCCTAAGGATGGTCCTAAGGATGAATTGACACATGTCCCAAAATCTTGTTTATACAGGCAAGGATCGGATCTCTGGAAGAGACCTCCTTCAAGGATGAGGTGTGTCAGAACGCAACTCTGCCAGCATTTGTCTAGCCATCGGAAGCTCTAATTTGTCCGGACAGACAGATATCTAAGGGGTGCCTGATTTGAACTTTCAGCCCAAATCAAAGAAGGGCATATTTTGTGGCAAGGTGACACTTTGAGGCATACGGAAACTTGCAAAAAGCTATTTGGCTTGAAGTCTTGCCTGGTTACAACACATACACCACTTTGTTGAATGACTTGTACTTGGTATATAGAACACTTAATAAAAATACTCCGTTCTGCGCAGCTAGATGGGAAAGCTGTATATGTAGACCGAGTTGTAGAACTTAGAGTTGGGTTTGACTCTTCCCTTTGTCCTGAGGAAACCCCTGCTGATTTTGCTTTGAGTAAAACACCAAGGAATTACAACAAAGACTGTTTATGAAGGACAGATTGAACACCTGTGTCTGTTATCACTGTGAATCAAGTATACTATACATATTTGTTGACATGTATGTCCTGTTAATGTTCTGCACTTGTTCGCTGCACTGCTGCATGACTAATTATTTTACCGCCACTTTTCAAAAGCCAATAACCCCCTGTGCTGAGCCCAGTTCCTCCTGCGCCCCCCTCCCACTTCCTAGATCGCTCATTTACTACTAATTTTGTATATATTATCTTCTAGTTTGATCCAGGGCAAACCTGTTCTGAAAGCATTGAAGCACTTTACATGAGCCCCAGTTACATTACACAAGCTCACATTAATTGTTGCAAGGAGAGATGAAGTTATTTGCAAAGGATCATAAGATGTTTAAACTTGCATTTATTTCTGGTTTCACTGTTTGCAGGTTACTTTACGTGCAGACAAATAAAACAGCAAAATATTTACAGGACATTTTCCTTTTAGCCACCTCATGGACCCTGCCATCACACACAGTGACCTCCGCCCCCATGGCGCTCCGGATCACAAACCCGACAAATAAAGGAGGCAGCACTTCCGGGTGATCTTTATTTACACTTGTTTGCTGCATCGTGTGCAGCCACAGTACCCCTCCACCCATGGGGGACACCCCACATCTTGAAGACCTCTGCTCTAGCTGCACACACTGAAGAATTCACAGCAGGATAACCATTTACATACATCCAGTAAAAGGTATAAACCTATCCTAGTACACACAACGTGAAAAGGGTTACCTTCAAAAAAAAATCTGGAAAGCAGACAATATATTTTTAAAAGAAAACAGAAAAGATATTGCACGATGATTATTAAAATCCAGCATGTGTGTTAGAATGTGATCAGTTAGATTCTCAACCCCTCTGTCATCTACCTAGGCTAAACTTACTACTAGAAGAAATCCTATGGAGTCATGTCAGATAACCTGCTGAGAGCGACACACGTATACCTTGGTGGAACAGAAAGAGGTGTGTGGCAGAAAGAGTCACAGTCCGAGTCCTTCAATAAGCCGCAGTCAGACGCAACATGGAGAAGCAGTATCCTTTGAAAGGGAAGATGTTGATCTCTCTCTCTTGGCTGTGCCCACCCAGCACCTTCTCCTGCCTGGTCCAAAGCCTCCTCAGGGCACGATACGCATTCAGAGCTTTCATTAAATTTTGGGCAGAAATTGTTTTAAAATCATGTTATAAAACAACCAGTAATTCTGTCTCCTCTCTGCCTCTTATGTACTTTTTTTTCATTTAAATTGCATAGTTTAAATTAAATTTTCATTAAAATACATTATACATCTTTAATAGATGAACATAAAACCATATAATGAGGGTGACCACTTTATATGAAAAATGATAACAAGACTGCTTGAAATCTGTCATATTCGGGGTTGACATCCTAGTACAGTGCCCAAGTGTCATTTTTTTTTTTAAATACTTTTTTGAAAAATGTAAACGAGCAGCAGCATAGCTCCAGATCCTTTTCTTTAAGCAGGGGACAAAACAAACGTACATCAATGCACAGGAATGAGTTCTCTGTGCAACTCTATGACCACATGATCAGAGGTGCAATGGGGTAGTGATGGAATCCAAAGGTACCCTTTTCTGCTGGGCAGGCACTAATGCAGGAGTTTCCAGATCTACTCGGGTGGTTGGGGGGGGGGATTCACAAAGTGAGCAATCACTTGCTGGGGAATCTGCCATTAGAAGTATCCATCAGCGGTGCAATTACTTTCAAGCTTTAGTTTACAAATATGTAGTTCCTAATTGTGTAAACTTCATGTTTGCCATGACTTTGGTTTCTTTTTCACATCTTGTCTCTCTTGGGGTACACAAGACATCCTGAAAGATTTTAAAGCTTTAAATTGTTTTACTAATGTTTTTGCAAATGAGTTACTGTCTCTAACAGTTTCGCATACATGCAAAAATGCAAACTTGGTTCTGCTGTTCTGCATTGAGGAACAGAAGACTAATTCAACCTCCAGTTTTCCATCCTATAATTTGTAGCTTATTAGATATTATATCTTTGCTTTCTGTTTCAAATGCTGTCTTTCATGGGAAGTAAGATATCTTTTCTGATTAAACCCTTTCCCACATTCTGTACACTTGTAACGTTTATCTACAGAATGTATGCCCTCATGTTTCGTAAGATCTCCCAGATGGTTAAATCTTTTATCACATACTGTACATCTGTACGGTTTTTCACCAGTGTGCGTCCTCTGATGTATAGTTAGAATGAATTTACGGCTAAAGCTTTTGTCACATTCAGTGCACTGATAAGGTTTTTCCCCTGTATGTATTCTTTCATGATTAGTAAGATGGTGACTGCGTCTGAAAGATTTGCCACATTCGGAGCATTGATAAGGCTTTTCTCCATTATGACAACGCTTGTGGACAATAAGTTTTGACACAGAACAAAAGCTTCTCCCACATTCACCACACTGATAAGGTTTTTCACCAGTATGTGTTCGTTCATGTTGGATTAGAGAAACTTTATCACGGAATCTTTTCCCACATTCAGAGCACTGACATGGTTTCTCACCTGTATGTGTTTTTTCATGTTGTTTAAGATGGCCTTTGTCAAAGAATCTTTTCCTGCATTTTGTACAGTGATGTAGTTTTTCTCTTTCTGTGTGTATTTGTTTGTGTTTACTTAGATTCCCATGTTGACTGTAACGTTTCCCACATTCACTGCATTGATACGGTTTTTCACCGGTATGAATTTTCTCATGAGCTTTCAAGCTAAAACTAGAACTAAAACATTTACTACATTCTGAGCACTGATAAGGTTTCTCCCCTGTATGCGTCCTCTCATGGATAGTAAGCATTCCTCTCTGAGTAAAGGTTTTCTTACATACAGAACACTGATAAGGTTTCTCACCCGTATGCACTCTTAAATGGACAGCGAGTTTCATCTTACAACTAAATCCCTTCCCACATTCAGTGCAAACATGTACCTTCTCACCCACATGCGTTCTTTTATGGACAGCGTTGTTTTTCGTATATTTATTGTCTCTAAGTGTTTTTTCACCTGTGTGTTTTCTTAAATGTTTCTTCAAGTCACCTCTACCATAAAAGCTTTTATCACACTCAGTGCAATGAAAGGGTTTCTCGCCTGTATGGATTCTTTCATGGATAGTGAGAGAACCCTTTGTCCTGAACCTTTTCCCACATTCAATGCACTGATATGGCTTCTCTCCTGTGTGTATTTGGATGTGAACTTTAAGAGCTCCGGCCTGGCGGAACCTTTTCCCACACTCAATGCACTGATGAGGTTTTTCCCCTGTATGTGTTTTCTCATGTTCAGTCAGACCGCCTCTAGCACTGAAACTAATGCTGCATTCAGAGCACTGGTAGGGTTTCTCTCCAGTGTGTGTTCTCTCATGGGCAGAAAGGTGTCCTTTCTGGCAGAAGCTTTTACCACATTCAGAGCACTGGTACGGCTTGTAACCAGTATGTGTTCTCTCATGGTAGGAAAGGTGAGATTTGCAATTAAATGTTTTCCCACATTCAGAGCACTTGAAGGGCTTGATACCTTCATGTATTCTCTCATGGCAGGAAAGGTAGGCTTTCTTACTGAACGTTTGACTACATTTAGAGCACTGATACACTTTCTCATTCAGAGGCATTTTTTTGTGTATAGAATGTTCTATAAACTGTGTATAGCAAACTCCGTACCTATAAATGGTAAGCTCTGTCCACAGAGAATGGCAAGCTCTTGTACCCTAGGAAACTTAGCAATCTCTACTGTCTGTGGCTAGTAGGCTCTGAATGCTGTGGCTCTGTTGGTGCGTATATTATGTACTGTTCCTCTTTGACATTAAGTTCTATCAGCTGTGCACAGTAATCTCAGTTTTCTGTGGATAGTGAGCTCTGATGACTGTGGAGAGAAAGCTCTGGGTTCTGCAATAACTCAGTTGACTATGGATAGTGAGGACCTCTACACTGTATGCACTGACATCATTTTTCACTCAAATGCTTCTCTCAATTTTAGAACTACCTTCTCGATGAGATATTTTACACATTAGCACCTAAACAGTGTTTTTCAGTAGGGATTCAGTCAGTTAATGGGAGGAAATATATATGTATATAGCTCCAAAGAGTCCAGCATTCAGTAGATATGTCTTGCCTCCGAGATGGTTCTCATGATGTGATCAGGCATTTGATGAAGACTAAAACTATTTTCAGATTCTGTAATTTCAAATCTCTCAGTTCCAGATTATTTTCAGTCTGTGTGTGCCTTCCAACGTGGTTTCTGGTGCACCTTTTCATGTTTAGCATTACATTTTTAGCAGTGTAATTCTTCAGGTGATTTAACACAGGCGTCACTGTACCAGTTTCTGCTCAGCCTTTAACACCTGTTGGACTAAAACAGTTTCTCCGTTAGTTCCTGCATGTACATTAAAACACAAACAGCATTACTGATCTCATATTGTGCATTATAAAGGCACTGTGGGCAGATGCTGGGAATCTGAGTTCAAGGCACTCCCCTCATAGGAACACAGGGTCAGTAGGGGTCCGACAGTCTGAGAAAGTAAAGAACTTAAAGCAATCAACAGTTAATGGGTGGCATAGCTGCTCTGCCTGGGTCGCTCCAGGCCACTGGCAGCTGAAAATTAGACTGCAGAATTAATGATCTCATGTTAATAGCTGCCTGATCATTTGAACAACTAGGTCAGCAGTATACAAGGCTTTGTTATTGAAACTGTTATTTATGGTCTTGGTTTGGATAAGAACAGCAAAATTCAAAAGTAAGAAGATGCAGTCACATCATGAAGAATTCTACTTCCACATGATTGATAAAGTCCATGAAAAGACAAGGACATGCCACGTGAGACCTATGGAGAAGAGTGGTATGTGAAAGTGGCACACTTCCACCACAGAACTGGCCTCTATGAGCAGGAGAACTGGCCTCGGTATTGACTAGGCATACGTAGGTGATCTGCTGACTGGAGGGTATGTGTAGGTAGGCAACCTGGAATATTGATACATGTACATTTGATGAGGTCTGACTGCATAGATGTTGCATTACTAGGAGCAATCCTTGTGGGGATGTGGCCTTCCAAACAATGGGTTGGCACTGGTGGTGGTAAGTGCCCAGGGAGATCCCTGATGTGTCACCATGGTGTGTGTATATGGCATTTATTACAACTCCCTAGCTTGCCCTCTACTGCATTGCTGACTGACTGCCTACATCATGACATGGATAGTTGGGGGCACTTCAGATGGCCTGTGACTCTTACAGCTTGGTTTGGCTTTTAGGTTGTGGGTGATTACGAGTGGTTTGGGCATTAGATGACACATGCTGTGTTGATGTCAGGGAAACACTGCAATTTCCTGAGGCTGCTTATGTAGTAGGGGGGATGTGTCTTAGGTGTACTGGCAGGGATTGTCCATGTGTGCCTAATGCACGCAAATATTTACCTCCTGAGATGCGTCTTCTGGGCTCAGTGACAGGTTTTGCCAATAGTTGTATGGTGTGTGCGAGGGTGGAGTTGTCATGGTGCGTTGTCCAAATGGTGTAACAGCATGTGTAGTGGCATGGGAAGTGGTCAATGATGTGGTAAGTGGGTTCCAGAGGTGCATCTGTTGTGATACCTCACTCAGTGGATGTGCTGGCATGTTAGAACATGTGGTACGTGGCCCATTGTAGATGCACTTAGCAGTATGCTGCGTAGTGATGTACGTGTTTTGTGTCGGCAGCTCTGGCTCTGTGATAGCGTCTGACTCCTCACATGGCTAAACCACAAATTCAAATAGTACACATCTGATGTGAAGTATTTGGGTGACTGTCTGGTACTGGCTTTGAGTTGTCCTCCATAACAGCATCACTATACTGAGTGGCCAGCCATGTGTAACTACAGGTGTGTAGTCAGTGAGTGGAGCTGTCTTCATTGTAATGGACATATTACAGAGGACATGGACTAATCAGGTGTTGTCAGTGCAGAGGCCTGCAGTGTTGTATTGTGTCAGCTGCACATCCAATGGGTGATAGGGGAATGGAGAGGTTGGATGTGTATTCAGGCATAGCATGGATAGTACATCAAGGGCATGCTGTGACAGCTTGAGAGGGCATAGGTTGGCATCATGGTGATGAGTCTAGTAGTGCAGTCCTACTTAGGTATTGCTGTAGGTGTGAGGGTTGGCAGACAGGTGTGGATATTAGTGACATGTCACAACATGATGTAGGTAATGTGTCTGCAAATGAGATTGCCTAGCCATGATACGTATAGTGACAGATGTACATGTTTAGCTGTATCAATGGGAGGTGTATGTTAACCATTTTGCCCCTCTCTCATCGTGTGCATCAGCATTATCTGGCGAAGAAGAAGGGGCACAGGCGAATAGGGAAGCAGTAGCCCACGGGACCCAGGAAGGTGGCACCACCGAGGGGCCCAGTGGGAGGGAGGGCAATAGGGAGTGCCAGGGGGAAGACAGGATCCAACACCTCATCTTCAGAATCCTCCTCCAGTGGACACTCCCTGGCGGTGGCAGACCCATCTGGTACCACCCCAGCACCATCTTTGTCCACCACCCTCCTTACTACCACACCCTTCCTGTAGCTCCCCACCCAGTTGCCCGTGCCCGCTCACCTAGGAGGGTGGGCCTCTTCCTCGCCGTAGGCACCTCTGCCCCAATCAGCCCTGCTGCCCTCAGTGAGGATGCTATTGACCTCCTGAGGCCCATCTCTGGGGGTCAGTCAACCATTGTAAATGCCATCCAGGGACTGGCAGCTCAAGTACAACAGAGCAAAGCGTTCCTGGAGGGCATTCACGGTGCCATGGCTGGCCTCCAGAGAGCCTTTCAGGCTCTGGCCTCCTCTCTGACGGCAGCCAGTGTCCCTTTGTCTACCATCCCCCTCCACCTACCTCTTTCCAAAACCAATCCCCTCTCCCCATCCCCATCCAAAGCACACGTAGACACAAGCATGCATCCACCTCAACACACAAGGGTTCCACGGACAAACATAAGCACCACAAGACCCACCACTGTCATGCACACAAGCAACACCACCTGCAGACACACCAACATCCATCCCTGCACTGACTCCCCCGCCACCTCCTCCCTCACAGACATTACACCAGACCCTCCTGCAGCCACCACCATCATTGATGGATCCATTCACCAGTCCCATCTTACCCAGTCAACACAATATCAGACCCGCAGACATCAACCCGTCACCACTTCTGCACCCACTACAACCACCAATACCCCCACTGCATGCAGCACATGTACCATACCTGTAGATACCACCCCAACAGACAGTCACAGATCCACCATAGCACCTCACCCCCAAAACAACTAAACTCCCACACTCACCCACCCAACAGACACCCAGCACCCACAAGCATTCCACACACGCACTTGCACCCATTACATCCAGACCAACACATCTGACACCCACTCTCTCTACTCCCAAACCCTTCTGCCATGACCGCCCATGTGTCTAAGGAGCATTTTGTCTCAGAGATTTCCCTGTTCCCTAACCCTCTCCCACCCCATGAGAACCCTAAGTGCTCTGTGTTCCCTCCCCAAGTCTAGCCCTTCCACCTCCAAGTCCTCCCCTTCCCACCAGTAGTGCCCATGCCTCTTCCCCCTGCCAAGAAGTCTACCCCTCCCAAGCCCAGGCCCAAGGACCCCCTCCCAAACCTAAGCCCAAACCCAAGGATTCCCCTCCCAAGACCAAACCCCCACCCCTAATCCCTTAGGTGCCTACATGCCCCCTTGATGCCCCTACTCTGTGGAGGTCATTTTGCAGTCAAGTGGGGGCACTTGTAAGTGCCAGGGACACCAGTGACTTTGGACTGGCCAATGGCCGTATATATCTCTATACATAGAATATTTTTTATTTGTTTGCATATTAATACATCTGGCCCAACCTGCTGTTGGCTTCAATGGTAACATACTTGTCCTACCTTTCATTCTGCATGGGTGCTTAGTCTTTGTGTGTGTTGGCAGTGCTAGCTATTGTGCCTGGCCTGCATGTGTGTGTGTGCATGCGTGCGTGCGCCTGCCATTGGTCCCACTGTCATTGCTGTGTTTTGTGTGTTAAGTTTGTGTTTGTTCTATGCATGTGTGTAGCCCTTTTGTGTATAGTTTGTGTTGGCATATGTAATGTTGGTGTTGTGTGTCCCTGTGTGGTTATTGTGTGTGGTATTGGCTATGTCCTCTGCGTTGCGTTGTGTGTGGTGTGGGCATGATGTGACACATGGACTGCTGTATGGCTGTGTGATAGTGTTGATTGGTTGTCTGGTGTTGTATATATGTGTTGTCAGATGGAGTAGTGCAGTGACGTAGCATATGTGTAGTTATGTTTGTGATGTTGTGTGAGTCGGTGGTGATGTGTATGATTGTGTTAGACAGTGGCGATCCTGTGTGTGTGCGGGTTGGTGTGTGCATAGCATGTGTGTGTCGGCCGTGGTGTGTGCAGTTTGGGTGTACGTGTGTGTAGTATATGTGCGCATGTAGGTGTGTGTGTTCGTATGGGTGTGTGGATGTGTGTCCGTCGCAAGGCGTCCCGGCTGTGTGTATTGTGTGCGGTGTGTACTAATGCCTTTCCCTCTAGTGTTGCTAGGTTGTGTACTTACGGTTGTTGTCTTTGTCGCTGGTTCCAGAGTCGTTGTACGAGCAGGAGGAGAACTTCGACTTCGTCTCCGGGCACGTCTGTGTTCCAGAACGTGGGTGTTTCCTTTTATAGAGTTGGTTTCTGCCAGCTTTTTGGTGGCGCTTCAAGTGCGGCGGAAACCCTGGCGGTGTGCAGCCTTGTAATATGTCCGGCAGGAACATGGTCCCCACCGTTGTGAAGGTGCCTACTGCTGTCTGTGGCGGCCTGACCACACTTGTGATACTCGCAGTGTATTGGCTGTACACTATGGTGAAGACCGCCATGGTCCTAATTTGGCAGTCTTCTCCACTGGGCTGTCGGCGGTACACCCGCCACCGCCAACATGCCGGTCCGGGTACCGCCAAACTCGTAATGAGGGCCTTGGTGACTGGACAAAGCTGTATCCCTCTAAAGAGCACTAACTAGAGCAAACCACACGGGTCAGGAGTGCTTTTATTCATTCCAGGTTTGCTTTGATGTTATTTTAGCAATCAAAAGCTGTAATACCTGGAGCAATAACAGGCTTCTGTCATTTTACAGCTCGGCACGGATGGCACTAGGTAATGCTATGCTAAAAAAACTTTGATGTAAAATGACAAAATGCTTTGTCACTTTCTAGCTCAGCGTGGATGGCACTGCACTAATCCTATGCTTAAACACTCTGTTAGAAAAACAGACATTTGAGGTAAGCAGATTCAGTCTCACTGGTGTTGTAGAGTGCTCCGTACAGGAGCTGCTCTCCACATACATATACATTACCTACTGGCGGTCCTCAGTGGGTAGTTACAGTTGGGACCGAGTTTCCATAGGAAAAGCGCTTTTTGACTCAGCTGTGTCTTTATCACAGTTTAATGAATCTTCATGAATTTTGTTTTTTTAAAAGTGTCTTCTTGGGTCTTATTGTGAATGGAAAGTTTCAGGGTGATCCATCAAGCTGAGGCTGTGAAAAAGGGTGGATAAAAAAAAACAAAAAAAAAACATGTGTTTCCCATGTTAATGACGGAAGAGATTTTAGACACGACTGCAGCCCAAAACACTGAACGGAATTACACCAAATTTGGCAGGAAAGTAGCTCTTGGACCAGAAACCACCATTTTTGTTATTTGGTGTATAACCGTTCAGTAGTTTTTGAGATATTAAAGGAAAAATACAGTTGCATATCTGGGCGGAGCCTAAGCACAGATCTCACGGTGAGCTCTGACTGTCAGCACTTCAACCAGGAAGTGTTGGCAGCCATCTTGGGACCAATATACATGAAGCACCCACTGAAATGCATTGTAGTTAATGGCAGGTTTTGAGAATGTATAAAAGGTGATAACAGATTTTAGTTATAATATAAATCATTTGTTGATGGTACTATACAGATTTTAGGAATTACGATGTATTCTAAAGTGATTTTACCTTGTTGGGATTTTATGAATCATGTTTGAGAGAAAACTGTTTTCTCGTGATTTTCCCGTAGAGGTGATGGAATGTGCTCCAAAAGCTAAAATGAGAGCATTTGTCTGTAAATTCACACTATCTTTCTAAGCTATGTGAGAATGCAGTCTGACATTCTCAGTAAAACATGTACAATAAACAACACTACACATCTGTTATTTAGTGCCTTGATACCCTCTGGTGATCCGTGCGCTTTACAAATACACGTTATGTTACCTCCAACAGGAGCAGCCGGTCAGTTGACTCCCTTGTGTTTTATTTCAGCCCCAAGAGTGTTCCAAAGAACAACTAGAGCTCTAACCATCTTACTTATGACAAAAGTATGGCACACCTGAAGCCATCTTGATTGAATCAAACTGGCAACACTTAAAACATTTAATTTAGAAAGGAACAAAATGAGGGGGTTCATTCTGTCCTAGAAATTATGGTTAGTGCTGAACAAAGTAAAATTATGGCATGCTTTCAGTGAGACCTCCAATATCTTCCTCTTCAATTTCATTAAAACATTCTGACATGCTGACTGAAACATGCACTTCCAACACCAGCAGCAGACTGCAAATTAATTCTCTGGTGATCAGCAGTTTACTACAGTGTTCTAATGAACAATTAGAGAACTAACATTTTGAATTTATGGCGAAAGTGTGCCACATCTGACCGCCATTTTGATGGAATCAAAGTGGAAAACTGAAAGCATTATTTACTGAGGATACTGCAGTAAATAAGGAGATCATAGAGCTTCACAACAAATAACTCTCCCAAGATGGCCACTAGAGTACAAAGAGCCCAAATGTAGCACAAATATAACCCAAGTAAAGCTCAAAGACAGAAGTGTGCAAAATACTTACATTATTTCTTTTTGCAGTTTTATATAGCGCAGACTTGACCTAAAACTATCAGAATGCATTACTTGAGCATCACTTACATTACACAAGGCCACATTGGGCTTTAGGTATGGGCAGATTAAGTGATTTGTCCAGAATTACAGGATATCGAGCTGACACCAAACCGCAAACCTGGTTCCCCTAGTTGCAAAGTCTGCAGCTCTGGCCGTAACACCACATTCTCTCCCCTAAGTGTAACATATAATCAAGTGATCAGCTGGACAAAAAAAAAAAACATCAAGATAGAACATAATTTAACAAAGTGCTTTGTCACTATTTGAGAGCTCAGAAAATATATCCTCATTTTAGTTTCTTAGAGCACTAACCATAATTTCTATAGGAATAAGACACTCATTTTTATAATTGCTTTAGGCATTACAGTTTTGATTACAAGAGTGCCACAATTTTGTAATAAATATAGAATGTTAGCAATTTAGTTGTTCATTAGAATGCTGGGGGGAAGCAGATGTCAGGGGCACAGACTCGCATAATTGAGGGCAGAGAGGAGGGTGCAGAGGCAACAAGCTGACCACGCTGGGCAGGGAGGAGTGGCAGCACAACGGACTATGGAGGGCAGGGAAAGGGGGCATGACAACAAACCAAATGTGCAGGACAGGCAATATAGGCTCTGCAATACAACAGACCAGTGAGGGCAGAGGGAAGAGGCAGTGGCAGTACAACCAGACGTGCCAACAGACCTGTCCCAGGCAGGAGACTCCCAATGTGTTTAAGGCCAAAAGGGATTTATTTATTTATCTGTCTCCTGACTAACATCTCCTCTTTTTCAATGCAAGTCAATGGGGCAATCCATTCTCTAGGTTTTCTTTTTCAAACTCTCCCTCTTACCAAGTTCAAAATGTTGGCAAGTGTGGTACGTTGGATCACTGAGGGCAGGAGGAATGGAGCAGGGGATGGACAACAGAATGCAGGAGGGAGATGGTCCGAGGCACCTACTTGGCCTTACAGGGCAGGCGTTAAGGGTTGCAAAAGGGTAATAGACCAAGCAGTAGAGCACATTGTACCATGGAAAGCAATAGGGAGGGCAGGGCCATGCACATGGACAACAGAGAGCAGAGGGAAAGAGACAAGAGCACTAGCTGACCATAGCGGACAGACAGGAGGGACAGCCACAGCATAACAGACCATGCAGGCCAGGAGGGAAGGGACTGGAGAATGACAACATGCCAGACAAAGCTGAGGGAGAGGATAGGGGCATGCACATGGAAGACTGAGGGCGGGGGTAGGGTGGCTGGGCGGGCACTCTAAGCACAACACACCATGGACGGCAACACTGAGACTACAATGGCATACAGACAGACGAGGGAAGGAAGGTGGGAGGGCCTCAGGGGAAGGAAGCTGACCACACAGTGGAGGTGGGAGGGGCTGTGGCAGCACAGAAGGCTATGCATGACAAGCGGGAGGGTTAGTGGAAGCACAGCGGCCATGGTGGGCAAGAGGGCGGGGCAACGGCATGCACAAAGGACAACAGAGGTCAGAAGGGATGGGTAGAGGCTAGACATAGACAAGTGAGGGCAGGGGAAGGGCCTTCACATCAGGCCATGCAGGGTAGGCAGGAGGAGGAGTTGCAGCGCAACAGAGCATGGAGAGCGGAAGGGAGTGGCAGCAAAATGGACCAAGGAGGATAGGAGGGTGGGAATAGGGGCATGGAACTCAGACAGATAGGGTGGAGGTGGCAGGGGCAGGCGGTAGTCATCTGACCTTGCTAGGCAGGTGAGAGGGGCAGTGGCAGCTCAACAGAACACCCAGAGTAGGTAGGAGGGGCAGTGGGTGCCCCTGCAACATGCTGAGCAAAAAGGAGGGAGCAGGGGCAAGCACACAGACATTAAAGGGCAGGGGAAGGAGGGTGGGGGCAACAAACCAAGCACAGAGGCTAAATAGGAGGGCAATGACTGGGCATAGAATTGGGCAACAGGGGGCTGGAGGAGTGCACAGGAACATCAAGCTAAATGGACTATAGTGGCAGCACATCGGACCATGCAGGGCAGGAGGAAGGGTGCTGGTGCATGGACTCAGACAACAGAGGGTAAGGAGGAGGTGGACGGGGCAGCAAGCTAACTGCTCAGGGCAAGCGAGAAGGGCAGTGGCGGGACAACAGCCACACAGGGCTGCAATGAGGGAGCAGGGGCATGGACAACGGATGGCGGAGGGGGGAGCAGCAAACCTGGGTGGGGGCAGCACAATGCCAGGCCAGGCTCTGCATCCAGTCCCTATCCCCAACCCCACCATGCACTGCAATCGTCATTTTATTTAACATTTAAAAAACCTTAGCAATTCACTTAAAAAAATTAAAATCAAAAAATCAAAGGTTACTGTGACATGATAGTTAGGTTCAGACTTTACACGCTCAAAACCATATAAATTCAGCTGTTAGAGTTATTTCAAGTAACCATAACTTGTTCCCTAAGGTAACTATAACTCACGCCTTCACCATGCATTGCTAAATACCCCGGATTTTACATCACTCATGACATCTTCTGTGACGTCATTGATGATATCACTTTAACATTTGCAGTAAAGTCATTGATGAAAAAACTTTGCATGGTGAGGGCATGAAAAATTATCCAAAAACTGTATTTTGGGGTGGGTGGGGATACACTGCGGTTATCTGTGAATCCACTGCAGATAACAAGAAATATAAATAATACACCCACTGACTCAAACACCCATACACCAACTCAGAGACCCACAGAATCACACACACTCACAGACCCAGAGGCACACCGAAGCACACACCCATACAGCCACACACAGGCCCACACAGCCACTCACACACCCATTAACAGACCAACACAGCCAGTCACAGAGGTACTCTCACACACCCACATTCACACACACACCTACAAAACAACAGATACACAGGTTACAGGAATGTTATAGTTAGGAAATAGCATTAAAAACAGACATTCACTGAAAAAACAAAGGTTACAGGGATGTTATAGTTAGGAAATAGATTTTTTTTTTTTTTAAGTTAAAAAAATTTTTAAAAACCAAAGGTTAAAGGTACGTTATAATTAGGTTCGGATTTTAAACGCATAAGACCATAGAAATTCCGCAGTTACAGTTACCTCAAGAAACTATAACCCTTGCCCCGAGGGAACTATAACTTGTGCACTCTCCATGCACAGCTATTTACCTCACATATTACATCAGTCATGACATCTTCTATGACATCATTAATAATATCACTGCAACATTTACAGTAAAGTTATAGATGACAAAACTGTGCCTGGCGGGGGCGTGAGTTCACTGGAAAGGATACAGACCACTGTGGTGCTCAGCTCGACCCCCTGTGAATTCACGGAAGATCCAGATCCCAATAAACAAATATATATATATACTATCACACACACACACACACACACACAGACAGACCCGTTCACTCAAACACCCACACAACGACTTTCATATCCATGCAGCCACTCACACACTGACTCAGAGACCCAAAAAAATCACTCACACCCCCTCTGAGTCACTCACATCCACCCACGTACACACTCAAACACTCACACACCAAGCCACACAGGAACTCAGACACCCTCCACAAACTCACAGACTTATAAAGCCAGTCACACCCACTAACAGCCCCACACATCCAGTCACACACCTGCCACATGCACACACCTACTAACAGACCCTACAGTCACACAGGCACTCACACATTCACCACACACACCTACTTACAGACCCATGCACCCACTCACACACCTTCAAAACAATGCACACCCCCAGGTTACAGGAACGTCATAGTTAGGAAATAGCATTAAAAAAAACAGAACTTCACTGAAAAAAAAACAAAGATCACAGAGATGTTATAGTTAGGTTCGGATTTTACACGGATAAAACCACAGAAATTCAGCAGTTAGTTATCTCAAGAAACTATAACTCGTCCTCTAAAGGAGCTATAACGTGCGCCCTCCTCATGCACAGCTAACCCCACATATTACATCAGTCAAGACATTTTCTATGACATCATTAATAATATCACTTCAACATTTGCAGTAAAATTATAGATGACAAAACTGTGCATGGCGGGGGTGCAAATTCACTGGAAAGGATATGGATCAGGGGACTGGTCCTGTGAAATAGCAAAACATGCATCTCCCACAGCCTCAGCTAGTCTCTCTGCTACATGTTCAAAACCCAGCAAAGCCCCAACATGTAAAGTGGTCTTGGGGAGAGCAGTCAGGGATGACGTGGCCTATAGTCCTTTGAATGGCAAACCCAAAAACCTCAGCTTCAAATGGTCCTGGGAGCCCTGTCCTGTCCAAGATTTGTTCACCTAGTCATGACCGCTGGCCTCCATGGCACATACTTTTGCTACTTGTTCTGGTCATGGGTCCCCTCTTGCAAGGCACCCTGGAGACACACTGTTTCTGGGCTTGTGGGCCCAGTACTGAACTCTCACAAGAAAAACAGTGAGATTTCCAAACCCTGCAAGGATAGGCAATATCTTGGGTGCGGCTGTATTCAAACTGTACCCCAGGCATGGTCTGACCCTTGGCTATCTTCTATCAAAGCGAGGGAGTTTCTGTTCCATGTCTGCACCCTACAGCAGCTTACCTGCTTCAGACCCCCAGAACTCGGATCTCTGATTTTATTCTTCAAGTGTTTTTTTTCTGGATATCTAGTTTGAAAGCCTGCAAAACACAAGACACAGAAAACAAGAGGTTTGTGCAAAATACAATAGACGCACATGTGTGCTAAAGAAACAGGCGATACATCCTGAGAAGTGAATTCAAGTGCAAGCAAGCAGTTAATTTCTATGCGAAATACTTTGACATTAAGTGAACTTTGTAGTAATTTGAGTAAATTGTGGATAGAATAACTGGATGCACAAGATGACTGGGTCTGAGCGCTCAATTGGGTCCTGAAAGGCCAACTGGCAATAACTGAAGGTTAAATATACTTTTTCTCAAGATAGCAAAAGGAAACCCAGCGTGTTCTAGTAATTTAATAGTGAGGTTCTGAACTTTTAAGATTTGTTTCTAGAGTGTAGAATGTGCATACCTATCTTACAGTTAGCTAATTATAGTGTCCTCTAGCCCTGCTTTGTAAAGCAGCACGAAGTAAACCAACCCCATAGAGCTTCGGTTCCTAAGTTGTGGGCCAAGGACCCTTTGCGATCTGCGAGGCGTAATCAGGGGGTCCAAGACTGTGCTACAAAATTGAATAATATTAAAATGTACACATTAAAATTAAGAAAATATACAAATAATGAAGCAAAATGAAAAATGTGAAAATTGTATGTTTGACTGTGAATAAAAATCGATATTTTGTGCATTTGTTTGTTTTATACTTGCTTTTATATGTTTGCTTATTGTTTTGAGGCTCAAATCATAAGAAAATGCGTACGCTGGGGGTCCATGCCATCCAATAATGACTCAGTGGGAGTCCCCTGATTCCAGAAGTGATTCAGTGGGGGTCCACAGAAGTCAAAAGGTTAGTAACCGCTGCTTTAGAGTACAACACTGTCAAAATGGCTTGGAGTAGGCAAAAAAAAAAACCTTTCTTCCCGTTGCCTTATCCCCTTCCACCCTGCCCCAAACATTGGTCATTACGAAGTGGGAGCATGCAGCGCTGTCAACGAGGTATGGGATTGGTGGTCTCCATGCTGTCTCCGCCAGGCTCACGTACCGATGGTGGTGCACCCACACAGTGAAGGCCACCACCAATTCCAAACAGCAGGAACAGCGGAAACAACACAGAGACTGTCTAGTCCACTGCCACATGACCTGCCTCTAAAGATGCCTAAAACCTTAGCTTTGCATGAATCCTCCTTTGGGGCTCTAAGTAATGCACACTTCCGAGATCTGGCATCCACCCCTCAGCGCATACACCACCCAGGACAAGGCCAGCCATTTGCGGTCTCCAGACACTGGGTAGTTTGTGAGCAACCATGAAGGCATACGCCGCCCAGTGCATGGCCGGCACTATGGCATACACAACACAGTGTGTGGCCAGCCCATGGAGGCACACCCCACCCAGTGTGTGGCCAGTCCATGGAGGCACTCACCAATCAGTGTGTGGCCAGCCACTGAACGCATACACCACCCAGGGCAAGGCCAGCCATTTGCGGTCTCCAGACACTGGATAGTTTGTGAGCAGCCAGGGAGGCACACACCACCCAATGTGATACTGGGAATGGATTCACGCACCACCCAGTGTGTGAGCGGCCATGGAGGCATGCACCACCCTGTGTATGGCTGGCACTACGGAATACACAACACAGTGTGTGGCCAGCCCATGGAGGCATCGACCAATCAGTGTGTGGCCAGCCAATGAGGCATACACCACCCAGTGCATGGCCGGCAGTAAGGCATACACAACACAGTGTGTGGCCATCCCATGGAGGCGTCGACCAGTCCGTGAGTGGCCATCCCATGGAGGCATCCACCAATCAGTGCGTGGCCAGCTAATGAGGCGTATACCACCCAGTACAAGGCCAGCCATTTGCGATCTGCAGACACCAGGCAGTATTTATAAAGTAGATCATATCCACAGTGTGAGCCTTGCCACCCTGCTCCACTTTGTTGTTAGTGGCCAGCTTTCTATTTTTCCACCTGTGCGCTCTACATCGGAGTCCTTGGTTTTGGCACAGGTTCAAGAGATGAACCCCTGGTGCTGTTGCACAGGGCACACACACAGCCCAGGACAAATGTAGATGTTTGTCTGACACAGACTGTGAGGACTGGTCACGGCCGAATACAGTTCATGGTCTTAGGCATTTTACCTGCACACGTACAGCAGAAGCAGTGCGGTCCCCAAGGACAGAAGTAACTTAGGGCCATATGTACAAAAGCTTTTTCCCGTAGACACAGAATGGGTAAAATCCTTTGGTACATCTGGCCCTTTGTTTCCCCAAAAGAGTCTCTAACGTGCATTGTGTGTGGTGGCAGCTGATCCTAGTAAGAGCGAAAGGCCTTTAAACCCGCCTATGGCCTCCCTCTGGTTAATATGTGCAGTAGTTTGTACCCGAGTCTCCCACTGAAATGATGGACACACGTTACAGATGGGTGAGAGCGCGCTGTAGAGCACGTGTGGGACAGGAGCGACTTGGTTATTGAACTCCAGTGCAAGAGTAGGCGGGCCCCTGGGCCTCCAGTACAAGAGGGCAGAATTCAGCAAGCTGAGCCGCCCACGTCTGCGGGTTCTGCCTGGAGCTTGTCTCGTTGCCACAGCACCGCACCCCGCCGAGCGGCGTCTTTGCTCTCGGTAGCACAGGGCACAGACTGCAGGCGCTCCCCGTCTCTCGGGCCGTGCAGGTCCCTCCTTTCACGGTGAAGGAGTGCAGGGGAGCGTGTGTCTCATCTCAGTGTCCACCTGCACCGACGGCTCTGCTACAAACTCATCGCCGGCCCAGACCCCGAGCGCATATACGATGCAGTGTCTGCAGCAAGCCCGTCACCGACCGCAGCAGCCACCGCAGGGCCGCGTGCGGGGGCTTCACAGAGGGGCGTCTGCCACAAGCCCCAGAGGCCGGGACCCCCGGTGCTGGCAGCGGAGCCCGCAGACCTCCAGGGCTTAATTTGTCCCGGGTCGCAGGCGGCGGCACCGAGTGTTGGGACCAGAACCTCCTTGTTTAACGGACTCCGACCCCGGGCGCGAGAGGGAATCACAAGGGAAGGAAGGAGGAGGAGAGACCGGTGACGGGTGCAGCGTGGGTACCGAGGCAGGGGCGTCCGGAGCCGGGGGGGTGCAGGGGCGGGATCCGGGCTGAAAGGCGGAGAACCCGGGAGGAGGGGAAGGAGAGGGCGAGGCGCGATGGGAACTACTCGTCTTTAATTTCAATCTCAATAAAGGTTTCAGTTTAAGTGAAAACCCGGACCGGCCCCCCCGGGGGTGATGCGTCACCTTCCCGCCAGGAGGGCCGCAGACACCGAACCCCGCGCGCGTCACGCGGAGCCGGCGAGGCCCGGACCTGCCCCCCCGGGGGTGATGCGTCACCTTCCCGCCAGGAGGGCCGCGCTCTCCGGGGCCGCAGACACCGAACCCCGCGCGCGTCACGCGGAGCCGGCGAGGCCCGGACCGGCCCCCCGGGGGTGATGCGTCACCTTCCCGCCAGGAGGGCCGCGCTCTCCGGGGCCGCAGACACCGAACCCCGCGCGCGTCACGCGGAGCCGGCGAGGCCCGGACCTGCCCCCCCGGGGGTGATGCGTCACCTTCCCGCCAGGAGGGCCGCAGACACCGAACCCCGCGCGCGTCACGCGGAGCCGGCGAGGCCCGGACCTGCCCCCCCGGGGGTGATGCGTCACCTTCCCGCCAGGAGGGCCGCGCTCTCCGGGGCCGCAGACACCGAACCCCGCGCGCGTCACGCGGAGCCGGCGAGGCCCGGACCGGCCCCCCGGGGGTGATGCGTCACCTTCCCGCCAGGAGGGCCGCAGACACCGAACCCCGCGCGCGTCACGCGGAGCCGGCGAGGCCCGGACCTGCCCCCCCGGGGGTGATGCGTCACCTTCCCGCCAGGAGGGCCGCGCTCTCCGGGGCCGCAGACACCGAACCCCGCGCGCGTCACGCGGAGCCGGCGAGGCCCGGACCGGCCCCCCGGGGGTGATGCGTCACCTTCCCGCCAGGAGGGCCGCAGACACCGAACCCCGCGCGCGTCACGCGGAGCCGGCGAGGCCCGGACCTGCCCCCCCGGGGGTGATGCGTCACCTTCCCGCCAGGAGGGCCGCAGACACCGAACCCCGCGCGCGTCACGCGGAGCCGGCGAGGCCCGGACCTGCCCCCCCGGGGGTGATGCGTCACCTTCCCGCCAGGAGGGCCGCAGACACCGAACCCCGCGCGCGTCACGCGGAGCCGGCGAGGCCCGGACCGGCCCCCCGGGGGTGATGCGTCACCTTCCCGCCAGGAGGGCCGCAGACACCGAACCCCGCGCGCGTCACGCGGAACCGGCCCCTCGGAGTCTCACGGTCTCTGAGGTGCTTGTGAAACAATAATGTGTCCGCACTCACCGCCTCGCGCCTCGCTGCTGGGGGGGGGGGGGGGCCGCCGTTCATTAAACAACTTATTCAACCGCCTCAGGGAGAGAGAAGCGGGGACTTTGGACAGTTGACAAGTGGGACCGGAAGACAGGCAAAAGGAGGGACCGGAAGACAGGCAACGAGACAGACCGGGAGACAGCCAATAAGCAAGCGGTTACGTGTCAGTTCAGGAGACTGGCAACACGGTCGACAGGCGACCCCGGAAGTCAGGCAAAAGGTGGAACCGGAAGACAGGCAATGAGGAAGATGTAGGACACGTGGCACCAGAAGACAGGTGATCGTTAGTTCAGGAAGAAAAGTAATGCGGAAGACTGTTCTATGTCAGGGCCGGAGGCGAGGATTATGCAGTCCTTTCTTCACTTCTATTCATTACAACAAGTTCAACATAGAAAAAAATCAGTAAACTGCATCTCCCATGATGCTCGTCGTAGCCATGGTAACTGGTAAACCAATCCTGTCCCATCCGAGTCCATATATCTGTCAAACAAGAGACGCCATTTCTCTTTCTTCGCTGCTGGGACGTCCGTTAAGTCCTTGCTTCGCTAAGTTCCTTGAGATCGGGGTTGCCGGGATTGTCTGATATTAGCGCTGCAGTTACTTGGTGATACTTACCTCTCGTCCCATTGTAGGGCGCAGGAACGCGCGGTAGGCTTCGGCCCGAGCGCGAGCCGCTCCGCGCTCCGTCAGGCACTCGCCGGCCGCGTCCGAAGCGCTTCTCTTCCTCCCTGCGGTCGCCGGTTCGAGTGGGGCTGATCGGACCGTGCCCTTGCGCTCCTCATCTTTTTTTGCCCTCCTAACCCTCGCTGACACCGCACATGCGGTAAGCACAGCCTCGACCTGTCACAATCATTAACCCCGTGTGGGGAGATTGTGTACTCGCCGAGCCCGGGTTTTTTCTCCACTCCTCATTAGCACAGCGAGGGGGCTACCCTTGAAGTAGTGTAGGGTGATTATTGGTGCTCCCGCCCCTAATTTATTGACATTCCCTGGGGAATAAGTGTGGGCAGTTTCATCTTCATGGACCCTGTGGAGGGCCACGCTTACGCCCCTTTCCAGGCTGCTGAGGTTCGGCCCTCCCAGCATCACCTTCCAGCAGGGGTTAACAGAATCCGCTATTGCAAACGCTCTCGCTCCCCTGCAGGACAGGGTGGACAAGTGGATGGACCAGGTGTCCAACGCCTGAGCATTTTAGGGGATTTAGGTGGTGGCCCCAGTAATGCTACCAATGACTCCTCCTCGAGACAAATGAAGCGTGACACGGGGGCACCTTGAAGGCTTCGATAAACTTACAGAAGTCTTCTGTAAGAGTGCGCGCACGCTAAAATACATACCCTACCGGGAGGATGTAGTACCCAGAGAGCATGGCGGTGCAGCCACCCTGGACATGAATCTCTTCCAGGGATCTCCCCGTTCGGGGGGGTGACTCGGATGAAGAGGGCTCATCGGAGGAGAGGTGCGGTTTTGGGCAGGCCTTGGCACCCATCGACGACCACCTCTAGTTTCGAGGAGGATGGGCCAGAGGAGTCCGACATGTTCGAACCTGAGGACATTTATCACCCCAGGTCCTCTAGGTGGGTGCCGGACACCAAGGTGGTGACATCCGTGGCCAAAGTAATTCGCCATTCTTTGAGACAAGGATACGAGAGCCCACCTTCAGGCAGAGTGCCCCAGACCGCACTGGAGGACAAGGTGGCTGCTACCCTCTCCATTGACTCTCAATTGTGTACCCTTTTTGCTAAATATATGTGCGATCCAAAAAAAGGTATTGATCGCTCCTGGCGAGCTTGACAGGATAAACTTCTGGATGTCCTGGGTCCAATCACCAAAATCATTGAGATGGCGGAGACCTCCAAACAATCGGGGTGCCCTTACAAACGGACAATGCCGCAGGCAGGGCACAACGGGCGGTCTGACTCTTCGATAATGCTAATTGCGCCATCTCGGCTGAGAGGCGTAGGTCCTTGCTAATAGAAATTGATCCCAAACTCTGGGAATTGTCCAATTCAGAGGTGGAAGCAGTGGTGTAAGGCAATCTTTTCGGAGACCTTTTTATTAAGGAGCTCAGGAAGTTTGTGGGGACCTTCTCTGCGTTACATAAGGTGCAGTCATTCATGAAAAAGATATTCCCTGGAAAGGTTTTCCATGGGGCCAGAACAGGCAGGGGCCGCTCCTCTGGCCGTGCTCTCCAGTCAGGCCCCTCCAGATTTCAGTCCCGTCAAAATAACGGCTGGGGTGATGGCAGAAAAAGGGCCTTCTTCCACAATAGAGGTGCCAGGAGGGGTAGGCCATACACAGCCGCCAAAGGCGGCATCGGCACTTCAACAGGAATTGGTGGTAAGCACCCTCCTTTTTTCCCCTCAAAGTCTAGGAGGGAGATTGAGACTATTTGTAAGAAACTGGGAACAGGTTTCGTCCGATCCATGTGTACTCAAGACAGTAAAGGGGTTCCACATATAGTTCTATGGTTTCCCGTTCCAATGAGTAAGACCGCGTCCCATTCAATTCAGTTTATAAGCATCACACCCGATGGAGGCAGTACAACAACTACTTTGCAAAGGGGCTATCGTACAAACCTACCTTCACCCATCGGGTTTCCTAAGCAATATATTTCTGGTCAAGAAGGACAAGGGCTTCCGACCGATGATAAATCTAAAAGAATTCAACAAGTGGATCGTCTACCGTAATTTCAAGATGGAGGGTATCCATCTCCTCAGAGATATGTTGCTTCAGGGAGCTTAGCTGGTCCGTTTGGACCTCAAGGACGCGTACCTAACGGTCCCTATTTTTACTCCACATCGATGTTTTCTGCAATTCCGGTGGCAGGATCAAGTCAGTGCCGGTGGCAGGATCAAGTCAGTGCCTGCCGTTTGGCCTTTTGTCAGCATCATGGTGCTTCACGAAGTTGCTTAGACCGGTCATAAGAGATTCTAAGGACCCGGGACATCAGGTTGATAATCTACCTCTACGATATCCTCCTGATGGACCAGTCGCGGGTGCATTTGCTGAGCTACATGAACATGACTATTGTGTTACTACAGGACTTGGGGAATGTGATCAACAGGGACAAGTCCATGCTTCTCCTGTCCCAGTCCACGATTTTCTTGGGGTCCCTAGTGGACAAGGTCTCTGCGACCCTAAGGCTCATGGAGGTCAAGATCTCCAAAATCAAAAAGGAACTTGCAAGGGTGATCAGGAGAGACAAGGTTTCCCTTTGGCAGGTTGCCAGGATAGTGGGCCTCTTATCCTCTTTCCTCTATCCTCTTTGATTCAGGCAATCTTTCTGGGCCCCCTCCACTACAAGGCCGTCCAACAGCTCAAGGCGGCTCATCTCAGGAAAAGCCTTGTACTCTGAACTGGTGGAATAATCCTCAGAGGCTAGGTCGGGGATAACTTGGTGGCTGAACCACATGGAGGCCTGGAATGGGAGGGCAATCTTGGGGTCCCTTCCTGACATGATAGCGGAGTCCGATGCCAGCAGGACGGGCTGGGGGAGCCAGATGTGGTCAGATCTCCATGGGAGGTCAATGGACCCCAGAGAAACTGAACCTCCACATCAATTGCTTAGAACTCCCTCCGGATTTGTTTGCGATCCGGTCCTTAACATGGGACAAGGCATCTTGTTGCATCCTATTACTAATGGACAACACGTCGGCGGTCCAATACATCACCAAACTGGGGGGCACACAATCCAGAGACCTGGAGGAACTGGCCAAGGATTTATGGCACTACTGCCTGGGAACAGATCACGATGACGGCGGAGTACCTTCCGGGGCAACAGAACAAGGTGGTGGACTGGAACCCCCGTCATCTCGGGGACTACAGCGATTGGCATCTGGATCCGTTGATCTTCCAATCCCTGATGGCACGCTGGGGTCCCTGCGAAGTGGACTTGTTCACATCCAGGTTGAACGCTCATCTGCCCCGGTATTTCAGCTGGAGACTGGACTCGGGAGTGGAAGTGGTGGCTGCATTGCTGAAGGATTGGTCAAAGTTTCAGGGATATGCTTTTCCTCAGTTGCTTTTGATTCAGAGGGTAGCGGCGCATGTCAGGCGATAGAAGGCGTCTCATGACATCAGTCTGGAAAGCACAGGGGTAGTTCCCTACACTATTGGAGCTTTCGGGGGTGGCTCCCCTGAAATTACCAGTTTCGCAGAGGATCCTTTGGGATCCGGCGGGTTGTGAGCGCCCTCTAGTGTTACAAGGACACCTCAGTCTCATGGCTTGGAGGATTTCAGGGGACGCTGGCAAGACTTACAGCTTTCACAAGATGGTAATTACCTTATCATACAATCTTGGACCCCAGGCACGGTTAAGAGATATAGATCGGCCTGGAATTGACGGTCCAGTTGGTGTTTGGAGAGACAGATGGATCCCGTTGGGGCACCGTCACTCCCATAGTTAATTTTCTGGCAGAACTCTACATTTCAGGGGTTAGCCCATGACACGATTCATTTTTTCCAGTCAGCCATTTCAGCAGGACACAATCAGGTCAACAATCTACCAGTTGCTGAGCATCCTTGGGTGAATAAACTTTTCAAGGGAGTCAGATTATCCAGACCCCCTGCGCCCAGATACTCGGTGTTGTGGGATGTCAATACAGTCTTGCATTTTATTTCATCTTGGCAGGATAATCATTTTCTTTCCAGGAAGGAGATTTCAGTGAAATTGGCTATTCTGCTGTGTCTCGTATCCTGCAAGAGTTTTGGATGTCCGAGCGTTGGACATATCAGCAAGGGTTTTTACCCCCGAAGGAGTCACGTTTACCATTTCTAGGAGGACTAAGACAAAAACCAGGTAGGTATCTTATCCTAGTTTTGAATTCCATCCTAAGCTGTGTGTGGTGAGGTGTCTTAAAGCATATGAGGAAATGACGGAGGAGAGCAGACCTCTGGGGGAAAGACAGTTATTGATCACCTTAAAAATAAACATTCAGAGCTGTTTCAACTCCCACAATTGCTTAATGGGTTAGGTGGAGCATGACAGAAGCAGGCATAGATATACGGGTTTTTGGAGCCCACTCTACCAGCGGTGCAATGGCCTCTACAGCGATTCAGGTAGGTGGTACATTAGAAGATATCATGAATGCGGCTGACCGATCATAAAAATCAGTTAAAAAATATATATATTTTAAACCAATACATCCGGCAGCATCTGTGTGTTAAGTAAGCTTTGAACTTGCATAATCCTCACCTCCGGTCCTGACATAGAATGCAAAGTTTCATAGCTATTGTGAAGGAAAGTTTCAATTCTATTAAGGACACAGAGGCGAGGATTATCCCTCCCTCATACTGGGACAGTATTCCCACCTGGAATTCAGGTTAGGTGGAGTATTTCATCGATGCATAAGGATGACTGCAGATCATATTTACAGGTATTTTATGCTTTTTTGTTATTATGACACATTTTTGGTGTGGGACAAAGCTGGGGTACACTATGCTGAATATCCTTATTGAAATGGTTTTGTTACTCAGGAATTCTTAGTTATTCAAGATGCAATGATTGTAGACAATTATGTTGAATTTATTGTCTTGTTGCCAATGTAAGATATAACATGGTTTAGTAGTGGTAGCCTCATAGTTGAGTCTAGATCTCTCATGACTATTTACCTTGCAGGAGATGGAAAGTCAGATTGAGGCTGCTCGAACTTAACTTCCTACAGTGAAGAAGAGGAAGGACGGCTCTTGTTTGACAGATACATGGACTCTTGGACAGGGACAGGATTGGTTTACCGGTTACCATGGCTACGACAGAGCATCATGTCAAGGGAGTTGCAGTTTATTGAGGTTTGTTTCTGTGTTGAACTTTGAACTTGCTGTAATTTTAAAAGTAAAGAAAGGACTGTATAATCCTCGCCTCCATGTCATTCACAGAATTGCAACTTTCCTTCACAATAGCTAGGAATTTTTTCATTCTATGTCAGGACCAGAGGCTTTGATTATGCTTCTCTTTCTATGCTTTATTTTCCCAGCAAGCCAATCAAATAAAGAGATTATAAAACACTACACTTCCCATAAAACTAACAGTCACATGACCAACCATAGAATGTCATCCCTATAAAACCTGGTGACATCACATCAGTTCCTCTTTGCTGCTCCGAAGCCAGTTAAGTGCATCTCTATTCTTACTGTTGTGATAATGTGATTGTTTAACTAAATACACTGTCCCGTACTCCAGGGGTTGCGTCTTACTCAGCGCGGGGGGAGTGCTGCTGTCATGCCTGTTGTGTGGTTAATTCAATGAAGTCTCATTAAATAAATCGGTGCTCTAATCTTTTTTCTCCCTCTCTAGGGGAGTGCTTCGGCCTCCAATGACCTGAGTGACTCTTGCGGTCCTAAATTCTGTTGACGGGGAGCGGGACACGGCTGGCATCCTGGGTGAGCCGCGATCCTTTTGTCTAGTCCTTTGGGACTCGTGGGCACATGAGCGAATTACAACCGTGGCTCAGGATGCTTGGGGCAGCGTCGGACAGTGCGCTTCACCGTTCTTTACATAGTTTTTCCCACAAAAGCGAATTTCTGTCAACTTTATCTTCCTACTTGTGCCACATATTGCTCCCCACACCCTGCGGCTCCAGAGAGTGCCCAGGGTTGTAAAATTCAGCATAGGCTCTGCCTAGAGTACTATTCAGGCGCCTCCCTCCACACTCTAAGTATATATTTTCTGCACCTGCTGGGGTGCATTTCCCCTTGTTCTATAGCTCATCAGCTATTACTGTTTTATCTTGGATTTACTTACCTATTGCGATGCCCCAATATGACCCCTGTGAAGAGGACAGAGGGGAATAGCAAGATTTTTGCCCCTCTTTTGAGGATAATCTTGTGGAGGCCTTAGAAAATAATGTTCAACTATATGTTAACATGGCCTGAGCCGAGGCCCTCGGCCCTCTGATCTCCCATCTCAAGGGCTTCGCTTGTCTGCAAGGCTGGCTTTCGCCGCTTCCTGCGTCGCACAGCTTCATCCCAACCTACTAAGCAGGTAGAGGGTAAAGGTAAAGCAAAGGCAAAACCTTGGCATTCCGAAGCATTTGAGCAATTGTCGACAATTTTAGGACAGCATGGGTATAGTCATTCCCAACCTCAAACATCAGCCTCCGATGAGTCTTTTACACTATTGGATCCTATAGGTTCTGACTCTTCCAATGGTTCTAATGACAGTGGTCAGGACATTGCGCCTGGGCCCAGCAAGAAAAAGCAGTCTGATCATAGATCGCATCCTGGTCCTAGTCTACCGAAAGTCCTTATCTTTGATCCAGTGGAGATTGTGCATCCCCGTTTGACCAGTTGGACCCCTCTTCCTGAGGTAGCCAGTTACGTTCAATCTCATCTTAGACAAGGTTTTGACAAGGAGGTCAGAGCGAGGCTTAGATCCGAATGCCCAGACCAGATCTGGCTGGTAAGGTCTCGGATACACCCGAGGTGGATGCCACCATGGTAAATTTTATGAAAAAATGGGACAGATATCCCAAGAAATGACTGGACAGGGCTTGGTGTTCCTTCCAGGACAAATAACTTGATCTCAGGACCCTTAACAAAAATCCTGGAACTTGGATTTCAATCTAAGGAGTCTGGTATAGCAGTTGATCCAGACATTTTGATTGGTTGGGCGCAATGCGCCGTCTGCTGGGCAATGCTAATGTGACAATGTCCTCTGAAAAGAGATCGATTCTGCTGTGCATTGATCCCAAGTTAAATGGTCTGGCATCCTCAGAATCTGGTGCAGTTGCACAGGGCCTCCTCTTTTGGGCTCCCTTTGTCAAAGACCGTCCAAGTTTGCGGCAACATATAATACGCTGGATAAGGTGCACCTTTCATTAAAGAAAGTATTCTGCAATACCCTTTTTAGAAGGGCTGGATGATTCAGGGCCGTTCGTCAGGCCGAGGATTTTACCAGGGTTCCCAGCGTGAAGCCTTTAGCAGGTCCCGCGGACATTGGCAAGATCAGTCCTCTGAGCAGACCTTCTACGCATCAGACCTTGTGGAGGTCATCAATTCTTACGTAGAGGTAGAGGTCTCCAGAGAGGCTCCTAAGACGCAAGATACTCAGGTTAGAATTCTACCTCATTCAGAGGTGATTTTGGGGGGGAAAGATTCAATTCTTTCTACACAATTGGGCACTTCTCACTCAGAATCCATGGGTCCTTGAGTCAGTTCAGGTGTACAAGCTGGAATTCTACAGCTTTCCCCCTGTGGAGCTGTATTTTTCCCTAAGTGATCAGGGACTCATGGCAGAGGAAATTATTTCCCTGCTTCTTAAAGGCGCCATTCACCTTTCATTTCCTCATCCCAGGGGATTCGTCAGCAACATTTTCTCGGTCAGCAAAAGGGGCAGAGGTTCTCGTTTGGTGCTCAATTTAAAAAGTTTAAATTCATGGATAGTATACAGGCATTTCAAGATAGAGGGTATTTATTGCCTTTAAGATTGCTTCAAGAGGGCGACTGGATGGTCCAATTGGATCTAAAAGGCGCATACCTTTCGGTTCCCTTCTTTGTTCCTCACAGGCCTTTTCGTCAATTCTTCTGGCAGGTTCAATGATACGAATACGAGGTTCTTCCGTTCGGTCTTTCGTCAGCCCCATGGAGTTTCACCAAGCTGATGAGACCAGTGGTAGAAGCTCTTTGCCCCAGGAGCGTCAGTTTAATCATTTATCTAGATTATTTAAGTCTGATGGCCCAGGATCCTTAGATGGTTGCTCTCCATCTTTCTTGGACAATCCAGCTATTACAGGAGTTGGGATTAGTCATCAACCAGCAAAATCTTGTCTGATTCCCTCCCAACGGATGGAATTTTTGGGATTCACGATCGATTCGGTGTTATCCCAGTTAATTCTTCCCTCTCAAAAAATTCAGAACATCAAGAGGGAGTTGAGGACTATCTTGCGAGACCAGACAATATCGTTGAGGTCAGTAGCTCAGATTGTGGGCCTTTTAGCTTTGTGTATTCAGGTGATATTCCTGGGCCCTCTACATTACAAGGCCCTTCAACGTCTCTAGATACAACATCTGCAGAAGGGGTTGTCTTATTCAGATTAGGTTCTACTCTTGAAGGAGGCCAGGGCGGAAATAAATTGGTGGCTGAACCACATGGGGGCCTGGAGCGGCAGGGCGATTTTTGTCAGCGTCCTGGATGTCTTTCTGAGGCACTAGGTGCGGGACTCTATTCACATAAGGTCGCTGGTCGAAGAATGAACTTCAACTTCATATAAACTCTCTGGAATTAGCAGGTTCCTTTGCTATCAGGAGCCTTTTCCCTGCCAAGTCGGATTGTTGCATTCTGCTGAGAACGGACAATGTTTCAGCAGTTAGCTATGTCAACAGACGGGTGAAGAAGTCTTGGATGTTGCCAGAGTTAGCGAAGGATTTTTTGCATTACTGTCTGAAACATCGGATTTCAGTCATTGCGGAGTATCTTTCGGGTGCGAGGGATTCAGTGGTGGATTGATATTCTCGTCACCTCCAAGACTTCAGCGATTGGAGATTGCACCCAAAGATCTTCGTACAACTCAATCGCATTTGGGGACCTTGTTCAGTGGACTTCTTTACCTCTCGGCTCAACTGGCAAACCACTGTCTTCTTCAGTTGGGACCCAGATCCGGGGGCTCTGGTGACGGATGCATTCTTGCAGGATTGATCCGCCCACAAGGGGTATGCATTCAGTCCATTCTGTATGATCCCCGGAGTCCTGGCCGAGGTAGGTCGTCAGAAAGCTAAACTTGTCTTAGTGACGCCACTCTGGAGGGTGCAGCCTTGGTTCCCCTTGGTTCTGGAGATGTTATGCAACATTCTTGTTCTAATCCCTCATCGCCAGAATCTGTTGCTGGACCCAGCAGGCCTTCCACATCCACTGATCATCTTGGATCAGCTGAAATTGGTGTCCTGCAGGGTTTCAGGGGTAGATGGAAATTGCCAGCCATTTCGTCTCAGGCTTCTACCTACATTGATCTGGCCTGGCACAGTGATAAACATAATCAGTATGCTTCGGCATGGCGGAAATGGGTTTGTTGGTGTAACGAGGAATTTGGATCCCTCTCAGGCGGATGTGTGTTCTGTAATTCATTTAGTTTCTTCTTTCGCAGAATAGGGACTGGCTTATAGGTCTTTGAACAATTATAGATCTGCTATTTCAGCAGTACATATTCCTGTTAATAGTAAACCTGTTGATAATGACCCATTGGTGTGTAAGCTGCTGAGGGGTATTCATTTTTTTAACTCCCCTCAACCTAAATATTCTTCCTTGTGGGACGTGAACATAGTTCTACGGCTTTTGAAATCCTGGCTGGATAACAAGTATTTGTCACATGAGCAATTATCAGCTAAATTAACAATGTTATTGTGCCTGATCTCTTATTATGTTATCTCATGTGTTCTGGGATGGAGAGACCAAAGAGAGAACTTGATAGAATAATAAATCCTAATAGCAAGGAACACATTTTACTAATGAATGATGAATTATGTGATGATATGGAAAAGTGCACAAAAAGAGTTTCCAAAGTGGGCTGGGGAAAGATTGGAAGGTTAAAAAGATTGTACCATATAATAATTTTGAAAAAAGATGCCCAGCCAAAAATTCATAAAATGCGGGATTTACCTGTGATGGTGAGGGAAGAGGTGAAATGTGAAATAGAAAAACTTTTGAAGGCTGGCATTACTGAGCAGGTGGAGGCAACCAAATGGATTGCACCATTAGCAGTAGCAAGACCACCTAATGGTAAAATACATCTATGCTTAGATTTGAAGGATCTGAATAGGAACATCATTGTAGAAAGGTTCTCTCTTCCAAAGATAAATGAAATGTTGTCATTGACAAAAGGTATGCCATGGTTTACATCAATAGATCTCTCCTCTGCATATCAAGTCCATTTGCACCAGGGGAGAAGGAATTTGACTGCATTCATGACACCTATGGGATGTTTTCACTTTGTTAGAATGCCGTTTGGGCTGGTCTTGGCGGTGGCTGTTTTTCAAATGTAATGTTCCAATTGTTTAACAGGAATGAGGGAACATTTTTCTTGCAAGATGATATTTTGGTTATGGGAGCGACAAAAAAGGAACATGATGAGAGAGTGAGAAAATTATTGGGAAAGTTAATAAATTGTGAGTTAACTGCTGAAGTCTAAAAATTTAAATCTGCTGTACAATTGTTAAATTACCTGGGGCATGCAATTACTAACAAGGGTGTGAGGCCTAACATGGAACTAGTGGAAGCTGTTAAGGATCCACCCAAACCAACTAATAAGGAAGAATTAAGGTCCTTTTTAGGACTAGTTGAATTTTATTCAAAGTTTGTCACAAATTTCGCTGATAAAACTTATAATCTAAGGCAACTGTTGAAGAACAAAGGTGAATTTAAATGAGATGACCTTTTACGAACAGAGTTTCAGCAAATTAATTGTAAAATGTGTCCTGCAAAAGTAGTTCAGGGTTTTGATCCGAAATTCAAATGTATAGTGATCACTGACTAGTTGTAAAGGCCTAGGAGAAGTACTATCACAGGTCACAAAGGGTGGAGGATAAGTGACAGTTACATATCCTTCCAGGGCATTAACTCCAGCCGTAGAATGCTAATCTGTAGTAGAAAAGGAAACTCTTGCTGTGGTATGGGGTCTGGAAAGGTTCCAACAGTTTATAGGGGGGTTTAAGATTTTGGCACAGCACAATCACAAACCTTTGTTAAAGTTGCTTAAGTCTGAGGGATTGTTAAAGGCTGCCCCTTCAACAGCTCGCATGTCAATTGAGATTATTTGACCAAAATTATACATTACAGTATGCGACAGGAGTTGAAAATAAAGACGCGGATTTCCTGAGTAGACCACCATTACCTTAGTGAGGAAGAAGAGTGGAGTACAGCCTGGACGGAGTATAAGGATGGTGTGGCAATAAATGAGAATGAATAGTGTGATGCCACGAAGGAGGATGAAGTATTGAAATTGATTAGAAAATGGGTTGTGGAAGGATGGCCAGTGAAAAGTTTTTTTAGACAATTTTGTGGGGGGCTTATGCGAAATTCGGGATGAATTATCAGTGATTGGTAATATCTCAATGAGGGGAGTAAGGTTGGAACCACTAGGTGTGTTGAGAAACCTCAAGATGTGTCTGTGCCATGAAGGTCATCTAGGAATCGTCAACAGTAAAAGAAGAGTTAAAGAAAACTACTGGTGGCCAGCTATGGATAGTGAAATTGAAAGAGTGGTGAGAGAATGCTTGGATTGTAACAGTGCTGATAAACCACAGGTAGTGTGCAAGCCTCCATTGGTCCTTGTTACTGTTCCTGAAATGGCTGGGGAAGTTGTTGGATTGGATATTATGGGACCGATTATAAATGAAGATGGATCTAATAACTTTGTGTTTGTGGGTATGGATTATTTCTCTAAGTGGCCAGAGGTTGCATTTGTTGAAAGAGCTGATTCACGGGCTGTAGTAAGATTCATGGATGAAGAGTTTTGAAGCAAAGGACTACCTAAAAAGATAATTACAGATAATGGGGTGCAGTTCAGGGCTGATGAGGTGAAGGAATGTTTCATTAGAAATGGTGTGGAGCATAAAATGACTTCAGTATACCACCCCTGGGGCAACGGAGAAGTGGTAAGATTTAGCCAGGACATAAAAGATACTTTACAGTCAGCTAGGTCTAGGAAGAAAGATTGAAAAAATGGAATAAAAAAATGCTTTGGATGTATAGGGTAATGCCTACAGTTTCAGGATATAGTCCTTTTATCATTGACGTGATGGGGCTGAAGGTTCATCCGCAAAAATATAGATGTAAGTGATGACAACCCCACTTGATTGCTAGATCCTCCCTCTCAGTTGGAGGATATCTATTTTCTCTATCTATTAGCGCCCTACTGGCAAATGCTAATGTTGTCCAAACTACCTTTTCATGTTCTTGAAGCAAAGTAGCGCCCGATACGACCGGGCTCTTGTCCACCACCAGCTAAGTGTTCTTTGGAATGTCAAGGTATACCGTTGAAGGGTCATGTGAAAGCACAGTCTTGATACTGTTGAATGTCCCCTCTGCATTGCATTCCCTCTTGGTATTGGCTTTGGTTAGCGCTCTCAAGAGTTCAGAAAGGGTGGGCAAACGAATCTGCCACAGTAATACTGATAAAGCTCCTCACTTTTATGGCACATGTAGGCGCAGGAGCTCCTCAAATGGCCTCGGACTTGCATGGGTCTACCTTCGACCTCTCCTCTGAAAACACATATTCAAAGAACTCCATTTGTGTCTCCAAACATTAAAACTATTCTGTGTGCACTGCATGGCATGATCAGATTGTTGTTTATGTAATGCACGTAGCCATTGGTGATACTCCACCAGAGACGTCGAGAATGTCACCACTGAATTGCAGAACACCCTCAAGCCCAGACAGCATTTCATGAATGGCATTATGAAACACCTCTCCTGCAGAAGAAGTTCCAAAGCTCAGCCATTTGTATCTCCGAAGTTCCCACTGAGTTGAGAAGGTCATGATATACCTGCTGGCTCAGGTGAGCATCAACTAGTGGTGTCCGCGTTTATGTCTAATTTGGGGAACCATTAATCTCCATTAAGGTCTACAAGGATGTCATTCATAGTGTGTGTGATATGTCACAAATTGGTTTACGTCCATCACATTGACTGACATTCTTGTTCACTGTGTCAATTAGCCATCTTACTAGTGGGCCTGTGATCATCACTTTGCAGGTGGGCTGGGGCCAATGTTTGTCCTTTCCTTGTCTGGAGTATGAAACTAAAAAAGACTTCTTGATCTTCCTTGTCACATTCACTCAGTCTTTCTCGCTGGGTGTTCTTTCATTGTTAGTTGGCTAAGCACTGACATTACGCATTTTCTCCCCGAGGATATTTCTTCCCTTGACATCCAGGGCTTCCTTTTTCATATGCATTGTTCTACAAATTCTGTGCATCATCGTGCCGTGTGTCGAGGGTACCTCCGTTTCATCAGCCCAGCTGTTAAACAGATCATGAGAGCTGGCCAATATCAGTATGTCCTCAACCTTCATCCCTGGTTGGTGTAGTATCAGTATCTCAACACCGACAATCTGCATCCCTGTATGATCTGGGCTCAGACTAAATTGTGTGGGTCATCATTGGTGCAAATGCTGGCCAGCTTTCTTAACCGGACATAGAACACATCCATTGCCCTTCCTTCGGCTGGATATGTAAGTAGGGAGCTCAATGGACATTGAATTCCCCAAGGCCAGGGGACTGCGGCTGCAGGGGTACCTTTAAGTGTCAGGATATCTTCAACAAAGCCAGTCACGGACAGGCGGGGGGGCCTCTGGATTCATGGTGGACACAAGGTCGTAACCGCCTGGGGACTTGCTCTGGACTGGTGGGCCACTTGGACATGGGCCATGGGCGTCGGGTGCAGACTGGCCAGGGCTCGTGGATTCCGGGTGGTCCTGGAGACCTTCTTGGAAGTTTCTTTGTGGACCTGGAGCTTTCCTCAGGAGTTCTTGATCCTGTGGTAGGCAGGCAGTCCTCTGGGCGAATAAAGAGGTCGCTGATCCTGCAGGATGCATCACCTTTTTGTAGGAGGAGTCTTGAAGTTGCAGACAGGCCGGTAGGGCTGGGACCAAGTCAGTTGTCTTCTGGACTCTTCACTGCTGGGGTCAGCTCTTCAGTCCTTCTACTTGAGGTTGTCACAAATCTAAAGACCAAGGTTCAGAGGTGCCCCTAAATACCAGATTTAGGGGCATTACAGGGGTCAGAGGGCAAAAGCCAATGGCTACTGACAGAGTGGCTACACCCTTCCTGTTCCCACTACCTTTGAGGAGGGGGCACGTTCCTATCTCTATTGGCTATCCTCCTTTAAAGCAAGATAGAGGAGACTGCAAGGAGGGGGTCACTTCACCTCTGGGCACCCTAGGGGTGGTCACAGCTGAAGTGGTCACTCCTCCTTGTTTTTACAAATTTTCCTGCCGGACCTGATGCAAAAAGTGGGGCTTGGTCTGTGGGGCAGGCATCCCCACTAGCTGGAGTGCCCCTGGGCAATGTCACAAAAAGCAGAGATTTTGAGGCTCAAATCCAAGTGTTTCAGTTCCTGCAGGGGGGAGGTGTGAAGCACTTCCACACAGAGCAGGCTTTGTTCCTGACCCCAGAGAGCACAAAGGCTCTCACCCCATGGGGTAAGAAACGTGCCTGTTAGTGGCAGGATGGCACAGACTGGTCAGCCTTACTCTAGAGGGTTGGGTAAAATACAGCAGCATCTCTAAGCTGCCCCCTGTGTGCATTTTTCAATAAAACCAACACTAGCATCAGTGTGGGTTTATTGAGCTGAGATGTTTGATACCAAACTTCCCAGTCTTCAGTGAAGCCACTATGGCTCTGTGGAGTTCGTAATGACAACCCCCAGCCCATGTACTCAATATCGCTACACTGCACTTACAGGGTCTAAGAATCGACTTAGACACTGTAGGGGCATATTGTAGCCAATTTAGTTATAGCTTCACACACATTATTTTAGTGAACAAGGCCTTCCGCTGTGCACTTTAACCTAGATATATTTTATTCAGCTTAGTTTATTATTTTAACAATAGCCACATTTGTGGTCTTGTTTTATTTTTCTCTATCTAGCTATTCTTTGCCTAGGTCAGTACTGCGTTCTTAAACAAGACATTCCTTTCACTCTGTGCTTTCCTCAAGGCTGCAGTAAGATAGGTTGCCGGCAAAAGTGGTACGCTTTGTCTTCAATGTTCACAGAAACATACACACTCTTACGTGGGGATCCTCTCTTGGCACATCTGCTGTTTTATTATAAAAAACACTACTTTGACCCATGTACGTTAGAGGGAAATTCCAGCCAGATGACCACAACTGTATGCTGATTGCTGAATGCTGTGCTGCTTATGTAGACTTCAGGCCTCTTGCTCAGGTATGAGGGTTGATGTCTTCCCAGGGGAACCTGAAGGGCAGAACTAGAGCTTAACATGCTGTGCTCTAATATAGCCTAGGTAGGAATTATATTAGTGACTCTAGTGATAATATAGTAGTGTTATTTGTATGCTTTACTCTCCTTGTCACAATTTTAATCCTTTCATGCTTCATCGTCCTAGTTATTGCAGTACATGCTTTATTATCTAAGATGCAGCTATTTCAATAAAACCTTATTGAACTCTATTCTGCCTCTAATTGTCCTTGTATATGTTAGACTAATGTAACTGAGAGAAACAGATGAGATCTGAGTGACCACGATTCCCCTGAGGATTCATTTATGTCATGCGCTCAGTTGCCCAATCATCCCTACTCTTGGGTGGAGATGAGGCACTGCTAGTTAGCCGGAACAAAACCCAGACTAGGCCGACAGCTGTCACCTGTAGTGGGCTCAGACTCCTCAGTCCCCCACTGTGCATGTGATTCTGCAGCCCAAATCCAGTAGTCTCATTAGAATAATGAGAGCCTACGCGACACAGCTATGCTCTCACCTGTGGTATAGTGTACCCTGCCTTAGGGCTGTAAGGCCTGCTAGAGGGGTAACTCACCTATGCCACACGCAGTGGTTTGTGGGCATGGCACCCAGGAATGGGTGTCATGTTGACCTTGCCTTTTTCTCCCCACCAGCACACACTAGCTACAATGGCAGTGTGCATTTGTTTAGTGAGGAGTCCCTTAGCATGGCATAATACATGCTGCAGCCCTTAGGCTTCTTCCCTGGTCACAGAGCTCTTAGTGTCAGTGGTACCTTTTGCAAGGGACTTAGTTGTGTAGGGGAGTGCCAATTGTAGAAGCAATGGTACAGTTTAGGGAACTAGCACAGGTGCTGGGGCCTGGTTAGCAGGATCCCAGCACAAACTCAGTTAAGTTAGCATCACATATCAGGCAAAAAGTGGGAGGGTAACCATGACAAAAGGGGCACTTTGCTACACACCCACCTCCCAAATGAAAGAGGATGAGACTAACCTTTCCCAAGAGAGTCTTCATTAAGTGGAAAAACCTGGAAAGTCCAACTGCATTGGCATGGGTAATCCCAGGTCTGTGTTCCACTCTAAAGTCTAATTCCGGTAGGGAGATGGACCAGCTCAAAAGTTTAGGGTTGTCACTTTTCATATGCATAAGCCACCTGAGAGGTCCGTGGTCAGTTTAAACAATGAAGTGAGTATGATCTTAACTTCTTCAGGGGGCAAACCACACTATTGGCCTCCCTATCAATGGCACTCCAACGCGGTTCCCTGGAGAGTAACCTTCTGCTAATAAAAGCAACAAGTTGGTAATGGCCATCATCATTGGTTTGGGCCAGGACTGCTCCTATCCCATGTTCAGAGGCGTCTGTCTGCACAGTGAACTGCTAGAGTAGTCTGGAACTTTGAGAAATGGTGCTGAGCACATTTCTTCTTTCAGGGTGTCAAAGGCCTTTTGATAACTAACAGTCCAGTTAATTTTCTTGGGCATCTTCTTGGAGGTGAGCTCTGTGAGGGGAGTCACAATGGACCCATACCCTTTTACAAACCTGCTGTAGTATCCAGTCAAGCCAAGAAATGCCCTGACTTGAGTCTGGGTTTTAGGAGCTTCCCAGTCCAGAACTGTCTGGATCTTGGGCTGTAAGGATTGCACTTGGCCTCGACCTGCAAGGTGGCCCAAGTATACAACAGTACCCTGCCCTGTCTGGCATTTGGATGCCTCAATAGTGAGGCCTGCAGATTGCAGGGCCTACAAAACCTTCCCAAAATAGAGCAGGTGATCCTGCCAGATGAAGCTAAAGACAGCAATGTAATGTAGATATGATGCACCAAAGGTCTCTAAGGCAGCAAGAACTTGATGCACAAACCTTTGGAAGGTGGCAGGGGCATTCTTTAAACCAAGGGGCATAGTAGTGAACTGATAATGCCCAACCAGTGTAAAGAATGCTGTATTTTCTTTTGCTCCTGGTGCCATGCAAATTTGCCAGTACCCTGCAGTCAAGTCAAAAGTACTGAGAAACTTTGCTGCACCAAATTAGTCTATCAGCTAATCAGTCCTGGGTATAGGATGAGCATCTGTTCGATGACAGAGTTGAAGACTCTGTAGTCCGCACAAAACCTCATTTCTTTCTTTCCACCCTAGGGATGAGGCATGGGGATTAGGCCCACTGGGCTAGCCCAGGGGCTGTCAGAGGGTACAATAACCCCTAAATCGAGCATCTTGTTTACTTCAACGTTGATGCTCTCCTTAATTTGGTCAGACTGCTGATAGATCTTGGATTTGATAGGCAAGCTGTCTCCAGTGTCCACATCATGGGTACACCAGTGTGTCTGTCCAGGGGTTAAGGAGAAGAGCTCTGCATGCTGCTGCAAGACGTGCCTGCAGTCAGCCTGCTGTTGGGCAGAGAGGGTGTCTGAGTAGACAACTCCTTCCACTGACCATCTTGGGAACTGTTAGAGAGGAGGTCAGGGAGGGGCTCACTTTCTGCTTCCTGATCCTCATCAGTAACCATAAGCATGGTTACATCAGCTCAGTCACATAAAAGCTTGAGGCGGTTCGCATGGATCACCCTCTTGGGTGTCCTGTTAGTGTCCAGGGCTATCAAGTAGGTGACTTCACTTTTCTTTTCCAGGATAGGGTAAGGGCCACTCCATCTATCCTGAAGTGCCCTGTGTGCCACAGGCTCCAGAATCCACACCTTCTGTCCTGGTTTAAACTCTACCAGTGCAGCAGTTTGGTCATACCACTGCTTCTGGATATGCTGTCTGGCCTCAAGCATTTTGGATGCTTTCTCCATGTACAATGCCATCCTGGAACATAGGCCCAGTATATAGTCCACAACATCTTGCTTGGGTTCGTGAAGAGGTCTCTCCCAACCCTCCTTCACGAGACCAAGTGGTCCCCTAACAGGATGGCCAAAAAGAAGTTCAAAAGGTAGAAACCCTGCTCCCTTCTGAGGCACCTCTCTGTAGGCGAAAAGCAGGCATGGCAAGATGACATCCCATCTCCTTTTGAGATTTTCAGGGAGTCCCATGATCATACCTTTCAATGTCTTGTTGAACCTCTGAACAAGTCCATTTGTTTGTGGATGGTATGGTGTGGTGAGTTTGTAAGTCAGTCGACGCTCATTCCACAGGTTTCAGATAAGCCGACATGAAGTTGGCCCCTCTGTCAGAAACTACCTCCTTAGGAAACCCTACCCTGGTAAACATACCAATAAGGTCTTTTGCAATTGCAGGGCTGTAGGGGACCTAAGGGGAATTGCTTCAGGATACCTGGTAGCATGATCCACTACTATCAGTATATAATGGTTTCCTGAGGCTGTGGGTGGCTCAAGTGGACTCACTATGTCCACACCAAACCTTGCAAACGGAACCTAACCACTAGTAGTGGAATTAAGGTGACCACCTGCCTTACCACTGGTTTGACAGGCGACACAAGAGCTGCAAAACTCTTTCACCTTTTGAAACATGTTGGGCCAATAGAAATGATTAGCCTAGTCCAAGTTTTGGTTTGGCCTGGATGCCCAGCTAGGGGGATGTCATTGACTAAAGTGAGGAGGAATTCCCTGAACTGTTGAGGCACTACCACTTTCCTGGTTGCACCAGGTTTGGGGTCTCTGGCCTCGGTGTACAAGAGTCGCTCCTCCCAACAGACCCTACTGGAGCCACTGACATCTCCCTTTTCATGTGCAGCAGCCTGCTGTCTCAGGCCTTCAAGTGTGCAACAGGTTGCTGGCACGACCGGTCCCTAGATGGTCCCCTGGGGCCCAAGAGCTCAACCTGATAAGGTTCAAGTTCCATGGGCTCAGTTTCCTCGGAAGTGGTTAAGATTTCTTCCTGAGAAGAGGAGCCTTGGCCTTTCTGCTGTTCAGAAGCAACTGGTCCCTCAGTCTTCTTGCCTTTCCTTTTGGAAGGTTGGGCCATTATTCCTGGCTCCAACACTTCTTTTCCACCCCGTGCCTGGCGTTGTGCTCTAGTTTTCACACGCACCATCTCAGGCATTCACTGCATGCCAGCAAGGCTTTTGAGTTCTGCTTCAGCCCATGCTTAGGACTCCAGATCATTCCCTAGCAGACATTCAGATGGGATTGCAGAAGAGACCACTTCCTGTTTCAGGCCAGTAACCCCTCCCCATTCTAAGGTCACCATAGCCATGGGATGTACCTTAGTTAAATTATCAGCATTGGTAACTGCATATGTTTGTCCAGCCAAATACACTCCTAGGGAAATCAGTTTTTCTGTCACCATGGTGACACTGGCACCTGTATCCCTCAGGGGGGCTTCTATTCTAGTCCGAATAATCAAGGTATACTGTCTGTATTTGCTCATATTATGGGGTAGATAGCAAGAGTGGCAACATCTACCCCACCCTCAGAGACTAAAATAGCTGCAGTGTGAATCCTGATTTGCTCTTGGCACACTGTAGGTCCCACCTGGAGACCGGCTCTACCAGAGCTAGGTGGTGCAATACTAGCGGGATTCTTTTTGGGACAGGCCAAGTCTCCAGTTTGGTGTCTATTCTGTCTACAGTTGAAACACCAGGCCTTTTTGAGTTCAAAGCTTCTACCTTTGTACCCATGAGTGGATAGTGAAGAAGCTTAGGGCCCACTCTCCTGAGCAGGTTTTTGGATGCCTTGAGAATACTCTTTACTTTTATATTTAGGTGTCTCACCACCCTTCCCTTGAGGAGGCTTAGTAACCCCTTTCTTTTGGTGACCCCCAGTAGAAGTCTTGGTCACCTTAGTCATGACCCAGTGGTCTGCATTTTTTCCCAATTCTTGGGGAGAAATTGGACCTAGATCTACCAGCTTCTGAAGCAACTTTTCATTGAAGCCGTTACTCAAGATGTGTTCTTTTATAAACAAATTGCAGAGCCTATTATAGTCACGCACGTCACTTCCAGTTAATCAACCATCTAGTGTTTTCACTGAGTAGTCTACAAAATCAACCCAGGAGTAGCTCGAAGTTTTATGAGCCCTCCTGTACTTAATAGTATACTCCTCAATGGTGAGTCTAAAGTCCTCAATCACGGTAGCCTTCATGAGGTCATAGGACTCAGCATCTGCTCCAGTGAGTGTGAGAAGCCTACCCCTACACTTACCAGTGAACAGTTCCCAAAGGAGAGCTCCCCAGTCAGACCTTTTTACTTTCCTCACTCCACAAGCCCTGTCAAAGGCTGTGAACCATTTGGTGATGTCATCATCATCCTCATACTTGGAGACAATCCCTTTGAGAATTTTAGGGTCACAGGATTGCTCTCCATCCCTAATTATTAGGTTGCTGCCACCATTAATTGGTGTTAAGCCCATTTCTGCTCTCCCTCTCTATAGCCAGGAGGCTTCTCTCCAAAACGAGTCTTTTGGCCATCCTTGCTAAAAGGAGGTCGTCTTCCCTGAGGCTGCCCTCAGTGTTCTCAGAGGAACCCGACTCACCTGTGTGAGACCCAGGTCCTGCGAGTACTATCCTTGGAGTCAGGGCCACAGAGGCCCTGTCCTCCCTAGTTAGGTTAGGAGGGGGAGATCATCCTCCTGATCCCTAACTCCTTCCCCATCTGAGGGGAGGTTTCCTCCTCAGCAGGGTGTTCCTTTGCATACTCTGCCAGGAGCTCTTGTAGATTGAGCTTAGTAGGATTGGAACCAGTTTTGATTTTTCTGAGACTGCTGAGGGACCTTAGCTCTCTCCTCCCATGATAGAGGTAAGAGGTGAGGTTGAGTTCCACAACCATGTCCTCTGAGCTTCTCATTATATTACAAAGGTTCAGGATTTCTTTTAGAACAACTATTTCTAGCTACTTACACCTAACTACAGTAACTTTTTAAACTTTTAGGAAATGCTAAAGGGGACTTAACCAACACCCTAGCAAGACTTTTAATATTTTGGAAAAAACTGTCAATTCAAAAATCAATTGATTATAAAGGCAATTTTGGTAGTTACTTGTGTGACCAGATGTTGGCTGAGTAGTCCAACAAATCCAAAGCCATAAACCTCACCGCTGATCCACCAATGTAGGAATCTGACTCTGTATATACTATACCAAAATGAGGGAGCCACGGGTCAACACCAAACACATACCCGCAGCGGCACAAGAGTGGCCGGGTGCAGGGTGCAAACACAGCGTCCGGCACCCAATGCTATTCAATGGGAGGAACTCTGGGGGTCACAAAGAGGCTGCAGGCTTGGTCCAGGAGAACTGCTGAGGAAAACCATGGCTGAACAGGTAAGTAGGGACCTCACAGGATGTCGTTTGACTGTTGGTTGAATTCCCCTAGGTCAGGGGGATACAGCTGCAGGGGTACTCTTAGGCGTCAAGAAATCTTTACCGGAGCCCGTTGCGTTCAGGGAGGTTCTCAAGCTGCAGGCGTCGTCGTGTTGGTCAGGAGAACTCAACCCAGGGTGGACTCAATGGCAGAATCGCCTGGGGACCTGCTCTGGACCAGTGGGCAACCTGGACATGGGCCGTGGGCGTAAGGTGCAGAGTGGGCAGGGCTGCGGATTCAGGGCGGCTCTGGAGTCTTTCTTGGAAGTTTCTTTGTGGACAGGGCCGCTATCCTCGAGAGGTTTTGATCCTCTGGTAGGTAGGCAGGCAGTCATCTGGGGGTTAGTAGAGGTCACTGGTCCTGCAGATTGCGTTGCCTTTTTGTAGCAGGAATCTTGAAGCTGCAGATAGGCCGGTACAGCTGGGATCAAGTCAATTTTGTCAGGAGTCTGCTGGAGTCGGCTGTTCAGTCCTTCTTCTTGAGGTCATCAGGAATCTGAAGAGCAAGGTTTAGGGGTGCCCCTAAATACCAGATTTAGGGGTGTTGCAGGGGTCAGAGGGCAGTAGCCAATGGCTACTGACCCTGAGAGTAGCTACACCTTTCCTCCCTTTGGGGAGTGGGCCACATTCCTATCCCTATTGGCTATCCTCCTCCAAAGCAAGATGGAGGATTCTGCAAGGAGGGGGTCACTTCAGCTCTGCACACCGTAGGGGTGGCCCCAGCTGCAGTGGTCACTCCTTGTTTGTCCTAATTTTCCCCACTGGGCCTTCTGCCACAAGTGGGGCTTCATCTGGGGGCGGAAGGGGCATCTCCACTAGCTGGAGTGCCCTGGGACAGTGCAACAAAAGGCAGGAGCCTTTGAGGCTCACTGCCACGTGTTGCACGTCCGCACAGAGCAGGCTTTGTCCCTGACCCCAGAAAACACATAGGCTCTTATCCAATGGGGTCAGAAACTTGTCTGTTAGTGGCAGGTTGGCACAGACCAGTCAGCCTTACATTAGAGGGTTGGCTAAAATACAGGTGGGCATCTCTAAGATGCCCTCTGTGTGCATTTTTTCAATAAATCCAACACTGGCATCAGTGTGGGTTTATTGAGCTGAGAAGTTTGATACCAAAACTTCCCAGCCTTCAGTTAAACCACCATGGAGCTGTGGAGTTCGTAATGACAAACCCCCAGCCCATGTACTCAATATGGCTACACTGCACTTACAGGGTCTAAGAGTGGACTTAGACACTGTAGGGGCATATTGCTCATGCACCTGTGGTGGTGTGAATCATGCCTTAGGGCTGTAAGGCCTGCTAGAGGGGTGACTTTCCTATGCCACAGGCAGTGGTTTGTGGGCATGGTGCCCAGAGATAGGTGTCATATCGACTTTGCCTTTTTCTCCCTACCATCACACACAAGCTGCAATGGCACCATGCATGTGTTTGGTGAGGGGTCCCTTAGGGTGGCATAATACATGCTGCAGCCCTTAGGGACCCTCTCTGGTGACAGAGCCCTTAGTACCACTGGTACCTTTTACAAGGGACTCAGCTGTGTGCCAATTTTAGAATCCATAGTACAGTTAAGGGAAAGAACACAGGTGCTGGGGCCTGGTTAGCAGGATCCCACCACACACTCAGTTAAGTTAGCATCAGATATCAGGCAAACATGCGTGGTGGGTAACTATGCCAAAAGGGACACTTTCCTACACTCGCCCTCTTCCTGATTTCAGCAGGTTGGTTAATGCCTTCGGGAGGCCCAATAGAATGTAATTAGGGAATCTGGGTAGGTTGTTATCGTATATTTTATCCACGTCTCCCAGCACGTCCGCCCAAAACTGTTGAATCTTGGGACAATGACAAAGCAGGTGTGTTAGTGTGCCAGGCTGGCTGCACTGCCTCCAGCAACTGGCACTCCCACCCTGCTTCTATTGCACCACCCTAACTGGCAAGCAGCATTTCCTTACCTGCGGTGCTACATGCAAAGACTTGTGCTCTGTGTATAATGTCGTGCCATTCTTCAGCTGTAAATATGCGCTCTTGCTCCCGCTCCCAGCGCTGCTGTGCCGGCAATTTAGAGTGGGTTGTCGGCGTGAGAAGAAAAGCTTGTATGTGAGAGAGGATATGTTTGGCTCTGTGACGTGTGATAAACCATTTTTTAAATGGTGTGAGTGGTTGATTGGCATATAGGAGAACATGAGGCTGCATAACCCAGTGGTGAATGGCAATTTATTTCCAGTATGCAGTGGATGGAAGGGCATAAGCATTTTGGAGTCGTGAGAAGTCCATGATCACAGACCTGGTCAAAGAAGTCTACTATCCTCTTGCAGTAAGCCTCCTGCCAGCATTAAAAGGTGGACTCCTGTAGCGCTGGGAGAAAGTCTGCGTTCCTTATCAGTGGTGTCTGGGGTAGCATACAGGAGGGAAGCATCTTGGTACCTGTACCTTCTCCCATACCCCAAGTGTCGCCTGACTGACAGGTGATACATAAACACCTGGTAGGCAGTATGGCTTGGGGAGCCATGGCGCATACCATATGTGGATTCCACCAATGGCTTGATCTGTGAAGCACCAGTGCTGATAAGTACAAGGTCTAGCACGTTCTACTAGGTGCCTAAGCTGCGCAGCCTGATAGTTTCACACTAGGTAAGGTATTCCCAGTCCCCCCCTTCTGCCTAACTCAGGTAAGCCTTCTTCGCCACTGGGGCTTTTGTCCCTACCCAGCAAAAAAAGTCCTCTATGAGCTGTTGTAGTTTGTCCAGCATGTGTGCAGGGGGATGTAAGGATAGTGTCTGCATGACGTATAAATCCTAGAGAGCAAGGCCATCTTGACCACCCTATATTTCTTCCAGGAGGAGGGATTATCTTTGGTGTTGGAATGGAGGGTAGCGTAGCTGCTATCTGCAGTATGATCCAGTGTGGAACAGATTTAAAAACTTAGGTATTTAACACCATGAGTGGCCCTAGTGAAGGGGAAGAGAAGCTCAAGTTGGTCTTGCTCATATTTAGGGATAGTGAGGTTTAGGGCTTGGGTTTAAAAAAAAAAAAAATAACGTTGAATCCAGATGCCTGCCCGAACGCTTCCATTTTGCGCATTAGTGGTGGCAAGGAAGTGCGTGGCTGCGTTATTGCGATCATAACATCATTGGCTTGTAATGCCAGCTTATGTTCCAAGCCCCCCCCCCCACCCCACTGGTAGTGCTGCTATGTGGGCATAGTGCTGCACCCGTTCAGCGAACTGCACCATATGGAGGGCAAACTATAATGGTGATAGTGGACAAACCTGGCTGGTGGCCATTGCCACCAAGAACGGGCATGACAGTAGCCCATTAATCCTAACCACTGCCATACGGTTCGCGTAGCTACACCTGACGCAGCATTGAAACCTTGCACCCAATCCAAACACAGCAAGTACCAAACGGAGGTACCACCAGGACATGCGGTCAAATGCCTTCTCAGCATTGACGAATCAGAGGAGTGCCGGCAAACTTCAGCTGTGTGTTTTATCAAGAAGAAGGCAGAGGCGTTTGGTGTTGTCGCTGCAGCCTCTCTCTTGGATAAACCTGGCCTGGTCAGGGTTGGTGAGGCATTGCATGTAGGGTGCTAGATGGGATGCCAGAATACTGGTAAAAACCTTGCCATCATTGTTCAGCAGGGATATGAGGCGGTATGAGGAACAATACACAGAGACCTTACCAGGCTTGAGGAGGACACAATGACTGCCTGTTTCATGGTGTCTGTAAGACTGCCTGTTTCACTGAAAGAGTTGTAGAGGCAAGCTAGGAGAGGGGCAAGGAGAGTTGCAACTGCCATATAAAAATCTGAGGTGTATCCATCCTGACCGGGCGCTTTACCCGGGGGCAGGTGTTGGGGTGCAGGCTCCCCCTTGGCTATTCAGATCACAGCACTCATACTTTTTGTGCACTTCAAGGTCACTAAATAAACATAGGCTGGAAACCCGCCAAATAAGGAAAGTGGCACTTCAAGGTGATCTGTATTTATACTTCTTTGCTGAGACATTTGCACCCCTGAGAATGCAGCACGGACGCCGGCACCCCACAGGCAGGCCCCACATTTTCAAGACCTTTCCTCTAGATCATGGATACTCAAAGTACGGCCCGCTGGCCTCATGCGGCCCCTCTGACCTTTACATGCGGCCCCTCTGGCAACTTGAGCACTGGGCAGCTGTTTGCTCAACTCCACACAAATAATAAAAATATTAAATAGACACACAATCATTTCTTTCAAACTTATTTGGTGTTAAAGAAAAGAAGTAACTAGGGACTCCTGCACTTAACTTTAAAAACGCCTTCATTTTTAAATACACCTTGCAGCACAAGTGTAAAACCAAGAAAGTCTCTTCAAGATTAAAAAAGTGTATTTATTCAGAACATTTTTGCCTTAGTAAAATTTATTTTATCAGTGCATTGAGATGTATACATTTAAAAGTGATAGTTTTCATACATACATTTGGAAACAAATTCTTTCCTCTACCCTGAGACAGCATCAATAGTACAGTAAAGAGGCAAGCCACTTGCTATGTGCACTTTATGGGTGGCCTGGGTTCCTATCATACATTAACAACATTACAGTTTAATAAATCAAACATAGAAGCAGGTTTTGTGCAGCGCACACCATGAATCATGTATTTCGAGGTCATCTTAAATGTGATAATGTAGAAAAAGGAGGGAAAGTGAGACTAAACAATTGCCTAGGATCACACAATTTGGAAAAGTGGGTAAGCTGCGATTAATTCCAGGTTTTCTGTTTTCCCATTGTTTTTTTCAGCCACTAGATGTATATCATTTGCTTCTCTTTCACCTACCTTGCCACCAATCCCTCCAGCTACCCCACCCGACCGCCACTGCCCTGACATCAATGCGGCCCCCAGGCACGTCACAGACCAAACCTTTTGGCGCCTGGGAAAATGTTTGCGAGTACCCATGCTCTAGATGAACACACTGAGGAATTCACACCAGGATAACCGTTTACATAATTTTATTGAAAGTTAAAAAGCTCTGCTAGTACACACAACATGATTAGTGATGAATATAAAAACAATCAGGAAAGCAGCAACTATGTTTACAGGTAAAAAGAAAAGAAGAAAATATTGCAAGATGATTATTAAAATCAAGCATATATTTTAGAATCTGATGAGATAGTTTCCTAACCCCTCCATCTGCCTAGGCTAAGCTTAATACAAGAAGGAATCCTATTAGATAACAAGCCAGAGAGAGACACCCATATACCTTGGCAGAACAGAAAGTTCTGTTCTAGACGTCAGAAAGAGTTACAGGCCACATCATTTAATAAGCCGCAGTCAGACAAAATGTGCAGAAGCAGTATCCTTTGAAAGGGACGATGCTGATATCACAGTCTTGGCTGTACCCGCGCAGCACCTCCTCCTGCCTGGCGTAATAGGTGTTCAGAGCTTTCGTCAAATTTTGTGCAGAATTTGCTTTAAAATAATTTTAAAGGGGGCGTGGCCAAGATGGTGGATGGGTGAGACGTGTCCTTGAGTCTCTCTGTCCCTGGCATCATTTATGTGACACAGCTGCCCACTAACGCGGGTACCAACCACCCCCCACCCCACGATTCATGAGCATCGGTCGAGCAAGCCCTGGGGAGCCAGCAGACAGTGTGGGGGCCCCGGGGCTCGCATCTGGGAGACCTTGGGGCTGCCCTCCTGGAGGACAGACATGGCCACCAGAGACAGATACAAGAGAGGCCCGGTGGCAGCCAGGCGTGGCGGTGAGAGGCCCATCCCTGCCTCGTGGCCACATCAGTGGCTAGGCTGAGAAGGGACTGTTGCACCACAGAGGAACAGAGAGCCAGTGACAGCACCAGAGACTCTGCAGGCACCTCTGGCTGCCCTCTTCCACCCCCCCAAACCTTCTTCAGACAGGAGAAGGGAGCGGCATTGCATACACCTTCCGTCGAGACCCTGGGGGTGCGAGGGGGGCACAGTGGTGCACGTGGCCCCCGCAGCACTGGAGCAGTGATCTGCGGTGGGTGTGGCTGGGGACCCTGAACATTAGCCCCCCTGAGTCTCAGCGCCTCAGTGGAGGCCTGGGGAAGCCAGGCATCAGCCCTTTTCAGCAGCAGAGGGCGGAGGGCCTGGAGCTGAGGCCTGGACTGGTTGGCTGTCCCTACTGCCCTGCCACCCTGGGGGCTGTCTGGAGGCCCCCCTGGAGGGACAGCTCTGACGTGAGATCAGGTGACCACCTCCCTGCCACCACCAAACTGGCACCATGGCTGGGCTCCCTGGTGAGGCGTGGGTCCCACGAGGTGCCCCCTGGACCTGATCCTGGTTCTGCCTGACACCCTTTGGGACTGGACTGGAGAGCTGCTTGCACAGCTTTCATCAACCAACGGTACTGGACGGCCAAGGGCCCCAGGCCCGGATTTGGTGGCTGGCGTTCATCTGGTGAAGGTGCATGATTGAGGCCTAAGCCCCTAGGACTGGCTGGGTCGAGCAGACAAGGACATTGTTTGGACTCCCATTGGCAGCACCGGGCCCTGCTGACTCCGTGGGAGACGAAAGTGCCCACACAGAGAGGGGTATGTGGGCTTGGAGGCTGCGATGGCCAGACTAAATCACCTTTGGTGGACGCCACCCACTACATATTGAGGTCGGGCTGGCTACCTCAGAGTCATGTCGGCCATTGACAGTTTTGAACTTTGCCAATCCCAGCAAACAAGGGATTCCTCAGTGGCTGGAGCTGTGGTTTCACACCTCCTAGACGGACTAGGGCCCCACTGCTGCGGTGGCACCTGCCACCTCAGGGAGGAGTGGGCTTTCCCTTCACCTTTAGTAGAGGGGGTAATAGAGACCAAGGCTATGGCTAGCGGATGAGGGAAAAGGGATTGCACGCTGAGAGACATGCTCGTCAAGCCCACCACAGCTCACACTGCAGGGGTCCAGCTTCGTCAATGGGATCAGACGCCACGTCGGACGTGGAGGGGACGAACGGCGTGGTGACATGTTTGTTCCTGGAGGCCCTCTTCGCTTCCCTCTGGGACAACCTCCACACTCTCGGGAAAGACCCCTCAAATGCCCTCAAGGAGGTCTACCATGACATCGACAGCTTGGGAGTCTCATTGCTGTAGGACCATGAAATCAGTCACGATGAAGAGATTGAGTAGTTGCAGCAGGTGGTCTGCAGCTCAAGGACCAGCAGATGGACCTCCAGGTGCACGTTAAAGATTTCGAGAACAGATTGCAGCGCAATAACATCTGCATCAGAGGCGTACCCACCGGGGCCGAGGAGGCGGACATAACTCAGTATGTGACAAACCTTTTCCCCTCGATTCTCGAGGTATCTCCGGAGACTGAAATAAAGCTGAACAGAGCACATAGTCGGCCCTAAAAGACCAGATTCGTCCCTCCCCCCAGGTGTACATTCTGAAATGCGTCCAAGAGTTTCCACTTAAGGAGCGCATCCTCCATGCAGCTCGGGACCGCCACCCATTCCAGTTCTGGTGGTCTTAACCAATGCTTTACCAAGACCTGGCTTCCTCCACTCTTCAGAAACGCAGGTACTTGCTTCTGGTCACTGCTCAACTCCACTCTGCAGGCATATCAAATTCTTGGGGGCACCTATTCAGGGTTGTCTTTCGAGTGAACAGAAAACTCCACTAGCTTCAATCCCTCGAGGAGACCTGTCGGCTGCTGGGCACTGAGGCCACCCTGGAGATACCCCAGGCTGATAAGCATGAGAGTGGGACTCGCAGACGTTCCCAGCGGAGGGAAGCTAAGTTGTGTCCAGAGAGGCTTTGTCCTGACCCAGCAACCATAGCTAAAGAACAGCAGGCGGTGATAGATGCTCTCCAGGGACCCCGCTATAGTGGAGCTAAGTTGAACATGGCCATGCTGTAGCTACACTTTACATTAGGGTGGGTGGTTAGGGCAGGGGGTGAGGAGATGGGGTCTTTGGCCACTACACACACACACCTCGCTATCTCCACTGACTGGGTCTTAGACCTTGGAGTCTGACCTTGTTTGGAAGTGTATTCACAGTTGTTTGTTTGTTTTTTTTTCTTCACTTTTTTGGGGGGGAACCTACAGGCTGCAATCTCACACCATCGCTTTAACACACCTGTTCTGTGCTCCTCTGCACTGCACACTTTGAAACATACACCAGGGCCCCCTTTCTTAGAGCGTAGCGATTTGACAGCGCTTTGCTCCCCTAGGTCTATGCCTTATAATGTATAGATACTCACTCTCAACATGAGGGGTCTCAACAAGCCTACCAAACGCAAAGCTGTGCTTTCGTATCTTGAACACTCGGGCCCCAATATTTGCCTACTCCAGGAAAACAACCTGCTGGCCGCTGATTGGCACAGATGGCGCTCCAAAGCCTTCCCATATAAATTATTTTCCTCCAACTCTACAAAAACTGCAGGAGTGGACATTCTGGTATCCAGTTCCTTTCGAGGGAAACAAGTCCTAAACGGGCCGCAATGGGGAGTAGATTGTTAGCCTAATCAGTGTCCGTGGGTTCACACATCTTTACAGTAGGGACTATTTACATTCATAATGAGGGTCAGGAGCACTTTATATGTCACGCAGAGGCGGAGGTGATGGCAACACACGACCGCCTGGTGCTCTTAGGCAGCAACCTTAACTTAGTTTTCGATAATGACTGTCAGATCTGCCCAATGCTTTGGTCAAACAGGGGCAATTTCAAAGGAAGGCACTCACTGGCTGGAAGAAATGGGTCTAGGTGACATCTGGTAGAAGCTACACCTGCACACGAGGGACTATAATTCTACTCACACGCACCTAAGACGTACGCCCGCATAGATCACTTTTTAGGCTTCAGAGATAGAACCCCGTTCTCTGTCGGATCATGTGGCGGTTTCATTTACCCTGACTTTTCCACCAGTGCAACCTATAACTAGGGCCTGGCAGCTGGGAGAAACACTCTTACACCGTCCCCCAGTCTTCAAACAAATTACCAAAGTCCTAAAGGACTTCCTCGCAATCAATGACACTGCATACGTTTATATTTTCATACTGTAGAAGACGCTAAAGGCAGTGGTCTGCGGCGAGCTAACTGCGATTCCGTGGTGGACAATAAGATCCGTAAGTACAAGAGAGATCACCTGCTCTGACAGGTTCAAAAACTCGAGCAGATCCACAAGGGAACGGACACCCCACCAGGTATGGCGGCAACTAGAGGCCACCTGAACGCAATTGGCGGGCATCGACCTGGACAGGGTGGAATACTCTGCCCTCTGACTTTGCCACTCTTATTATACTGGCAGGGACAGATGTGGCCGCCTCTTGGCCAACAGACTACGGGTGCAGAGGCAGGCTGCTGGGGTCCAGGAGAGTCAGGTGTTGAACATATGATGACCCCGGGATCGTCACTGACTTCTGGGAATTTTACACTGAGTTGTTTGCAAAACAGGATCTGCCCACGGATGGGCCGGGCCTATACCTTCAGGGTGCCCGCACTCCGAAGTTAACAGCGGAACAGGCATCTCACCTTGACTGCCAATTAGGTTTTAAGAAGTCATAGCAATTATTGTCAGACCGTCCGCTCTTAAGTCGCTGGGCCCAGATGAGTTTCCGGCACTCTTCTATAAAACCTACTGCACAGCCTAGGCTCCTCTCCTCACTAGAGTGTTTAATGCTATCAAGGACCCAGCTTCGGTCCTGCTTTCTATGCTAGCAGCCTCCACCATCATTATCCCGAAGCCAGGCAAGGATAAGGAACACTGCTCATCCTACCGGCCAATATAACTTCTCAAAGTAGATTAAGCTCTTCATTGGCATTCTAGCAGCCCATCTAGGCTCTCTTCTACCAGGCCTGGTAGCCCCTGATCAGGGGGCTTTTGAGCCCCATCGCCAGTGTGGTGACAATACGAAGTGGATCATGCATCTAACTGATAAGGCCGCCGTTCGGGTGGGACGCATGCTTATGGCAGTGGAACCGCAAAGGCGTTTGGTCAGGTTCACTGGCCATACCTGGAGGACACTCTAAAGCACTCTGGCCTGGGCAATCCCTTTTTTTCCTGGATTCTTAGTAGCTATAACCACTCGGTCGCAACTGTTCGAGTGAACAGGCAGACGTTAACCACATTTCCCATCTGCCCCCTTTCACCCCTGCTTTTTGCACTATGTATGGAGCCATTGGCCCAGCATGTCTATGACAATCCGGACGTCAGGGGGATCCCATTTGAAGGATAGGAGCACACCATTAGTCTATATGCAGACGATGTCTTGGTAGCCCTGGAGGAACCCTATACCTCCCTCCCAGCCTTCCTGTCTGAACTGGAGACTTTTGGACGGGCAGCGGGGTTTCGGGTGAATGTGCATAAATCCCAGGTCCTTAATCTGTCTCTCATGCGGGACACCCAAGAGGCCCCTCCTCGTAATCACCCAGTTCAATGAGTGCAGGAATACGACGACTACTTTGGCCCGGGCAACAGAGCCTCTCAACTACCAGATCTTGCATCAGCAGGTTAACCTCAATAGATAGAGACGATATCGCCCCTCCTGGCTGGGTCGGGTGGCAGCCCTGAAGATGTCGATCCTGCCTAAAATATTATTCCTCTTTGAGGCTCTGCCTGTAGCGCCTCCTAACAGGACCATTTGGGCCCTGCAGCAAGATCTGTGCTACTTTGTATTGACTGATGTTCGTTCACGCGCGTAGAGGGAGGTGAGCTACACACTCCTACATGAGGGTGGTGTTGGCATTCCAAACCTGCTTTGCTACTATCAGGCTGCCCAACTTAGATTCCTCCTTGAGTAGTCTCGAGAGGAGTCTGAAAAACATTGGCTTTTCATGGACAGAGCAGTGGTGGGGCAGCATCGCTGGAAGATCCCCTTTTTACACAGACATGCTCGGCCACAAAGCCTCTACCTCTCCCCCATTACCCTGTCTGTGTGGGACCGGGTGGCCAAGAGGGTGGACCTGACCTCCTTCCTGCCCCCACTGATTCCCATTGTCGGTAACCCAGATTTTATTCCAGGTCTCAATGCAATCAACATCCAACACTGGCATAAAGCTGAATGCCAGACCCTAAGTCACTTGTTTAACAAAGAGGTTTCCATCCCCTTCGAGCAACTCTGATTGGATCATGCAATACCTGAAGAAGAGCGTCTGTATTATTTGCAGATTAGACACCGGGTGAAGCACCCATCAGTTCGCCCAGGGGCACAATGCTTCCTTACTATTTTTGGAAAAATGTCTCGTTATCAAAACTTCAGACAGATGCCTCATCTCTGACCTTTATGGTTGCCTGAACACCAGAAAAATAAACAGGCTAGCCACGCTGGGAATCTGAACTTGGCCGCTCAGTGACCCAGGAGGAATAGGGGGAAATGTATTACCACGCACGGCAGACAGCCCGTAACGCAGCAAGTATCAAGACAGCTACCAAGATCGTCACATACTGGTACCTCACTCTAGTCCGTTTGCATTGCAGGAACCCTCCATGCCACCTGAGTGTTGGAATGGATATGGCTCCCCTGGCACATTGTTACATTTGTTGTGGCAATGTCTGAAACTCACTTTTTATTGTACTCAACTGCTGGATATGGTCAATACTCACCTTAAAACCCAGCTCCTTAGCTTTCCTGCCTATACCATCCTGGGCCTATCCAACACAATAAATTTCCAGCTCAAATGCCGGCAAGGGCGCCGGATTTGGTCTAGTGTTGGGGGCAGCCTTGCAAAATATTCTGAGGCACTGGGGTACGGGACAGTTTCCTACCTACCAGGAAGGTATATCTTAGGAATGGAAAATTGACCCTCACTCTCTCCGCACGAAGTTCCACATACTTGGAGATCTGGCGTCCTTTTATAGCTATACTATCCACAGAATTTCGCAAACTCACCTGCCCCAGATACATTTGGATCTTTCACCTAACGGAGGCTCCGGCAGAAGTCAACCACAAGAACAATGAGTAGTTAGCCACACTGGAGATGGTGAGCTACCCTTAGATATTACACTCATAAGCACTTTAGATCTCAGGGGGAGGGGAGGGTTGGGGAAGATTTATCTTCTCATATCTGAACTACTGAGGATGAGCTGTTTGCGCATGGTGTGGCTTTAATTTTGTTGTTTGAAATTCAATAAAGAGATGTGAACCATAAAATCATGTTAAACAACTAGCGTTTCTGTCGGCTCTCAGTCTCTTACGTATTTCGATTAGATTTTATGCGCTGATTAATGAAAGTAAATAGGAGGGAAGCAATGTACCAGTTTGGTTCAAAAATACCATACTCATGCAATTATCACAATATCTCGGAGCACGCATTTCAATGGAGTATAATTAAAGGATTTTCATTTAAAGCCATAAAAGTGAATAAATGAAGATAAAACCATACGAGTAGGGAGACCACTATATACGCAATATATCAAAATTGTAACAGCATGGCTTGAAATCTGTCATACTTGGGGATGGCATCCTTGCAGAGCACCCACATTTTTTTTTTTTTTAAACATTTGCTGAGAAATTGAAACCAGCAGGAGCAGAGCTCCACATCCTCATCTTTAGGTGAGGAAAAAGAAAAGCGTCTCTCAATGGGCAGTATTGGGGCCTCTATGGAGATAAATTTCCACCTGACAAGAGTTGCAATGGAACTGTGATGGAATCCGACTGCACCACTTACTGCAGGGCAGGAACTACTGTAGGAAGTTCCAGATCTTGTCAGGTGCTTGGGGAAATTCATAAAGTGAGGAATCACTAGGTGAGAAGTCTGCGGTTCAAACAGTTTCTAAATTTGTAGACTTCATGTTTGCTGAGACTTTCCTTTCCACATCTTGTGTCATGTGGGGTAAATAAGACTTATTTTCAGATTTCAAAGCTTTTCATTATATGGCTCATGTTCATGAAAATTAGTTATTGTCTCTGACTCATGTTACAGTTTTGCCTACGTGCAGCAATGCAACTTGGTTCTTGAAGACAATGTTCTTCATTATGATGAGTGCAGGACTAACACAATGTTCCTTTTTTCATCCTGTACTTTCTTATTAAACGTCATGTCTGCTTTCTTTTCCATATGTTGTCTCTCATGGAAAGTAAGACCTCTTTTCTGAGCAAACCCTTTCCCACATTCCGTACACTTGTAACGTTTATCTACTGAATGGATTCCCTCATGTTTCGTAAGGTCTCCCAGATGGTTAAATCTTTTATCACATACAGTACATCTGTAAGGTTTTTCACCAGTGTGCGTTCTCTGATGTATAGTTAGGACAAATTTATTGCTAAAGCTTTTGTCACATTCAGTGCACTGATAAGGTTTCTCCCCTGTATGTGTCCTTTCATGACTAGTAAGATGGTGCTTACGACTGAAAGATTTGCCACATTCAGTGCACTGATAAGGCTTATGTCCTTTATGACAACCCTTGTGGACATTAAGATTTCCTACGCTACTAAAGCTTTTCCCACATTCACCGCACTGATAAGGTTTTTCACCAGTATGTGTTCGTTCATGTCGGATTAGAGAAACTTTATCACTGAATCTTTTCCCACATTCAATGCACTGACATGGTTTCTCACCTGTATGTGTTTTTTCATGTTGTCTAAGGTGGCCTTTGTCAAAAAACCTTTTCCTGCATTCTGTACATTGATGTAGTTTTTCTCTTCCTGTGTGTATTCTTTTGTGCATAAGTAGAGTCCCTTGTTGACTGTAACTTTTCCCACATTCACTGCATTGGTGCGGTTTTTCACCTGTATGAATTTTCTCATGAACTTTCAGTTTATCACTAGAAGTAAAACATTTGCTACATTCTGAACACTGATAAGGTTTCTCCCCTGTATGCGTCCTCTCATGGACAGTAAGCATTCCTCTCTGAGTAAAGGTTTTCTTACATTCAGAGCACTGATAAGGTTTCTCACCCGTATGCACTCTTAAATGGACAGCGAGTGTCGTCTTAGAACTAAACCCTTTCCCACATTCAGTGCAAACATGTACCTTCTCATCCACATGCGTTCTTTTATGGACCGTGTTGTTTGTCCTATATTTGTCTCTAAATGTTTTTTCACCTGTGTGTTTTCTTAAATGCTTCTTCATGTCACTTCTATGACAAAAGCTTTCATCACACTCAGTGCAATGAAAGGGTTTCTCTCCAGTATGGATTCTTTCATGGCCAGAGAGAGAACCCTTTGTCCCGAAACTTTTCCCACATTCAGTGCACTGATATGGCTTCTCTCCTGTGTGTCTTCTTATGTGAATAGTAAGTGCCCCCCTCTGGCAGAACATTTTCCCACACTCAATGCACTGATGAGGTTTTTCCCCTGTGTGTGTTTTCTCATGTTCTGTCAGATTGCCTTTATTACGGAAACTAATGCTGCATTCAGAGCACTGGTAGGGTTTCTCACCAGTGTGTGTTCTCTCATGGACAGAAAGCTGTCCTCTCTGGCAGAAGCTTTTCCCACATTCAGAACACTGGTATGGCTTGTAACCTGTATGTGTTCTCTCGTGGCAGGAAAGGTCGGCTTTGTTACTGAACTTTTTCCCACATTCAGAGCACTGGAAGGGCTTGTCACCTGTATGTATTCTCTCATGAATGATAAGATGGTGCTTAAACTTGAAGCTTTTCTTACATTCAGAGCACTGATATATTTTCTCACTTAGAGGCATTCTCATGTGTGTAGTAAGCTCTGTAGACTGGATAGTAAGCCCGGTCATCTATGGATGGTGACTGTCCACAGAGCTCTTGCACACTAGGAAACTTAGCAATCTCTGATGTCTGTGGGTACTAGGCTCTGAATGCTGGGGCTCTGTCAGGTGTGGATGATAATATGCAACTTCGCCCTTGGACAGTAAGTTCTATCAGCTGTGTACAGTATTCTCAGTTGTCTGTGTATAGTGAGTTCTGCCTACTGTGGAGAGTGAGCTCTGGGTTCTGTTGTAACTCAGTTGACTGTGGCTAGCGAGGTCTTCTACATTACATGCACCAACATCATTTTTCACTCAAATGCTTCTCTCATGTTTAAAATTATATTCTGGTTGAGATATTTTATACATTAGCACCAAAACAGTGTTTTTTCAGTAGGAATTCGACCAGGTAACGGGAGGAAAAATATATAGCTCCAAAGAGTCCGGCATTCAGTAGATTTTGTCTTCTCTCTGAGATGGTGCTCATGATGTGACTGACCACGCATCTGATGGACGACTTAATCCATTTTCACATTCTGTAATTTCAAATCTTTTAGTTCCTCTTTATTTTCAGACTGCATGTGCCATCTAACGTGGATTCTGGTGGATGTATAGCATTACATTTGTAGCAGTGTCATTCCTTCAACTGAATTAACATAGGTGTCACTGAATCAATTTTGGCTCAAGCTTTCATACCTGTCGGTTTAAAACAGTTTCTCCATTAGTGCCTGCACGTACAATAAAACACAAATAGCATTATTGATCTCACCTTGTGAACTATAAAGACACTGTGGGCAGATGTTGCGAATTAGAGTTCAAGTCACTTCTCTCACGGGAACACCGGGGCAGTAAGGGTCTGAAGGTCTGTGAAGATAAAGAACGTGAAGAAATGAACAATTAATGGGTGGCACAGCTGCTCTGCCTGGTTCACTCAAGGCCACTGGCAGCTGAAAATCAGACTGCAGACTACTGATCTCATGATAAAAGCTGCCTAATCGTTTGAACGGCAAGATCAGCAATGTATAAGGCTTCGTTAATGAAATTGTTCTTTATGGTCTGGGATTGGACAACACAGTTTAAAGTAAAAAGATGCAGCCACGTCATAAAGAATTTTGCTTCCACGCTACTGAAAAACACAATAAAAAGACAAGACCATGATGACATCAAACATGTAGATAAGAGTGTTGTGTGAAGGTGGCAGTCCTGTGGGGTGCCAACTCTCCCAGCAAGTGAAAAAGAATTGTCTCTGTCTCAGTAGTGAGTGTAGGCAGCTACTGAACTGTAGGTGGAGGGGAGGCAGCACTCTTTTGATCTTCTACCTCCCAGCACAGAAGCGTAATTACTTTGCTGCAGCCTCGTTGCTAAGACGTTTTCTGTGGCACCTGGAAAGTGAGAAAGCAGAGCCGAATAGACTTAGAAGCAGATTAAAATGGCAAAAGCCATATGAAAGAGAGGGCGAGCTCAGGGAACATCCAAACATTGAACAGGAACACATTATCCCCATGTAAGCAAGAGGCCGGAAGGAAGGAGACATCACAAGTTCTCCTAGGCAAACCGCACACAAACCACAGCTGAGAAAGTTGGGTGGGTAACACAACAAATCTGGATTGGATAAATACCTGGGCAGAATTGAATCTGGCACTGGTGATAAGGGATCTCCCAAGGATGAATCTAACCCAAAAAGCAGAACATTTCACAGAGTAGGCACTAGTTCACTGCAAAGCCACAGGGTTCCAGAAACTAGAACATCAAGCATCATCCACCAACCCCATCCTTTCAGATTGCATTGTAAAACTAACTAGCAGTCGGTGGAACAAAGTTACAGAAAAATGTAACTGATTACAAAAATCTGTAATCAGGAAAGAAAGATGATACAGATGTTGAAAAACCAACACCAGTAGATGCCAAACTAACCAAGACCCTCTAAAGGTAGACATACTTGACAAAATTAATCTGACACAATCTCCTCTACAAGGCAAGCATTAGAATCCAAACATAGAAAGTTGTCTAACAGAGTCAAAGAGACCTAAATGACCATATCACATCTGCAACCATGTAAAACATTGAGGACACAATCTGAGACCTCACAAAAGAAGCTGAAGAACCAGACATAACATGATTTCATTCCTCAAACAATGGCGGGAACGTTAAGTTTAACTCAGGGACCTTACCAGGTTTTACCCCTAGAGCTAGAGCAGAAGTCTTTCCATTTTGTTTGCTCCAGGTCCTCATAAGTAAAATGTTTGGAAGTCTGCCCGCTCACCACCACCTCCAAAAGTTTAAGGATTGTGGGAGTGGGAGGGGTAGAATTTATGAGATCATTTCAAGGATTCTTTTTCAGTAGCTCATAATCCACACTAAAAGTAACAGCTGTGAAAGAGCAAATAAGACAAACAGAAATTGACTACAAGCACTGCGCCTGATAATTGGGGTGCTGTGAGCATCACATATTCCTGCACCGGCTGCATGAATGATCGCTACAGGCCTGAGTAGCAGGCTGTGTTCCCTTCTCCTCACCTGTTCCCTGCCACCCCCCAGCATCACTCCAGGCTTCTAACCCGCTCTCTTTACTTTCAGCAAAAAAAAGTTTGCCCTCTTCCCTATTTAGCAAGGGTGACACAGACCCTAAACACAGGAAGGAAAGTGGGCTCGACTACCCTTTTTTGTTATATGACAGCACTAGCTGCCATCAATGCTACAGAGCCTGCTGCACTGATAGTGATGGTCATTTAAAACAAGAGTCCCTATATACATCACTTCCCAAGGTCCGTAGGCCACCTCTCTAAAGAAGCCGTCTCTGTTTATTTGTAAAACAGTAACACAAATCTCCACATAATGCGGCCGACCCTTTGACACTTACCCATTGACCTCCCTCTTTTTTCTATTTTTCCCAGGCTGTTACCCAGAGGCCCCAGGTGCCACAGTTTTAGGACTCTACAGCTGAATAAAACCCAGCAGGCCTCCTCCATGCCACCCTGTCGGATTCCTTTTTTGCATAATTTAAGCAGCACTCTAAGCCTGAAAGTGTAATGTTTTGGCTTATACTGGGTGTCTGGACAGAGCTGTATCTCTCTAAAGAGCTCCAGCTAGGATGAAACACAGGAGTCAGGGGTGTTTCTATTCTTTCCAGGTGGGCTTGGATGGTATTTTATTTTACCAATCCAAAGCTCTAATACTGTACCTGGAGTGATAACAGGCTTTTGTCATTTTACAGCTCAGCACGGATGGTACTAGATAACCCCATGCTTGAACACTCGGTTGTAAAAATGACAAAAGGCTTTGTCACTTTCTAGCTCAATGTGGATGGCACTGTGCTAATGCAATGCTTAAAAACTATGCCAGAAAACAGACATTTGAGGTAGGAAGATTCAAAGTGTTGTTGGTGTGTGTGTGTGTATGTATATATATATATATATATATATATATATATATCTTCAAACAAGGATGGTCTAAAGGTTGCTGGGTGGTGCACTCCACTGCCGGTGCCAGTGACGGAGAGGACCAATCTCGAAGAATACAATTCACCAAAAGTATTTACGGCACTCCATGAAGTTTCAGTAGTGCCTATTTATTGATGCCAAAGTAACAACCACCAACGCGTTTCAACTCCCCAAGGAGTCTTGTTCACACTATTGAAACTTCATGGAGTGCCGTGAATACTTTTGGTGAATTATATATATATATATATATATATCTATATATCTTCACTTAAAAAGCCAAAGATTAGAGGGACGTTATAGTTAGGCTCACATTTTAAATGTACGAAACCATGGAAATTGACCAGTAATAGTTGGAGTTATCTCAAGTAACTATAACTCGCGCCCTCGCCATGCACAGCTAATTACGCCACAAATGATTGTACTCATGACATCTTTGATAACATCACTGCTGATAGCAATGTAACATTTTCATTAAATGGTTTGAGGAAAAAACTTTGCATGGTGGAGGCGCAAGTTATAGTTAACTTAGGGCCTGCATCGCTCAACATACATGTCCTATCTCACTCCCACAATCATTTTTATTGACCTTGCAACACCATTGTGAAGTGACGGCAACCACAGCTGCGAGAAAGGATGCATACTTAATAACAAAGCAATGTCCTTATTTGTTCTAAGAATCAATATGCATTATGCTCTGATCGCTGTACAGTACATCGTCTGCCAGTGTTAAGCGAACCATTCTATAGGAGAACTCCATATTGGCTTTCAATTACACGTCTTCGATTGGCTGGTTCGTCTACCTTAAGTTTACAGCGCTCGGAGAGCCATGAACAGTAAAGCAGCAAATCAGGCAGATAAATAAATGGACTCTAATGCGCTGCAATGCAGGGCAGCCCCCCTGCTGCGCGAACGACTCCATCACATTGCAACACTGAAGTCACCTCAGATCGCTTCACTCAATGCTCATGCCTGCACTTTCTGGGGCTTATTTTCAAGCCCATTGCACTGCTTTTGCGGCATATTTTCCTATATAAAGAGAGACACGCCGTAAATAAGCCCCTCTGTGTTTTACTTTTGGTGCAATCCCTTTTATGGTTTTAATTATTAATGTTAAAGCTTTGAAGTGGAACAACTCATGGATTGAGTGGAAAAGTGGATGCTGGTCAAACAGAATATGTAACCCCTGTTAGCACCACACAGCCATTGGCACAAGCGGCGCTGACATGTAAATAAACCCATATATGGTAAAGTACAAAACAACTTTGTGGCATTGTATAAAAAAAAAAAAAAAAAAAAAAAAAGCAAATCTTGCGGTTAAAGTCATGTGGTGGGTTTGCAGAGCCTTAAAATGATACTTACAAATGCAGACTTGTTTGCTATGGGTCGGAAACTCCTTCATCTTGGTAATTTGACAGCAATGCATAGTAAATGTTTACTTTAAATCAGCATCTTTCTCTTGCAGCAATCACAGCAGACAGACTCAGCAGGGAAACGGGAAACCCTGCTGCTTTCAGCTGTCCGCGACAGTAATTACGAGGCACCGCCACAGCACCTCGGGGAATCTGGCGCCATTTATCCTTCCTGACTGACCTCATTGCTTACCTGCCAGAGTAACCTCACAAGCAACCAATCACGTGCATCCGGTTCATACAAAGGTGAGGAGGATTCACCTGTGAAGCTATTGTGGAGTTTTCACTAAAGCACGGTTGGTGGCCTAATGAAGGTTAAAACGAACTCCACGGCACAACTTAATGTTATACAGGACAGCGGTGGCCACGAGGAGAGAATATCAATGGACTACAACGGGGTTTCTATGGAGGATGATTATTAGTCAAGCTCTGAACAGAGTGGTCTGTGAGAAGCCTGTTGCAAAGGCACTGAATCAGAGGTAATTTGAATTTTAAAAGCCCTAGGAGGGCCCCCGAGTCCTCCTCCTTTATATGGCAATGCACCTTGGGACCTGGCCCACCTGGGGGCTACAATTAAAACAAGCATCGGAGCCTTTGCTCTTTTTTTATGCAAATTCGCAAATTTCTCAAATTTGTGGAAAAACACTTTTACAAAAATGTTTTTTTGCCCTGCGTGGGTCCCTCAGGGACCCCAAAAAACAAGGCTTGGGGGCCAGGGTATTCCTTCCCTGGCCCCTTTTCTACTGTTTCATGCTTTTTGTGCCCAGATGGCTGCCAACACTTCTGGCTCTGCATTTCCTTGCACAAGCTTGTTATGATTTGCAAAGTCGTCAGGAAGGATCTGCAGCCCTTGATATATAAATTTAGATTGCCTTAAATTTCTCAACAACTACTGAAATGGATTTACACCAAATAACAAAAAGCGCATTCTGCAGACCAAAATCTAGCTTTCGTCCAAATTTTGTGTAATTTCGTCCAGCAGTTCGGGCTGTAGTCATGTTCAAGACGCCTATGAGAATTAACAGGAAAATAACATGGAAAGGGGGGAATTTTTACCCCCTTTTTTCTCTGTCCCTGCCTGATGGACCCCCCCCAAAAAAACATTCCATGTGCAACAAGAAATACCAGCACACTTTTTTGGAACATTTTGTAATGATCCTTCAAACGGCACCAAAGATATAGGCGAGTCAAAAAACACTTTTCTATGGAAACTAGGTCCTAACTATGACTACCTACTCAAGACCGCCAGCAGGCTATATATATATATATATATATATATATATATATATATATATATATATATATATATATATATATATATATATGGAAAATGACACATACCTGGTGTACATCTGTTCGTGGCATGTAGTGCTGAAGATTCACATGCTATGCATAGCTCTTCCAACATCTAGTTTTGGGCTCGGAGTGTTACAACCTCTCGGTTTCAGTGCGCATGGGCATCAACTCCATTGTTAGATTGTTTTCCCGCAAAGGAAAGGAAGGAAGGAGTGATAGAGTATAAGAATACAAAGAGATGTCCATGCAAATTTAAATGTTGATATATATGTACAAATGTTAAAAACTTAAACGACTACAGGCTCCCGGGGAGGTGGGAGGCTCCATGTGAATCTGCAGCACTACATGCCACGAACAGATGTACACTAGGTAAGTGACATTTTCAGTTCGATGGCATGTGTAGCTGCAGATACACAGACTACAAAGAAGTTATTCCTCCCAAAACGCAGTGGGTAGCCTGTAGGAGTTGAAGTTGTTTGAAATAAAGTCTTTAAGACAGCCTGGCCTACAGTGGCTTGTTGCTGTGAGAAAACATCAACACAGTAGTGTTTTGGAAATGTATGAGGAGTTGACCATGGAGCTGCTTTACATATATCAACCATTGGTATGTTTCCTAAAAAAGCCATTGACGCACCTTTCTTTCTTGTAGACTGTGCTTTAGGAGTTATCAAAAGTAGTCTTTTTGCTTTGATATAACATGTTTGTATACACCTAACAATCCATCTTGCTAAACCTTGTTTTGATATAGGATTGCCTGTATGTGGTTGTTGGAAAGCAACAAAAAGGTGCTTTGTTTTCCTAAAATCTTTAGTTCTGTCTATCTAGTACATAAGAGCTCTTTTGAGATCTAGGGTATGAAGAGCTCTTTCTGCCACAGAGTTTGGCTGTGGAATGAAGACTGGCAATTCCACTGATTGGTTGATGTGAAATAGAGATACTACTTTTGGTAGAAATGTTGGATTTGTTCTAAGTACAACCTTATGTTTGTGCACTTAGAAAAAAGGTTCTTCAAGAGTGAATGCTTGTATGTCACTACCTCTTCTTAAAGAAGTAATAGCTACAAGGAAGGCGACCTTCCATGTTAAAAATTGAATTTGAGAAGAGTGCATGGGTTCAAAAGGTGGTCCCATGAGTCTGGTAAGTACAATATTTAAATTCCATGATGGAACTGGTGGTGTTCTGGGTGGAATAATACGTTTTAATCCTTCCATGAAGACATTATTAACAGGAACTCTAAATAGAAAAGTATGTTGACTAGTCTAAGTCTGCCGATATTGCAGTAAGATGTATCTTGATGGATGAGAAAGCCAAATTTGACTTCTACAAATGAAGTAAATAGCATACAATATCTTGTATAGATGCTGTAAGTGGATCTGTGTCCTTAGATTGACAGTAGTAGACAAATATTTTCTACTTGTTTGCGTAACACTGTCTAGTAATAGGTTTATGTGTTTGTTTAATAACTTCCATACATTCTGGTGGAAGATTTAGGTAACCAAATTCTATGACTTCAGGAGCCAAATCGCTAGATTGAGAGCATTGGGGTTTGGATGCCTGATTTGACCTTTGTTTTGTGTTAACAAATCCGGTCTGTTTGGGAGTTTGGAATGAGGTACTACAGACAGATCTAGTAGTGTTGTATACCAATGCTGCCGTGCCTGTGTTGGTGGTATGAGTATCATGGTGAGTGACGTTTGACGTAGTTTGCTGACTAGATAGAGGAGTGGGAGAGGGGGGAAAGAGTAAGCAAATATCCCTGACCAATTGATCCACAGAGCATTGCCCTTGGATAGGGGATGTGGGTGTCTGGATGCGAAGTTTTGGCATTTTACGTTTTCGCTTGTTGCGAATAGCTCTATGTCTGGTGTTCCCCACTTTTGAAAGTACTTTTGAAGTACTTGGGAGTGAATCTCCCATTTGTGTGTTTGATGGTGATTTCTGCTGAGGATATCTGCCAACTGATTGTCTATCCTTGGAACATATTGCGCTAGTAAATGAATTTGATTGTGAATTTCCCATTTCCAAATTGTTTGGGCTAGAAGGGACAGCTGAGATGAATGTGTCCCTCCCTATTTGTTGAGATAATACATGGTTGTCATGTTGTCTGTTTTCATGAGAACACTCTTCTGTTTGAGATGAGGTTGAAAGTCTTTTAGGGCAAGAAACACACCTAATAATTATAAGTAGGTTATGTGTAGCTGTTTCTGTTTGACATCCCGTTGCCCTTGAATGGTCTGATTGTTTAGGTGAGCTCCCAACCCGATCATTGATGCATCTGTTGTAATTATGGTCTGAGGCAGAGGGTTTTGAAATGACAGCCCGTTCATTATATTGCTGCGATTCCACCACTGAAGGGACATATGTGTTTGGCGGTCCATCAACACTAGATCTTGAAGTTGACCGTGTGTTTGTGACCATTGTTGTGCAAGGCACTGCTGTAAGGGCCTCATGTTTAGTCTTACATGTGGGACTATTGCTATGCAAGATGCCATCATTCCTAGAATCTTCATGATAAATCTTACAGTGTATTGTTGATTTGGCTGTATGAGTGATGTTAGATTTTGGAAAGCTTGTATCCTTTGTATCTTTGGATAAGCCAGAGCTAGTTGAGCATTTAGGATAGCACCGAGGTACGGTTGTACTTGTGCTGGTTGAAGGTGTGACTTTTATTAGTTAAGGGAGAACCCCAGTGTGTGCAGGGTTTCTATCACATAACGAGTGTGTTTTTGGCATTGTGTAAGATTGCTTCATTTTATTAGCCAATTGTCTAGATATGGAAAGACATGGATGTGTTGTCTTCTTAAGTAAGCCGCTACCACTGCTAGACCCTTTGTGAACACTCTTGGAGCTGTTGTTATGCCAAATGGCAACACCTTGAACTGGTAGTGTTTTCCTGCTATAACAAACCTGAGGTATTTTCTGTGAGCTGGGTGGATGGGTATTTGAAAATACGCATCTTTGAGATCTAGAGCAGTCATGTAATCTTGTGTTTGCAGTAGTGGAATAACATCTTGCAGAGATACCATGTCAAAATGCTCTGACAAGATGTATAGATTGAGGGGCATGAGGTCTATTATGGGCCTGAGGGTGCAGTCTTTTTTGGGAATTAGGAAGAATAGTGAGTATACTCCTGTTCCTTTTTGAGAATTTGGAACTAATTATATTGCTTGTTTTAATAGTAGAGATTGTACTTCTTGTTGTAACAGAACTGTATGTTCGGGGGACAATTTGTGATATCGTGGTGGGATGTTGGGAGGGGTGGAGAATAATTCTAGGCAATAGCCATTGCGGAGAATTGATAATACCCAGTTGTCTGTGGTGATATTTTGCCAATGAGAGTGGAATTGCTGTAGTCTTCCCCCACAGGAGATGTGTGGAGTGGAAGGGAGGGAAGGAAGTCACTGTTTAGGTTGTGTTGTTGTTTGTTTAGAGGTTTGGAATTTATCCCTATTTCTGAAATATTGACCTCTATAGGATCCTCTAAATCCACCTCATTGATACTGGGTCTGTTTTCCTTGCTTTGTTTGGGAGATGGAAGCCTCTGAGGATTTTGGCTTAAAACCTCCTCAAAACTGTGGTCTGCGAAAGGAGCCTCTATATGGGGTAGTGTATAAAGAATCCATTGCTTTCGCAGTATCTAAGTCCTTTCTCAGTTTTTCAATAGTGGTGTCCACTTCTTGGCCAAAGAGGTGCTTGTTATCAAAAGGCACATTAAGTACTGCCTGTTGAATTTCTGGTTTAAAACCAGAGGTGCGCAGCCCTGGTTGTCTTCTGATTGTGATGGCAGTGTTTACTCTCCTTGCAGCTGGTATCAGTAGCAATAATCAGATGAGATCTGCCCTCGATGCTGATCAGTTGCCCCTCCTCTACTACTTGCTGTGCCCTTTTCAGGTGCTCTTTTGGGAGATGCTGTATAATATCTTGCATTTCATCCCAATGGGCCCTATTGTACCTGGCTAGAAGTGCCTGAGAATTTGCAATTCTCCACTGATTTGCTGCTTGTGTAACAACTATTTTCCCTGCTGTGTCAAATTTTCTACTCTCCTTATCAAGAGGCAGTGCGCCTCCTAAAGGCTGGCTATTTGCCCTCTTTCTTGCTGCACTGACTACCACTGAGTCTGGAGGGACCTGATGAGTGATATAGTCTGGGTCAGTAGGGGCAGGCTTATACTTCTTATCAATTCTAGGAGTGATAATCCTAGCTTTTACAGGCTTGCTAAAAATGTGGTCTGCATGTTTAAGCATTCCTGGTAACATTGGGAGACACTGGTACCTTGAATGTATAGAAGACAGTGTATTAAATAGGAAGTCTTCTTCTAGTGGCTCAGAGTGCATGGTTACTCCATGATAAGCTGCTGCCCTAGATATTACTTGGGTGTATTCAGTGGTGGCTTCTGGAGGAGAAGGTTTGGATGGATAAATGTCTGGATCATTGTCCGGGATGGGATCAGGGTCATAGAGGTCCCATGGGTCTGCCGTACGTCCCTGTGAATATAAAGAATGTGTTGGAGAAGGCAGTGGTGGTGGGCTATTCTGAGGGGAGAAAGAGAGCTGTGGAGATTGAGAAGTAGTGGCTTCCCCTTTTGTTTTTGCACCTTCGCTGGTGGCTGTACAGAGTCCAGTTCCTCTTGGAAAGCCAGCTTTCTTTTTGTTTTTAAAGGAGGTGCAGTGATGATTCTTCCTGTCTCCTTATGAATATGGACTCCGGACTGTCTCTCGTCCATAACCTGTAAAATTGGTTCAATATCAGGCTCTTCCTCAGAAGTCTTATGAGATTCCCTTAATTGTTTTGAAAGTCCTTGTTCCTCTGTATATGAGGAGTTTTTCGGCTCCGAAGTCTGTAGTTTGTTCGGTCCCGAAAGTAGTCGAAGTTCTCGGCTCCAAAACCAATTGCAAAATTTTTGACTCTGAGGAATGGGCTCTTTTACTGGAGCCCGAAACGGTGGCTCTAACACATTTGCTCGACTCCGAAGTGGACGGAGGAGGGGCTTTTTTTCGGCTCCGACCCTGAAGGACAGTCGTCAACAGTCTTTTTTCGGGCCGAACCATAGCCTTCCGGCATTGGTGTACCCAAGGCCTTTAAATGTTTTTTGTGCAGGGGTGTAGGGGCAGACGTACTCACATGCTGGACAGCTGTGATGGGTCTGTCGTCTTCTGATTCCTGTTCGGAGTCTCTGTCTCGGATGGAGACTGCTGTCTGCGCTTGCTCTTCTTCCATGACGTTGAGATATTCGCAGCTTTTCTACGCCATTTCGAGTTTTCGGGCTCTGCGATCTCGGAAGGTCTTCTTTGATCGACAGGCCTCACAATCCTCCTTCTGATGGTCTGTAAAAAGGCACAAATTGCTGTATAGGGGTACTTAGCGTGGCATCGAGGGCAGAATCAGAATGGAGCACGATCCATCAGGCTTTCCACGCTTGGGCCCGAGTTGGGCGCACGTGCTCCAAAGGGCAGAAAATTAAGTTTCCAACGGTACTAGTGGTTCGATGCTAGATTGGAAACGCGATTGAAAGAATACCGACGAATAAGAAAGTTTTCTTTGGTTTTCCGAATCGAAATCTCGGAGCAAGAGGAATCACGTCCAAACCCGACCGCGGAAAGAAAACAATCTAACAATGGAGTCGATGTCCATGCGCAATGGAACAAAGAGGAGGAGTCACTCGATCCCGTGACTCTGAATAGACTTCTTCAAAGAAAAACAACTAGAAACACTCCGAAGCCAACACTAGATGTCGGAAGAGCTATGCATATCATGTGTATCTGCAGCTATACATGCCATCGAACACACATATATATATTATTATATATATAAATATATATAATATATTTAACTTGGCTATAACTTTGGCGTAGTTTTGCCGAATCTTCACAAAATGTTTAAAAAAAAGTGAGCCCAAGGGTGGTGGTGTTCATGGATAATTTCAGAGTGAACCGTCAAGTGCAGGGGTGAGGAGAAAAATTATTCCCATAGGGATGTTGAACACGACTGTAGTCAGAACCGCTGGACAGAATTACACTTTGAAAAGGTAGCTCTTAGTACAGAAAGCGTGCCTTTTGTCACTTGGTGTAAATCTGTTTAGTAGTCTTTGAAATATTAAAATAAAACCAAATTTGTATATCTAGAGGCACGAGCACTTCGCAATTCCTCACGACCTCATGCAGAGATCTAATTGGCTGCCAACGCAACCAGGAAGTGCTGGCAGCCATTTTGAGACTCAATAACAAATTTGAAAAACAGATAAGGGGACAGGGTACGTTTACCCTAACCACCTGACCTTGGTGCAGGGTTATCAAGGCAAAAAAGCTTTTTTTTTTTTTCTAACCCACAGCCAAATTTGCGAATATTCACCAATTTGGTCATGAATTTAAAAAGATAAAAACAAGTGTGGTCTCCTGCACTTGCTATTCATGCAGCCCAGGGTAAGCCAGGTCCAGGGGGCACGCATGTTTTTTTATGATTACGGAAGGTGACACGTGGGGTCCCCCTGCAAGGGCTGTTAAAAGCTCCGGGGACCACCATCGCCTGGGGGCTATGTTTAAAACCTATGCCTGGAGGTGCAGACCCCCCAGGGTCCATCTCCTCCCTGGAGCTATGTTACAAATATTTAAAGGGGGGCGCCTGCGTGCAAACCCCCCCCGGGCACCACCACGTCCCCGGATCTACAATTTATATGTGTAGGGGGACCACCACCTTCCAGGGGCTAAATAATAAAAACTGTTGCAGGAGACGCGCCACCTCCCACCACCCTGGGGCTACAATAATATTTGAAAAGGGCGGTCTATGTGGACCTCCCAGTCCTTGGGGACCACCACCTCCCCGGAACCAAATAAATGTTTATGAAAAAGGAAAGGGTGGCCCTGGGGACCATCACCCCCAAATCACTATAGCTCATGCAGTCACCATGCACTGCTAATTACCCCACATATTACATCATTGCATCCAAACCATGCATCACACACTGACCACAGACAGATTGCATTGCCCCATCACCCAACACAATACCCTACATACAACACATATACACATATCCCCCACAACTACTACAAACACCTTCATTCTCACAGCAAACACTACTCTGTCCACTCCCACTAACACAACCTGCCACCACCCTCACAATACAAAACTACAACATACATTTCTCTCAGTTTCAGTCTCCCAGATACACACTCTCTGCTCATACTAACCAACAACACTATCCGCTGTTCGCTCCACACAGACCACCGTTCATCATAACAATGCCAAAACCCTGCCTTCAAACACATCATCTACAAACACTCTTCCCCTCTCTTCACCAATTACACACAACTATACAATCCCCACATTTCACTCCACCACACATATTACCTCTTCCGGTCATCACAACTAATACTTACTTCCCTGACACACACCCATCACCTCTTACACACCTCATACATTCATCTCCAAAACACATCAACACCCCATCTAACACTCAAATTCCACTTAGCAGCACTAACTCACATACAAATCCCTCACCAAAAAACAACTACACCAATATCCCCTCTCATTATTCCACAAAAACAATACCGACCACAAACATCAACACATCAAAGCAACACAAACTTACATTACACTCATCGTCATACCCACTCCCACCCCCAGGACTACACAAAGAATAAAATTCCATCCTATCTCCACCCCTACCCCCCCCACTCTTCACAAACACCTACCACAAGCACCCCAACCCAGCAACTTTCATTCACTCGCCTCTCCTCCATTGCACAATTTAGATCCTTACATCATGATCCACATGCTCCTCCACCACCCCTAACCCATACTCCATCCACACTAAACAAACGCAAACAAAATAATAAACATGCCACTCATAGCAGCCTCGCATCCCCTTGTCTGTTACATAATAAAACTACCCTACAAAAAACACTACACTCCTCATGGCTCTCTCAGCCACCAAGTCCACCACCCACACACACAGATCCAACAAAATGCCTCCTTAACCTGCTGGACGAGGAACACTATATTGAAAAGCAAGCCTATTGTGAGCTTCAAACAGTTATCACAACTAGCAACACTCCTGCTTCCAGCTCACATTACACTACTTACCCTTCTACTAAACAAAACAACACTACCACTAACACACCTTTTCTAAACTGCCACCTCATAAATGCTCGATCACTCTCAAAAAACAAGCACCACATCTACGACCTGCTCACAGACACCCAACCTGACTTACTATTCATAACTGAATCCTGGTTGGGAGATGACATGGCACCAGTGTTGCACGAAGCCGTTCCTCCAGGCTATCAACCCATCACACAAAACCATATAGGCAAGAGAGGAGGTGGACTAGCTATTATATTCAAACAGGCAATGAACCTCAGTAAAACAGACAACATCTCAATACAAGGTTGTGAAGCCCTCCGTACCAGATGCCACCCTACTCCAACTTCCTCCTGTAACTTTCTCCTCCTTTACAGACCTCCACCTAACAACTCCACTTTCCCAGATGCTTTTCTTGACACAGTCTCAAACCTTATTACACTATACTCCAATCTATGCATTCTTGAGGATCTAAACATTTGGTTTGACAAACCCAATATTCCCCATCCAAAAGCTATCACCACTGGCCTACTCGCATTGAACCTACATCAGATTGTACACAATCCCACACACATCGCTGGTCACATCCTAGATGTCATTTTTGCTAAGCCCGAACTCGTTACTATTCATAGCATCACACCAACCACCTGGTCAGACCACCATATGATAACTTTACGACATACAACTCCAGAAATCAACACACCCCACAACTACTTACATACATACACCTATCGACCATGGAGCAAACTCAATTAGGATCACTTAGAAACACAACTAACAGCAAACACAGATCTAGATACAATTAATTCTGTACAAAAACTTTATGAGTGGCTACAGGAAGCTTTTGATGTCCTAATACCACTCAGAAAAACTAAACACAACAAAAGAAAACCAACACCTTGGAGAAACACAGGACTTAAGAAGATAAAGCAACAAATCAGAAAGTTGCAGCGGACCTGGCTCAAAACAAACAACAGTCAAGACAAACTGCAGCTACACAAACTTAACAGGATATACAAATCATCAATCAAAAAAGCTAAAAAAGATACTACTCAGACAGAATTCAAAATGCTCAATCTACAACCAAGGAATTTTATAAAATTCTCAATGAATTTCGAAAACCTACAAGCATGGAAGGAAGTCATCCCACCACTCAAGATTTCACAAACAAATTGGCAACTCACTACACAACCAAGGCAAACACATTGGACTCCTATTTAAAACAGAAGAAAAACATCAGCACCAACCTCTTTCCTAAAATACCCTTTAAGAATAAACCATCCCAACCTCTACAGTCCTTCAAACAAATATCCCAGGATGAATTTATGGATTTGGTCAAAGCAAGCAGACCTTCTGGTTGCCCTTCTGACCCTTGCCCACCACAAATCTTCAAAAACATACTGCTATCTACTTCTGCTGCCACACCTGTAAGAAGAATCATCAACAACTCTAACTTCAGGAACTTTTCCTGCAGACCTGAAAAAGGCATACATACGACCTTTATTAAAGAAAACAAACCTAGACCCGCAAGACCCCAACAACTACAGACCAATCACAAATGGACCTTTCCTGGGCAAATTGATAGAAAGAGCAGCATTCGCCCAGATGTCACAATTCATTGAAGACAATTCTATACTTTCAGACTTCCAAACTGGATTCCGCCCAGGAAGATGCACTGAATCGGCACTCATGGCAATCTAGGACGATCTTAAAAACACAGTCGACCAAAATGGAGTTGCTGCACTACTTCTCTTGGACCTCGCAGCTGCCTTTGATACGGTTGACCATGATACCCTAACTCAAAGACTCCACGAAGCCGGCATACAAGGGATTGCTCTCGACTGGATTACTTCCTATCTTAAAAAAAGAGCGAATATCATCCACTGGCCCCCCTTCTCGTCCGAACCCTACCTCACAAAAGCAGGGGTCCCCCAAGGGTCAATCATCTCACCTTTGCTTTTCAACATCTACATGATATCTTTACCAGAACTGATCAATGATTTCCATCTCACATGCTACAACTATGCAGATGACACACAAATACTACTTAAATTAGAAGGCCCCAAAAACATTGAAAACTCACAAATCTTCAGTTGCCTCAGAGCCGTTGATCAGTGGATGACCTGGAGCCATCTCAAACTAAACACCTCCAAAACAGAAATACTCATATGTGGTGACTGTGAAAATTATGACCCTCTGTGCGACTGGCCTGACGATCTCAGACCACCTCCTCAATTATCCAAGGAAGTTAAAAACCTAGGAATCACCATGGATTCTAAGTTAACTATGAATGCCCAAGTAGACAAATTAGCACGCACAAGCTACATCACCTTAAAGACTTTACAACGCATCCTCCCCCACCTCGGATTTCCACACAAGGTGCAAGCTACTATCTCGCTTGTACTATCCAAACTGGATTATGCCAATAGCCTCTACCATGGATCATCTCTATCTGTTATGAAAAAACTACAACAAATCCAGAGTTCCGCAGCCAGGCTACTACTACATATAAAGCCGCAAGCCCACATCTCCCCTGCCTTGAGAGCATAACACTGGCTACCCGTTGCCAGAAGATGCACTTTCTGATGGATACAACTACCTGTGGATTCCTCACCTGATGAATACTCCCATGGCGCCAGCATTTGACGGAAATCTTCTTACTAGTCTCTGCACGTCGACGAGGACGTCACTCTAGCCCACGCGACGCCGTCTGACGTCATACAGGCAATAAGAAGTCCTCGCCGACGTTCCGATGACAGTTCCCTTTTTTCCGTGCATTCGAAACGGTTATCTTCGAGGGAGTTACTGTTACCTTCGTGGTTACAGTGTATTGTCTGCTGCGTAGTCTTCTCTGCGGTAACAATGTCTCAGAGGAAGTCGGGTTTCAAGCCCTGTCGAGAGTGTGGGGGCAAGATGTCAGTTACAGATCCTCACTCCGACTGTCTATGGTGTTTGAGCTCCGACCACGACGTCTCGACTTGCGATTCATGTCAACACATGAATCCGAAGGCCCTCAAAGAGCGCGAGGCCAAGTTATTCATGGCAAAGTCAAAGAAGAAGGAGAAACATCATAAGAAGTCTTCTTCGCCAAGGTCTCACCGGCGTCATCGAGACTCCCGGCGCCGTAGAGACTCACGACGTCACTCCAGCAAGGAGTCTCGTTCGAGGTCACCTTCGGCTCGGCGTCGGAGGACTTGGGAGGTCAGCCCCATGGTCACGCCGCATCCATCGACGCCGTTGCCCTCTCCGGCGTCACCGACTTCACCTGGTCAGGCGTCAGTGATTGAGGTGGTGCAGCCTCTTGTGTTTTCTCCGGCGTCGCAGACGTCGAGGCCGGCGTCGGGGTCGCCCTCGATCCAGGCACCCCAGTATCTGGCTTTTCCCACTCCTGGAGCCGATAGTACCGCGTTTCTTAATGCGATGTATACCATCTTTCAGCAGATGGCTCCAGGAGCTGCTCCGGCTGGTCCTTCGGGGCCCTTGGCCTTTTCGTTGGGTGATCCTGCGCCTCTTCGGCCGGCACCCTTTATGCCCTTTCTCCCTTTTGGGAATGTGGGCTCGGCGCCGGCGTCGGTGGCCGCTCCGGTGGCTTCGGATGTTTCGGCCCCGGAGGTTGCCCCTCCGTCGAAGTCAGGATTTTGCCCTGTGACTCCGGTTGGTCCATCGGCTCCAAGACCTCGTCCTCCGGCTCCTGCCTCGGCGCCGAAGCTGCCTGTGGCGCCGGACGCGGCGTCAGATGCTTCTGGAGATCGGCGCCGTTCTTCGACGTCGGCGGAGGCCATGTCGACTCCGCGTATCGAGGAGAGACTTCATTCGAGGAGGCGTGCTCTCCGTCTTTTAGAAGAGCAAGAGTACCAGCGAGTCCTAGAGGAGGGAGAGATTGAGGACTCTGGAGACGGACTGCATGGTCTGGATACAGCCAGTGGGCTGGACACTTCCCCTGAGTGGGACCTTTCATCTCCAGGGGAATATACGGAGGAGGCTGCTTCCTTTCATGCTGTGGTGAGGAAGGCAGCGAGCTTTTTGGACCTGCCTTTGCCGGTGGCAGAGGCAAAGCAGAATTTGCTGACAGAGGTATTGCATCCGGCCTCTGCTGCAGCTGAGCCTCTCTTGCCATTTAATGAGGCTTTGCTGGATCCGGTGTTGGAGGTGTGGAAGAAGCCGGTGTCTTCCTCGGCCGTTCATAGGGCTGTGGCCAGGAGGTATCGAGCTGCACCATCTGACCCTGGCTTTCTCTCTAGACACCCTACGCCGGAGAGCTTGGTGGTGCAAGCCTCCTGTTCCTCAAAGTCAGCGCCTGGTTCCTTCCCGACGGTGCCTGGAGACAGAGACTCCAAGAAACTGGATGCGCAGTCCAAGAAAATATTTTCGTCATGCAGTTTGGCGTTGAAGGCCACCAACGCCACGTGCATTCTGGGGAGGTACATCCATGCGCTGATGGATGATATTTCGTCTTCATTCACGGAGCTTCCCCAGGGTCTTTTGGATGTGGTCTCGGACGCCCAGGCTGCCGCGACCCAGATTATCCAGTCTGGGCTGGACACGACCGACTCGGTGGCCAGGGCGATGGGCACGGCTGTGGTGGCAAGAAGACAGGCCTGGCTCCGAAACTCAGGGTTCTCTGCGGATGTGCAGTCGACCCTGCTGGACCTCCCGTTTGATGGGGACAGACTGTTTGGAGCCAAGGCAGATTCAGCCTTGGAACGATTTAAGGAGAGCAGAGCCACAGCCAAATCGTTAGGACTGCAAGCTCCTTCTTCCTCTGCCTCTTCTAGAATTTTCAGGAGGTTTCGGGGATTTGGGCGTGGCTCTTATTCCTCTTCCTTTCGGGGGAGGTTCCAGCAACCCGCCTCTTCCCTCCCCTATAGGTCATTTAGAGGGAGGGGGAGGGGTGGGGTCCGTACCAGAGGAGCCTCTCAACAGCACTCTGCCTCTTCCTCGTCCTCTGGAGGGGTGCAGCAGGGGAAGCAGCCTTAGGCTTCCACCGTTTCCCACTCACTCCTCTCCTGTAGGGGGAAGATTACAGCGTTTTCTCCACAAGTGGAAGTCTATCACAACGGACACTTGGGTTCTCGGCATTGTGGGAAAAGGCTACGCCCTTCCCTTTCGGGAGTTCCCTCCCCTCATCCCGCCCCGCCCATCTTATTGTTCAGAAGAACACCTCCTGTTGCTAGAACAGGAGGTTCAAGTCCTCCTTTCAAAGGGCGCGGTAGAGTTGGTCCCAGAGCAGGAAAAGGGTCGAGGTTGTTACTCAAGATACTTCCTGATTCCCAAAAAGGATGGTCAGTTGAGACCAATCCTGGATCTGAGGATCTTGAATTGGTTCCTCAAACAGGAAAAGTTCAAGATGCTGACCCTAGCACAGGTGCTTTTGGCGTTGAACAAGGAAGATTGGATGGTGTCTGTCGACTTGCAGGATGCTTACTTTCATGTCCCGATACTCAAGTCGCACAGGAAGTATCTCCGGTTTGTGGTAGGGTCGCAGCACTATCATTTTGCGGTCCTCCCGTTTGGTCTTACTTCAGCACCTCGAGTCTTCACAAAGGTGATGTCAGTGGTTGCGGCGGAGCTCAGAAGGAAGGGGATAGCAGTATTCCCTTACTTGGACGACTGGTTGATCAAAGCCAAGTCCCCGGAGCTTGTGTCGCATCATCTGCAGTCAACAACCCAGTTGTTGTTCGACCTGGGCTTTTCGGTGAACGTGCCCAAATCTCACCTGGAGCCCTCTCAGCGCCTCCTGTTCATAGGGGCAGTACTGGATACAACATTGAGTCGAGCCTTTCCTCCGCCTCAGCGGATTCAAGATATTCAGGAATTGGTTCCAATGTTTCGAAATGGAGCGGTAGTTCCAGTCCTCAAGGTCCTTCGTCTGCTCGGTCTGTTCGCCTCCTGCATTCTGTTGGTCACGCATGCTCGCTGGCACATGAGGGCTCTTCAGTGGTGCCTCCGAAGGCAGTGGTCTCAACACAAGGGAGATTTAGAAGGTACTGTCAAGATCTCCAGAGATGCTGCTGTGGAATTGAAGTGTTGGATTGCGGGCAACAATCTTTCACAGGGGAAGCCGTTCGCGCAGTCGCCACCAGTGGCCACGGTAATAACGGATGCCTCCACCCTAGGATGGGGAGCTCATCTGGGGGATCTGGAGATCAAAGGGCTTTGGTCTCCAGAGGAACAGGTGTTTCATATCAATCTGTTGGAGTTACGGGCTGTACGTTTGGCTCTCAAGGCCTTCCTCCCATCCCTTCGTGGTCAGTCGGTACAGGTCCTGACGGACAATACTACCACGATGTGGTACATAAACAAACAGGGAGGAGTAGGGTCGTACCTTCTCTGCAGAGAAGCTCTTCGGCTATGGTCCTGGGCAAAGGACCATCAGATTTGCTTGGTGGCAAATCATCTGGCCGGGGTCTTGAATGTACGTGCGGACAGTCTCAGTCGCCAATTCTCGGCAGACCACGAGTGGCGTCTCCATCCAGATCAAGTCTGTTTAATCTTCCAGATGTGGGGGTTTCCTCGGATAGATCTGTTTGCCACTCGGGAGAACGCGCATTGCCCGTTATTCTGCAGCCTCCAGTATCCGATGCAGGGAGCGTTGGGGGACGCGTTTCAGATAACCTGGTGCGACCAGTTGCTTTACGCGTTTCCCCCCATACCCTTGATTCCTCGAGTGTTGAGGAAAATTCGCCAAGACCGGGCCCAAGTCATCTTAATAGCTCCGGATTGGCCAAGGAGGGTATGGTACTCCGACCTTCTCCAACTCTCACTGTGCCCTCCGCTCCGTCTCCCTCTCAGGGCAGACCTCCTCTCGCAGTCGCAGGGGCAGGTTTTACACCCCAACCTCCAGAGTCTGCACCTACATGCTTGGAGATTGAACGGGGCAACCTGAGTTCCTTCTCTCTCCCGCCTGATGTAGTGGATGTTATCTTAGCGGCCAGGCGACACTCCACTAAATCTATCTACGCTAATAGGTGGTCTAAATTTGTTATGTGGTGTGGAGAGAGACAGATTGATCCCTTACATGCTCATCTGTCACATGTTTTGTCTTTTGCACTGTCTCTAGCGCAGAAAGGTTGTGCAGTAGCTACCATTAAGGGTTATTTGTCGGCCTTGTCAGCCTTCATTTGTCTTCCAGACCAACCATCGTTATTTAAATCCCCTATTGTTCTCAGATTCTTGAAAGGTCTTCTGAATCAATATCCTCCAAAACCATTCGTTATGCCTCAATGGGATTTGTCCTTGGTCCTGACTTTCCTTATGGGGTCCCCTTTTGAGCCTATGCATTCTTGCCCCTTAAGATATTTGGTTATTAAAACAGTATTCCTGGTAGCTATAACATCTGCAAGGAGAGTGAGTGAGTTGCAGGCCTTATCGGTTAAACCCCCTTATATAACGTTTTATGGGGATAAGGTGGTGTTGAGGACCAAGGCTGCTTTCCTTCCGAAGGTTGTTTCACCCTTCCATTTGGCTCAGACAATCACTTTGTCCACGTTTTATCCTCCGCCTCATCCTTCAAAGGAGGAAGAAAGACTACATCGCCTGGACCCAAAAAGGGCGTTGAGCTTCTATATCGACAGAATGAAGGATATCAGGCTGGAGGATCAGCTGTTTGTCGGATACGTGGGCAAGAGGAGAGGAAAGGCAGTCCACAAGAGAACACTCTCCAGGTGGGTTGTTCTTTGCATTAAAATCTGTTACTCTTTGGCAAAGAAGGATCCGCCTGAGGGCATTAGAGCTCACTCCACCAGAGCTAAGTCGGCCTCTTCGGCCTTGGCCAGGGGTGTTCCTGTGGTTGACATCTGCAAGGCCGCAACTTGGTCGTCCCTTCACACTTTTGTGAAACATTACTGTTTGGACTCTGAGGTCAGAAGGGACGGTCATTTTGCACGGTCAGTGCTGCAGGATTTCTTGGTTTGACCATTTAGGCACCCACCGCCGGGCGTGGTACTGCTTTGGGACTCTATTCATCAGGTGAGGAATCCACAGGTAGTTGTATCCATCAGAAGAACGAGTTACTTACCTTCGGTAACGACTTTTCTGGTGGATACATTAGCTACCTGTGGATTCCTCACGGTCCCACCCGCCTCCCCGTTGCCTTTTTGGTCTCTCCAAGCAATCCTTGAGTGTGCTCCTTTTGGTCTTCAAAGTTGCAATACATTTTGCATGTATGATATTTGTATATATGTGTATATTTATATATAAATCTATATATATATTGGGTATATACATGATTCGTATGTATAAATATATTTATTTGTTTAAAAAAAAAAAAAGGTTATATTAAATCTACAGCTATTTTATTGCAATGTTGTGTGATTTACAATATTAAGAGATGTTGCTTTGCTCTTTCATTGCATTGGGTTATTATTATTATTCTCATGCACGTAAAAAATGTTGGTACTGTCATCAGCACGTCGGCGAGGACTTCTTATTGCCTGTATGACGTCAGACGGCGTCGCGTGGGCTAGAGTGACGTCCTTGTCGACGTGCAGAGACTAGTAAGAAGATTTCCGTCAAATGCTGGCGCCATGGGAGTATTCATCAGGTGAGGAATCCACAGGTAGCTAATGTATCCACCAGAAAAGTCGTTACCGAAGGTAAGTAACTCGTTCTTCAGGCTGCTTTGTATCACCCACAAAGCTATACATGGAACAGGACCGCTTTTTATCAGAAAGAAAATTACCAAATACATCCAACAAAGAACCCTCCGCTCAAGATTGGCACCCCGCCTTAGAACACCACCATACAAGAAAAAGACTATAGGTTGTACACCCTTCTCCATCCAAGCAGCCAAACTATGGAATTCATTACCCTCAACTATAAGAGCCACAGATAACTTTCTTGTCTTCAGAAAACTACTCAAGAGTTGGCTCTTTCCTTCATAACCACCTTTTTCAAACAACTATGAACTGCATATGCCTATGTGGATAAATATTTTTTTCAGATTATATGTATATTTCTATTTATTTGTAGTTTCCTTGGAAAATATGTATTGCTACTATGTCATAACAATAAAATACACACACACTCTTTAAACCTGTCTAAGTATTTTTTACCCATAATTCTAATTATGTATTGTATGTGCATATGTGTGTGTATATATATAAATATATATATGTATGTATGTGTATATGTTGTTTCTGTGCTTGGCATGTTCGTGGATCATTGCATGGCTCCTGGCTGGGTTGTTATACTAGAGATCTATGAATTCCTGCTCTCATCTTATCACACTTATCTACTCATCACTCTTATGTCATGTCTCTAACAAACTACCCTCCATTCTCACCCTGACTCATCCCAAATCCCTTCTACCACTTTCATCTCCTAAATATCTCTGCCTAAGCTCTTCCCTCCACTTCCACATCTAACTCACCAAACCTCACTCTACCTCTGTGACCTCCCACACAACCCTACTAAATTCTCCTGCATTCATCTCACCCTGCTACTATGCTCTCCCTAACCCTTCCACATACTCTTCCTCCTCCGCCCCCTTTACTCATCCCAAGCCTTTGGGTTGAGTAAATGAAGGATATACTCCCAATAAACACTTCTGGATTTCTTTCCTCCTCCACCCCTCCATTACTCCAGTCAATCTAACTAACAAACTCTCATATCTGCGGCTCAAATTAACTCATAATAATACTAAAACTGTACTCATTATTTAACTATACTAATCCATCACTAATTCTTGTTGGGTTCCGGAGTAGCGTGCTACTCATCGAAAAGTGCTTTGACGCCTCGTCAGGGGTAGTAAGCACTATATAATTACGATTACAATACAATACAATCACTAATGACATCTTCTATGAAATAATTAATAATATTACTGCAGTAAAATAATTGAAGGGAAAACTTTGCATGCTGGGGGCGCAACCTATAGTAGGGCACAAGTTATAGATACTTGAGATAAACATAACTGCTGAATTGTTTTGGTTTTTTATGTGTAAAATGTGAGCTTAACTGTGCCGCCCCTGTAGCTTTTGGTTTAGTTCCTAATTACCACAGACAAAGTGGTTTTTTTACTGTGCCGTTTGACGAATCTTCATGAAATGTTCCAAAAAAGTTTCCTACTTTGCCTAGTTCTGCATGAAAGGTTTCGGTGTGATCTATTAAGCAGGATGCTGAAAAGAAGGGGAGGGGTGTTAAAAACAAATTTTTCCTATGTAATTTCCAATAGGGATTTTGAACACAACTACAGCCCGAAACGCTGGACACAATTACACCAAATTTGGCAGAAAGGTAGCACTTGGACCGGACAGGACCCTTTTTGTTATTTGGTGTAAATTTCAGTACTTTTGGAGTTTAAAGAGAAAAGATTTATGTATTTTTAGAGATGCAGCGCCACCACAGATCTACGCACCAACAACAATGCCATGATAGGCTGGCCACAATCTCAGCGAATACCTGCAGCCGTCATTTGTGTATTGGGACACGGAATCCAGGAGGTGGGGGGATAAAGTCTAGATAGGATATAAGGGGTCAGGATAGAGGTATCCTGACCCCATCGAACTGTTAGAGGGGTCAATGAGGGACCCTTCGGGACATGAAATTATCCAAAACTTTTTTTTAGCGTTCAAGGTTCCATGGATCCACTGCAATGCTAAGCGTGACCCCTGGTGAATCAGTGGTGGATCTGCGGATACAGATCCCAGTAAAAATAAAACATACACCCACACACAGATCCAGTCACCCGAACACCCACATAACCACTCACACATCCATACAGCCACTCACACACTTACTCAGAGACCCAGATCACTCACACACCCACTCACAGACCCAAAGAGCCTCTCACACACAAACCCATGCACACACCCATACAGCCACTCACACACCCACACACAAACACCCACACAGCCAAGCACACATGTACTCACACACCCACGTGCACACCCATATAGTCGCTAACAGACCCACACAGCCACTCACACACCCACTCTAGAAAATGAGTTTAAAAAAACAAATATTACCGGAACGTTATAGTTAGGTTCAGATTTTACAAACACAACACCATAAAAATTCAGCAGTTAACGTTATATCAAGAAACTATAACTCGTGCCCTGGCCAAGCACTGCTAATTACCCCACATATTACATCAGTCATGGCATCTTCTATGACATAAATGATAATATCACTGCACCATATGCAGTAAAATTATAGATGACAAAACTGTGCAAGGCGCGGTGCGAGTTCACTGGAATGGATATGGATCGAAGGCCTGGTATTGGGAAACAGGTATCTCCCACAGCCTCAGCTAGTCTCTCTGCTACATGGCCAAAACCCAGCAAAGTCCTAAAGTGTTGAGTGGTCTTGGGGAGAGCTATCTGGGATTACTTTGTCTAAAGTTCTTTAAAAGGCAAACCCCAAAACCTCAGCTTCAAATGGTCGTGGGAGTCGAGTCCTGCCCAAGATTTGTTGTCAACAGAAAAAGGTAAGTACACAGTAGGAAAACAGTTTAAATAGCGAAAATCCCAATAAATTGCAATGGGCCTAGGGGGAACACAAACCACATACTAAAAAAATAGAATGCGAAAGTCGGTTTCCCACCTAGGCAAGTGTAGTGTGTAGAGGGGCGCTGGGAGTGTAAGAACACACCAAAGATAAGTAATGTACCCCACCCCAGAGCCCAGGAAAGCAGGAGTAAAACACAGCAAGTTTCCTAAAACACACTAGAAGTCGTGATAGAAGATAATACAAGAACCAGAAGAGATTTCAAGACACCAACAATGGATTCCTGGACCTGAAGACCTGTGGAAGATGGTGAGCAAGTTCAAGAAGCACCGGAGAGTCCAGGGAGAACAGGAGCCCCTTGCTAAGCCGGATGAAGGTGCATAAGGGGAACCACATGTGAGAAGACAAAGTCAGTATTGCACCAGAACAGAGAGATGTGGGTTCCTGGTTGGTGCAGAAGGTGTCCCACGCTGGATGGATGAATGCAGTCTGGTTTGCGTCAGTGGATTCCGCTAACAAGCCTTGGCACACGCAAAGCTCGAGATTAGCGGAAAATGGCGCTGCCTGGGATCAGGAGGCCTCTACACAGGAGAAGACAGAGGGGGCTCTCAGCAACTCCGAGAGCCCTCATAAAACCAGGCATGGTACACAGGAGTCCCACATCTCGGGGGCAATGGCGGTGCAAATAGAAGGCCCGTGCAGCATGACACAAAGGATTCCCATGCTGCAGGAGAACCACTCAGGAAGCTGTGCATCGCAGGATGGAGTGCTGGGGGCCTAAGCTGTGCTGTGCACGAAGAACTTCTTGGAAGGTCGCACACAGGCCTTAGCAACTGCAAGTCACGCGGTGCACGAGGTACTGTCTTGCGTGGGGAGGTAAGCACTCACTTTAGTCCACCACCAGCGTTGCTGGATCCAGGCCTGTCATGTGGAGAAGGGGTCCAAACCACTGGTCGTCGCTGTAGAGTGGTGCCTGCTGAAGCAGGTAAGTGACTCCATCACTCCACAGGAGATTCCTTTGGTTCTTCTGGTGCAGACTGAAGCCAGGCAGTCATCAGAGAATGCACGACCTGGAAACTGTTGCAGTTGCTGGCAGGAGCTAAAGCTACAATGTTGCAGAAGTCATCTGAGCTTCTTTGTTGCAGTTTTGTAGAGTTCCTGGAGGAGTAAGCGATTGATCCGTCAGTAGAAAATGAAGTAAAGGATGCAGAGGATTCCTGCTGGAGTCTTGCAATCCAAATCTGAAGAAATACCCAGAGGAGAGACCCTACATAGCCCTGGGAGGAGGACTGGCCACCTAACCAGGTAAACACCTATCAGGAGGGGTCTCTAATGTCACCTGCTGGCACTGGCCACTCAGATGCTCCCAGAGTGCCCCACCACCTTAGAATCCAAGATGGCAAAACCCAGGGACACTCTGGAGGAGCTGTAGGCACCGCCCTGGGGGTGGTAAGGGACAGGGGAATTGTCACTCCCCTTGTCCAGTTTTGCACCATAGCAGGGTCTGGGGGGCCGTGAACCGGTGTAGAATGGATTATGCAAGGAGGGCACCATCTGTGCCCTTCAAAGCATTTCCAGAGATTTTGGGGGGATACCCATCCCATGCCTGTAACACCTATTTCCAAAGGGTGAGGGTGTAACACCCCTGTCCTAAAGGAAACACATTGTTCTGCCTTCCTGGGATTGAGCTGATCAAGCCCCAGGAGGGCAGAAGCCTGTCTATGAGGTGGCAGCAGCTGGGGCTGCAGTGAAAACCTCAGAAGACTGGTATGGCAGTACTGGGGGACCAAGGTGGAGCCTCCAGAGTGCATGTGATTGTGCAACCAATACTGGAATCAGTACTGGGGTACCATTCCCATTTGTTAGACGCCTTACATGGCCATATTCGGAGTTGCCATTGTAAAGCTACATATATGTAATGCACACTTATAATGGCGTCCGCGCACTCACAAAGTCTGGGAAAATGGGCCTGGGCAACGTGGGGGCACCACTACTTGTGCAGGGGTGTCCTCACACTCAGTACTTTGCACCCAGCTTCAGGGTTGGAAGACCTGACATATAGGTGACTTATAAGTGACCTGGTGCAGTGAAAATGGCTGTGAAATTGTGCATGCATGATTTCACACTGGCTGCAATGGCAGTCCTGAAGAAGCCTCTGTACGGTCTCCTTATGGGTGGCAAAAGATATGCTACAGCCCGTAAGGATTCCCTGGAACCCCAATGCCCTGGGTATCTATGTACCATATACTTGGGACTTATAAGGGGGGGTCCAGTGTGCCAATCTGGAGTGAAATATGGGGTCACTAAACTGTAGTGACAAATTTATAAATAGAGAGAGCATGTGCACTGGAGTTCTGATTAGCAGGACTCCAGTGACAATTTAGAAAACAGTGAAACACACTGACAAGCAGGCTATAAACCATAACCACTGGGGTCCTGAAAAGCAGGATCCCAGTGACACAGTTAAAAACCACTCACATCAGGCAGAAATTGGTGGTAACATGCCAAAAAGAGGGTACTTTCCTACACCTGGTCATGACCGTTAGCCTCCATGGCACATACTTTTGCTACTTTTCTTGTAATGGTCCCATCTTGCCTGGCACCTAGATACACACTGCTTCTTGGCTTGAGGGCGCAGTCCTGAACTCTCATAAAACAAACAGTGAGATTTTCCAACCCTGCAAGGACAGGCAGCATCTTGGGTGCGGTTGTATTCAAACCGTACCCAAGGTGTGGTCAGGCCCTTGGCTATCTTCCACCAAAGCAAGAGAGTTTCTGCTCTATGTCTTCACCCTACACCAGCTTACCTGCTTCAGACCCCAGAACTCTGATCTCGGATTTTGTTCTTCAGGTGTTTTATTTTCCAATATCTAGTCATAAACCGTGCAAAATATAAGACAGATAAAACAAGAAAGAGGTTTGTGCAAAATACAATAAACGTGCATGCATGCAAAAGACAAAGGCAATGAATCCTGGGAAGTGAATACAAGTGCAAGTAAGCCGTTATTTTCTGTGTAACATACTCAGATGCACATCGAACAGTATATGTTCTGCACTTTGTAGTTTTTTGAGTAAATTGTGCACAGCATAACTGGACGCACAAGACGACTGGGTTTGAGTGCCCAATTTGGTCCTCAAATGCCAACTGGCAATAACTGGAGGTTAAATCAATTCTTTTTCAAGACAATGCAAAGAAACACAGCATGATTTGGTAATTTAATAGTAAAGTACTGATCTTGTAAGATTTGTTTCTAAAGTGTACAATTTGCATATCTATGTCACAGTTAACTAATTCTAGAGTCCTCCATCCCTGCTTTGAAAAGCAGCACCAGCTAAACCAATCCTATAGAGCAGTGGTTCTTAACTTGTGGTCTGAAGACCACCTTGGCGTCTGCAGGGCCTAATCGGGGGTCCAAGACTGTGTTACAAAATTAAAGATTATTAAAATGTATACATTAAACATTAAGAAAATATATGACTATTGAAGGCAAATGAAGAAAAAAAAAAAAACAACAAAACAAAAAAAAAACTTTTCTATGTGTGATTGTGAATTAAAAAAATATTTAAATACTTGTGCATTTGTTTGTTATACATTTGTTCTTGTATTTTTGGTTATTGCTTTGAGGCTCAAATCCCAGAAAATTACACCAGGGGTCCACAGCTTCGAATAATGTCTGAGTGGGAGTCCCACGATTCCAGGAGGGATACAGTGGGTGTCCACAGAAGTCAAAAGGTTAAGAACTGCTGCTTTAGAGAACAACATTGTCAAAAGAGGCTTGGAGTAGTAGGGGTGTGGAATTCCTATAGCCCGACACCCAGGTCATATTGTTTGGGGTCAAGAACAACAAGTTTTCATGTTTGTTTTGTCCTTGGGACAAGCAGGCACAACCCCCTGCAGCACAAACCCTTTGGCTGCCAGTTCACAGGGAAGGAAATGGACTGCAGACAAGGTAATATTTCTGTCTATAAGTTGATGCTGTTCGAACTTGTATTTATGGTCCATTATTGCAAAGCCTTTATTATTTGGGTGAGTGCTCTAAATAAACATTGTAAGGTCACACTGCACTACTAACAGTGGTTCCAGTAATAACAAATGTCTACACACGTTTGAAAAGCTTAACAATATGAGGCTATGCATAAAGCTCCCAGTGTGCTCTCTGATTACATGTAAACGTGTGCAGACACTTGTAAGCAAAATTGATGATTTTCAAAATAAAATGTTCAGAAAAAAACGCTTTGCTGAATCGCTATGAAATTGTAGGTACTATGTCTTTGACACATCATTTGGTAAAATGTGTTGATGCATGCTAATATTCTCCAAAAATATTGATCATAAAAAAAAAAAAAATCAGTGTGACCATTTTCACCGAGACCATGGGAAAATGAAAATAAAAAAGCACTGGCAAAACCAGCCAATTTGACAGTGGTGGTCAGTCTTTCGGTTTTGTCAATGTGCGTCTTGTTTTGAGTTGGCTTGTTAAACATTTTTATTGTTGTGGGGGTGCCAGGTCCTCGCCATTGCAACAAACAGTAACAAAAAGCAAAAAAATTCAAATTGGTCTAAAAAAGCACACATTGCCACAATGGTTCCTGGCACTGAACACAACTATTTTGGGTGCCAACGTGCTCATTGTGGAAGAGCAGAATGATGTCACTCGCAGTAAAGACTGCTGATAAATGGATAGAGAAAAATAATTTTAATAATAACAAAATGTCTTGTTTAACTCAAGACCTAATTAGGGGCCCAATTCTTAAAGAAAGCCACAAAAGTGCACCCAGGGTAGATGTCTTTGCATTAGTGGCTTTGATGAATTAACAAGAATTCACAGAAGTAGACCAGGAAATCGTACTCCTAGAAAATAACTGAACTCTTATTTTAGCAAGAGCAAATACGCATGTGAAGACTGGTTTATGTGAAAATCTATTGCATGCTTACAAGTTAAATTTCCCTCCAACCACTTTTTTCTCAACCCTGGAAAAGCGTCTACCTCCGCCCTTGTCAGGAGTAAATTTCCAACCTTTCTCAGTATGGGAAAAGATTAGAGAAGAGCTGGAGAAAATCCTTAAAACATGCAAGTTAGTATGTTTGCACAGACTCAAAGGCACCCAGCCTTGGAACTATTGCTTACTGCTTCCTCCATCCCCAGCATGTAGATATGCAGAAAGGTGGCAAAATAAGGAAATTGCTATACTAGGGTTTGCAATTGCTAGTATTCAAGTCCTACTATAGAATTGGCCCTGGCATAATCAGAAAGGCTAGTGTCAGAGCTCTTACATAATAAGATTGCTACCACAAGGGAACACCCCTTACTAATTGCGAGTCGCAAACCTGTTTTGCGATTCGGTAACCAGGTTACCGAATCGCAAAACTGGGTTTGTGCATCGCAATGTGCTTTTTGCATGTCGCAAACAGTGAAAGTCGCTGTTTGCGACATGCAAAAAGCTACCTACATGTGGGTCTTGGTCCCTAATTAGGTCTGGTGTTAACAAAGACATTTTGTTTTTATTAAACTTCGATTTCTCTCTCTTTCGGCTGGCTTTACTGTGAGTGATTGCATTCTGCTCTTCCACAAGGAGCATATTGGCACACAAAGTAGTTTTGTTCAGTGTCAGGAACTACAGTGGCAATCAGTGACGTAACGAAACTGGAGGGTGCCCCTTTGCAAAGAACATGGAGGAGCCCCCTCTCCAGACTCACTCAGGGCAGGTGCTGTGCTGAAGGGGCCCCCTGGAGGGCGGCTGCGGGGCCTTTGTTATGCTGCTGGTGGCAACGTGTGCTTTTAGAGTTCAAAAACTTTTTGTGGGGGGTTTTGCCAGTGTTTGTTACAATGTTGAGGGCCTGGTAGCTCCCACAACAACAAAGTGTTACAAAAGCCATGTCAAAACAAGACACACATTGATGAAACTAAAAGACTATGTCAGATCAGTTGGTTTTGTCAGTGTTTGTTTATTTTCATGCTTCCCATAATCGTGTTGAAAATGGTTACACTGATTTTCCATTAGAAATATATTTGGAAAATACTAGCATGCATCAACACATTTTACTAAATGACACTTCATTTGCATCTAATCAGAGGGCATTCTGGGAGCATTATACTTAGCCTCATAGCCTAAACTTTTCAAACATGTGTATATACGTTTTTTTTTTTGTACTGGAACCAACGTCAGTAGTGAAGTGTGACCTTAAAACATTTATTTACAGCACTCACCCTAATAATGAAGGCTTTCAAATAATGAACCATAAATACAAGTTCGAACAGCATTATCTTTAGGAAACACATTACCTCAACTGCAGAGAGTTCCACTCTGTAAACGGGCAGCCAAAGGGTTTGTGCTGCAGGGGGTTGGGCCTACTTGTCCCAAGGACAAAGTAAACATAAAAACTTGTTGCCCTTGACCCCAAACAAGATGTCCCGGCTGTGGGTGGCTCAAGTGGACTCACTATGTCCACACCAAACCTTGCAAACGGAACCCAACCACTAGTAGTGGAATTAAGGTGGGCACCGGCCTTACCACTGGTTTGGCAGGTGACACAGGAGCTGCAAAACTCTTTCACCTTTTGAGACATGTTGGGCCAATAGAAATGTCTGATTAGCCTAGTCCAAGTTTTGGTTTGGCCTGGATGCCCAGCTAGGGGGATGTCATTGACTAAGGTGAGGAGGAATTCCCTGAACTGTTGAGGCACTACCACTTTCCTGGTTGCACCAGGTTTGGGGTCTCTGGCCTCGGTGTACAAGAGTCGCTCCTCCCAACAGACCCTACTGGAGCCACTGACATCTCCCTTTTCATGTGCAGCAGCCTGTGTCTCAGGCCTTCAAGTGTGCAACAGGTTGCTGGCACGACCGGGCCCTAGATGGTCCCCTGGGGCCCAAGAGCTCAACCTGATAAGGTTCAAGTTCCATGGGCTCAGTTTCCTCTGGGGTGGTTAAGACTTCTTCCTGAGAAGAGGAGCCTTGGGCTTTCTGCTGTTCAGAAGCAGCTGGTCCCCCAGTCTTCTTGCCTTTCCTTTTAGAAGGTTGGGCCATTATTCCTGGCTCCAACACTTCTTTTTCACCCTGTGCCTGGCTTTGTGCTCTAGTTTTCACACACACCATCTCAGGGATTCCCTGCATGCCAGCAAGGGTTTTGAGTTCTGCTTCAGCCCATGCTTAGGACTCCAGATCATTCCCTAGCAGACATTCAGATGGGATTGCAGAAGAGACCACTACCTGTTTCAGGCCAGTAACCCCTACCCATTCTAAGGTCACCATACCCATGGGATGTACCTTAGTTACATTATCAGCATTGGTAACTGCATGTTTGTCCAGCCAAATACACTCATGGGGAAATCAGTTTTTCTGTCACCATGGTGACACTGGCACCCCTATCCCTCAGTTTCTTTGTGGACAGGGCCGCTGTTCTCGAGAGGTTTTGATCCTCTGGTAGGTAGGCAGGCAGTCATCTGGGGGTTAGTAGAGGTCACTGGTCCTGCAGATTGCGTTGCCTTTTTGTAGCAGGAATCTTGAAGCTGCAGATAGGCCGGTAGAGCTGGGATCAAGTCAGTTTTGTCAGGAGTCTTCACTGCTGGAGTCGGATGTTCAGTCCTTCTTCTTCTTCTTGAGGTCATCAGGAATCTGAAGAGCGAGGTTTAGGGGTGCCCCTAAATACCAGATTTAGGGGTGTTGCAGAGGTCAGTAGCCAATGGCTACTGACCCTGAGGGTGGCTACACCTTTCCTGTGCCCACTCCCATTGGGGAGTGGGCCACATTCCTATCCCTATTGGCTATCCTCCTCCAAAGCAAGATGGAGGATTCTGCAAGGAGGGGGTCACTTCAGCTCTGCACACCGTAGGGGTGGCCCCATCTGCAGTGGTCACTCCTTGTTTGTCCTAATTTTCCCCACTGGACCTGCTGCCACAAGTGGGGCTTCATCTGGGGGCGGAAGGGGCATCTCCACTAGCTGGAGTGCCCTGGGACAGTGCAACAAAAGGCAGGAGCCTTTGAGGCTCACTGCCAAGTGTTGCACGTCTGCACAGAGCAGGCTTTGTCCCTGACCCCAGAAAGCACATAGGCTCTCATCCCATGGGGTCAGAAACTTGTCTGTTAGTGGCAGGTTAGCACAGACCAGTCAGCCTTACATTAGAGGGTTGGCTAAAATACAGGTGGGCATCTCTAAGATGCCCTCATTGTGCATTTTTTCCAATAAATCCAACACTGGCATCAGTGTGGGTTTATTGAGCTGAGAAGTTTGATACCAAAACTTCCCAGCCTTCAGTTAAACCACCATGGAGCTGTGGCGTTCGTAATTACAAACCGCCAGCCCATGTACTCAATATGGCTACACTGCACTTACAGGGTCTAAGAATGGACTTAGACACTGTAGGGGCATATTGCTCATGCACCTGTGGTGGTGTGAATCATGCCTTAGGGCTGTAAGGCCTGCTAGAGGGATGACTTTCCTATGCCACAGGCAGTGGTTTGTGGGCACGGCGCCCAGAGATAGGTGTCATATCGACAATACCTTTTTCTCCCCAACAACACACACAAGCTGCAATAACACCATGCATGTGTTTGGTGAGGGGTCCCTTAGGGTGGCATAATACATGCTGCAGCCCTTAGGGACCCTCTCTGGTGACAGAGCCCTTGGTACCACTGGTACCTTTTACAAGGGACTCAGCTGTGTGCCAATTTTAGAATCAATAGTACAATTAAGGGAAAGAACACAGGTGCTGGGGCCTGGTTAGCAGGATCCCACCACACACTAAGTCAAGTTAGCATCATATATCAGGCAAAAATGCATGGGGGGTAACCATGCCAAAAGGGGCACTTTCCTACACTCGCCCTCTTCCTGATTTCAGCAGGTTGGTTAATGCCTTCGGGATGCCCAAGAGAATGTAATTAGGGAACCTGGGTAGGTTGTTATCGTATATTTTATCCACGTCTCCCGTCTCCCGCCAAAAACTGTTGAATCTTGGGACAATGACAAAGCAGGTGTGTAACTGTGCCAGGCTGGCTGCACAGCCTCCAGCAACTGGCACTCCCACCCTGCTTCTATTGCACCACCCTAACTGTCAAGCAGCATTTCCTTACCTGAGGTGCTACATACCGAGACTCGTGCTCTGTGTATAATGTCGTGCCATTCTTCAGCTGTAAATATGCGCTCTTGCTCCCGCTCCTAGCGCTGCTGTGCCGCCAATTTAGAGTGGGTTGTTGGCGTAAGAAAAGCTTGTATGTGAGAGAGGATATGTTTGTCTCTGTGGCGTGTGAGAAACCATTTTTTAAATGGTGTGAGTGGTTGATTGGCATATAGGAGAACATGAGGCTGCATAATCCAGTGGTGAATGGCAATTTATTTCCAGTATGCAGTGGATGGAAGGGCATAAGCATTTTGGAGTCGTGAGAAGTCCATGATCCCGAACTGGTCAAAGAAGTCCCCTATCCTCTTGCAGTAAGCCTCCTGCCAGCATTAAAAGGTGGACTCCTGTAGCGCTGGGAGAAAGTCTGCGTTCCTTATCAGTGGTGTCTGGGGTAGCATACAGGAGGGAAGCATCTTGGTACCTGTACCTTCTCCCATACCCCAAGTGTCGCCTGACTGACAGGTGATACATAAACACCTGGTAGGCAGTATGGCTTGGGGAGCCATGGCGCATACCATATGTTGATTCCACCAATGGCATGATCTATGAAGCACCAGTGCTGATAAGTACAAGGTCTAGCACGTTCTACTAGGTGCCTAAGCTGCGCAGCCTGATAGTTTCACACTAGGTAAGGTATTCCCAGTCCCCCGCCTCTGCCTGACTCAGGTAAGCCTTCTTCTTCGCCACTGGGGCTTTTGTCCGTACTCAGCAAACAAGTCCTCTATGAGCTGTTGTAGTTTGTCCAGCATGTGTGCAGGGGGATGTAAGGATAGTGTCTGGATGACGTATAAATCCTAGAGAGCAAGGCCATCTTGACCACCCTATATTTCTTCCAGGAGGAGGGATTGTCTTTGGTGTTGGAATGGGGAGTAACGTAACTGCTATCTGCAGTATGATCCAGTGTGGAACAGATTTAAAAACTTAGGTATTTAACACCATGAGTGGCCCTAGTGAAGGGGAAGAGAAGTTCAAGTTGGTCTTGCTCATATTTAGGGATAGTGAGGTTTAGGGCTTGGGTTTAAAAAAAAACAAAAAAAACCTTTGAATCCAGATGCCTGCCCGAACACTTCCATTTTGCGCATTAGTGGTGGCAAGGAAGTGAGTGGCTGCGTTATTGCGATCATAACATCATTGGCTTGTAATGCCAGCTTATGTTCCAAGCCCCTCCCCCCCCACACACACACACACACACAGGTAGTGCTGCTATGTGGGCATAGTGCTGCACCCGTTCAGCAAACTGCACCATATAGAGGGCAAACTATAATGGTGATAGTGGACAAACCTGGCTGGTGGCCATTGCCACCAAGAACGGGCATGACAGTAGCCCATTAACCCTAACCACTGCCCTACGGTTCGCGTAGCTACACCTGACGCAGCATTGAAACCTTGCACCCAATCCAAACACAGCAAGTACCAAACGGAGGTACCACCAGGACATGCGGTCAAATGCCTTCTCAGCATCGACGAATCAGAGGAGTGCCGGCAAACTTCAGCTGTGTGTTTTATCAAGAAGAAGGCAGAGGCGTTTGGTGTTGTCGCTGCAGCCTCTCTCTTGGATAAATCTGGCCTGGTCAGGGTTGATGAGGCATTGCATGTAGGGTGCTAGACGAGATGCCAGAATACTGGTAAAAACCTTGCCATCATTGTTCAGCAGGGATATGAGGAACAACACACAGAGACCTTACCAGGTTTGAGGAGGACACAATGACTGCCTGTCTCATGGTGTCTGTAAGACTGCCTGTTTCACTGAAAGAGTTGTAGAGGCAAGCTAGGAGAGGGGCAAGGAGAGTTGCAACTGCCATATAAAAATCTGAGGTGTATCCATCCTGACCGGGCGCTTTACCCGGGGGCAGGTGTTGGGGTGCAGGCTCCCCCTTGGCTATTCAGATCACAGCACTCATACTTTTTGTGCACTTCAAGGTCACTAAATAAACATAGGCTGGAAACCCGCCAAATAAGGAAAGTGGCACTTCAAGGTGATCTGTATTTATACTTCTTTGCTGAGACATTTGCACCCCTGAGAATGCAGCACGGACGCCGGCACCCCACAGGCAGGCCCCACATTTTCAAGACCTTTCCTCTAGATCATGGATACTCAAAGTACGGCCCGCTGGCCTCATGCGGCCCCTCTGACCTTTACATGCGGCCCCTCGGGCAACTTGAGCACTGGGCAGCTGTTTGCTCAACTCCACACAAATAATACACATATTAAATAGACACACAATCATTTCTTTTAAACTTATTTGGTGTTAAAGAAAAGAAGTAACTAGGGACTCCTGCACTTAACTTTAAAAACGCCTTCATTTTTAAAGACATCTTGCAGCACAAGTGTAAAACCAAGAAAGTCTCTTCAAGATTAAAAAAGTGTATTTAGTTAACATTCAGAACATTTTTGCCTTAGTAAAATTTATTTTATCAGTGCATTGAGATGTATACATTTAAAAGTGATAGTTTTCATACATAAATTTGGAAACAAATTCTTTCCTCTACCCTGAGACAGCATCAATAGTACAGTAAAGAGGCAAGCCACTTGCTATGTGCACTTTATGGGTGGCCTGGGTTCCTATCATACATTAACAACATTATAGTTTAATAAATCAAACATAGAAGCAGGTTTTGTGCAGCGCGCACCATGAATCATGTATTTCGAGGTCATCTTTAATGTGATAATGTAGAAAAAGGAGGGAAAGTGAGACTAAACAATTGCCTAGGATCACACAATTTGGAAAAGTGGGTAAGCTGCGATTAATTCCAGTTTTTCTGGTTTCCCATTGTTTTTTTCAGCCACTAGATGTATATCATTTGCTTCTCTTTCACCTACCTTGCCACCAATCCCTCCAGCTACCCCACCCGACCGCCACTGCCCTGACATCAATGCGGCCCCCAGGCACGTCACAGACCAAACCTTTTGGCGCCTGGGAAAATGTTTGCGAGTACCCATGCTCTAGATGAACACACTGAGGAATTCACACCAGGATAACCGTTTACATACTTTTATTGAAAGTTAAAAACCTCTGCTAGTACACACAACATGATTAGTGATAAATATAAAAACAATCAGGAAAGCAGCAACTATGTTTACAAGTAAAAAGAAAAGAAGAAAATATTGCAAGATGATTATTAAAATCAAGCATATATTTTAGAATCTGATGAGATAGTTTCCTAACCCCTCCATCTGCCTAGGCTAAGCTTAATACAAGAAGGAATCCTATTAGATAACAAGCCAGAGAGAGACACCCATATACCTTGGCAGAACAGAAAGTTCTGTTCTAGACGTCAGAAAGAGTTACAGGCCACATCATTTAATAAGCCGCAGTCAGACAAAATGTGCCGAAGCAGTATCCTTTGAAAGGGACGATGCTGATATCACAGTCTTGGCTGTACCCGCGCAGCACCTCCTCTTGCCTGGCGTAATAGGTGTTCAGAGCTTTCGTCAAATTTTGTGCAGAATTTGCTTTAAAATAATTTTAAAGGGGGCGTGGCCAAGATGGTGGATGGGTGAGACGTGTCCTTGAGTCTCTCTGTCCCTGCCATCATTTATGTGACACAGTTGCCCACTAACGCGGGTACCAACCACCCCCTACCCCACGATTCATGAGCATCGGTCGAGCAAGCCCTGGGGAGCCAGCAGACAGTGTGGGGGCCCCGGGGCTCGCATCTGGGAGACCTTGGGGCTGCCCTCCTGGAGGACAGATATGGCTACCAGAGACAGATACAAGAGAGGCCCGGTGGCAGCCAGGCGTGGCGGTGAGAGGCCCATCCCTACCTCGTGGCCACGTCAGTGGCTAGGCTGAGACGGGACTCCTGCACCACAGAGTAACAGAGAGCCAGTGACAGCACCAGAGACTCTGCAGGCACCTCTGGCTGCTCTCTTCCACCCCCCCAAACCTTCTTCAGACAGGAGAAGGGAGCGGCATTGCATACACCTTCCGTCGAGACCCTGGGGGTGCGAGGGGGGCACAGTGGTGCACGTGGCCCCCGCAGCACTGGAGCAGTGATCTGCGGTGGGTGTGGCTGGGGACCCTGAACATTAGCCCCCTGAGTCTCAGCGCCTCAGTGGAGGCCTGGGGAAGCCAGGCATCAGCCCTTTTCAGCAGCAGAGGGCGGAGGGCCTGGAGCTGAGGCCTGGACTGGTTGGCTGTCCCTACTGCCCTGCCACCCTGGGGGCTGTCTGGAGGCCCCCCTGGAGGGACAGCTCTGACGTGAGATCAGGTGACCACCTCCCTGCCACCACCAAACTGGCACCATGGCTGGGCTCCCCTGGTGAGGCGTGGGTCCCACGAGGTGCCCCCTGGACCTGATCCTGGTTCTGCCTGACACCCTTTGGGACTGGACTGGAGAGCTGCTTGCACAGCTGTCATCAACCAACGGTACTGGACGGCCAAGGGGCCCAGGCCCGGATTTGGTGGCTGGCTTTCATCTGGTGAAGGTGCATGATTGAGGCCTAAGCCCCTAGGACTGGCTGGGTCGAGCAGACAAGGACATTGTTTGGACTCCCATTGGCAGCACCGGGCCCTGCTGACCCCGTGGGAGACGAAAGTGCCCACACAGAGAGGGGTATGTGGGCTTGGAGGCTGCGATGGCCAGACGAAATCACCTTTGGTGGACGCCACCCAATACATATTGAGGTCGGGCTGGCTACCTCAGAGTCATGTCGGCCATTGACAGTTTTGAACTTTGCCAATCCCAGCAAACAAGGGATTCCTCAGTGGCTGGAGCTGTGGTTTCACACCTCCTAGACGGACTAGGGCCCCACTGCTGCGGTGGCACCTGCCACCTCAGGGAGGAGTGGGCTTTCCCTTCACCTTTAGTAGAGGGGGTAATAGAGACCGAGGCTATGGCTAGCGGATGAGGGAAAAGGGATTGCACGCTGAGAGACATGCTCGTCAAGCCCACCACAGCTCACACTGCAGGGGTCCAGCTTCGTCAATGGGATCGGACGCCACGTCGGACGTGGAGGGGACGAACGACGTGGTGACATGCTTGTTCCTGGAGGCCCTCTTCGCTTCCCTCTGGGACAACCTCCACACTCTCGGGAAAGACCCCTCAAATGACCTCAAGGAGGTCTACCATGACATCGACAGCTTGGGAGTCTCATTGCTGTAGGACCATGAAATCAGTCACGATGAAGAGATTGAGTAGTTGCAGCAGGTGGTCTGCAGCTCAAGGACCAGCAGATGGACCTCCAGGTGCACGTTAAAGATTTCGAGAACAGATTGCAGCACAATAACATCTGCATCAGAGGCGTACCCACCGGGGCCGAGGAGGCGGACATAACTCAGTATGTGACAAACCTTTTCCCCTCGATTCTCGAGGTATCTCCGGAGACTGAAATAAAGCTGAACAGAGCACAGTCGGCCCTAAAAGACCAGATTCGTCCCTCCCCCCAGGTGTACATTCTGAAATGCGTCCAAGAGTTTCCACTTAAGGAGCGCATCCTCCATGCAGCTCGGGACCGCCACCCGTTCCAGTTCTGGTGGTCTTAACCAATGCTTTACCAAGACCTGGCTTCCTCCACTCTTCAGAAACGCAGGTAATTGCTTCTGCTCACTGCTCAACTCCACTCTGCAGGCATATCAAATTCTTGGGGGCACCTATTCTGGGTTGTCTTTCGAGTGAACGGAAAACTCCACTAGCTTCAATCCCTCGAGGAGACCTGTCGGCTGCTGGGCACTGAGGCCACCTTGGAGATACCCCAGGCTGATAAGCATGAGAGTGGGACTTGCAGACGTTCCCAGCGGAGGGAAGCTAAGTTGTCTCCAGTGAGGCTTTGTCCTGACCCAGCAACCATAGCTAAAGAACAGCAGGCGGTGATAGATGCTCTCCAGGGACCCCGCTATAGTGGAGCTAAGTTGAACATGGCCATGCTGTAGCTACACTTTACATTAGGGTGGGTCGATAGGGCAGGGGGTGAGGAGATGGGGTCTTTGACCACTACACACACACACCTCGCTATCTCCACTGACTGGGTCTTAGACCTTGGACTGTGACCTTGTTTGGAAGTGTATTCACAGTTGTTTTTTTTTGTTTTTTTCTTCACTTTTTTTGGGGGGAACCTACAGGCTGCAATCTCACACCATCGCTTTAACACACCTGTTCTGTGCTCCTCTGCACTGCACACTTTGAAACATACACCAGGGCCCCCTTTCTTAGAGCGTAGCAATTTGACAGCGCTTTGCTCTCCTAGGTCCTATGCCATATAACGTATAGATACTCACTCTCAACATGAGGGGTCTCAACAAGCCTACCAAACGCAAAGCTGTGCTTTCGTATCTTGAACACTCGGGCCCCAATATTTGCCTACTCCAGGAAAACTACCTGCTGGCCGCTGATTGGCACAGATGGCGCTCCAAAGCCTTCCCATATAAATTATTTTCCTCCAACTCTACAAAAACTGCAGGAGTGGACATTCTGGTATCCAGTTCCTTTCGAGGGAAACAAGTCCTAAACAGGCCGCAATGAGGAGTAGATTGTTAGCCCAATCAGTGTCCGTGGGTTCACACATCTTTACAGTAGGGACTATTTACATTCATAATGAGGGTCAGGAGCACTTTATATGTCACGCAGAGGCGGAGGTGATGGCAACACATGACCGCCTGGTGCTCTTAGGCAGCAACCTCAACTTAGTTTTTGATAATGACTGTCAGATCTGCCCAATGCTTTGGTCAAACAGGGGCAATTTCAAAGGAAGGCACTCACTGGCTGGAAGAAATGGGTCTAGGTGACATCTGGTAGAAGCTACACCTGCACACGAGGGACTATAATTCTACTCACACGCACCTAAGACGTACGCCCGCATAGATCACTTTTTTGGCTTCAGAGATAGAACCCCGTTCTCTGTCGGATCATGTGGCGGTTTCATTTACCCTGACTTTTCCACAAGTGCAGCCTATAACTAGGGCCTGGCAGCTGGGAGAAACACTCTTACACCGTCCCCCAGTCTTTAAACAAATTACTAAAGTCCTAAAGGACTTCCTCGCAATCAATGACACTGCATACGTTTATATTTTCATACTGTAGAAGACGCTAAAGGCAGTGGTCTGCGGCGAGCTAACTGCAATTCTGTGGTGGACAATAAGATCCGTAAGTACAAGAGAGATCACCTGCTCTGACAGGTTCAAAAACTCAAGCAGATCCACAAGGGAACAGACACCCCACCAGGTATGGCGGCAACTAGAGGCCACCTGAACACAATTGGCGGGCATCGACCTGGACAGGGTGGAATACTCTGCCCTCTGACTTTGCCACTCTTATTATACTGGCAGGGACAGATGTGGCCGCCTCTTGGCCAACAGACTACGGGTGCAGAGGCAGGCTGCTGGGGTCCAGGAGAGTCAGGTGTTGAACATATGATGACCCGGGGTCGTCACTGACTTCTGGGAATTTTACACTGAGTTGTATGCAAAACAGGATCTGCCCACGGATGGGCCGGGCCTATACCTTCAGGGTGCCCGCACTCCGAAGTTAACAGCGGAACAGGCATCTCACCTTGACTGCCAATTAGGCTTTAAGAAGTCATAGCAATTATTGTCAGACCATCCGCTCTTAAGTCGCTGGGCCCAGATGAGTTTCCGGCACTCTTCTATATAACCTACTGCACAGCCTAGGCTCCTCTCCTCACTAGAGTGTTTAATGCTATCAAGGACCCAGCTTCGGTCCTGCTTTCTATGCTAGCAGCCTCCACCATCATTATCCCGAAGCCAGGCAAGGATAAGGAACACTGCTCATCCTACCGGCCAATATAACTTCTCAAAGTAGATCGTAAGCTCTTCATTGGCATTCTAGCAGCCCATCTAGGCTCTCTTCTACCAGGGCTGGTAGCCCCTGATCAGGGGGCTTTTGAGCCCCATCGCCAGTGTGGTGATAATAACTGATAAGGCCGCCGTTCGGGTGGGACTCATGCTTATGGCAGTGGAACCGCAAAGGCGTTTGGTCAGGTTCACTGGCCATACCTGGAGGACACTCTTAAGCACTCTGGCCTGGGCAATCCCTTTTTTTGCTCGATTCTTAGTAGCTATAACCACTCGGTCGCAACTGTTCGAGTGAACAGGCAGACGTTAACCACATTTCCCATCTGCCCACTTTCACCCCTGCTTTTTGCACTATGTATGGAGCCATTGGCCCAGCATGTCCATGACAATCCGGACGTCAGGGGGATCCCATTTGAAGGATAGGAGCACACCATTAGTCTATATGCAGACGATGTCTTGGTAGCCCTGGAGGAACCCTATACCTCCCTCCCAGCCTTCCTGTCTGAACTGGAGACTTTTGGACGGACAGCGGGGTTTCGGGTGAATGTGCATAAATCCCAGGTCCTTAATCTGTCTCTCATGCGGGACACCCAAGAGGCCCCTGCTCGTAATCACCCAGTTCAATGAGTGCAGGAATACGACGACTACTCTGGCCTGGGCAACAGAGCCTCTCAACTACCAGATCTTGCATCAGCAGGTTAACCTCAATAGATAGAGACGATATCGCCCCTCCTGGCTGGGTCGGGTGGCAGCCCTGAAGATGTCGATCCTGCCTAAAATATTATTCCTCTTTGAGGCTCTGCCTGTAGTGCCTCCTAACAGGACCATTTGGGCCCTGCAGCAAGATCTGAGCTACTTTGTATTGACTGATGTTCGTTCACGCGCGTAGAGGGAGGTGAGCTACAGACTCCTACATGAGGGTGGTGTTGGCATTCCAAACCTGCTTCGCTACTATCAGGCTGCCCAACTTAGATTCCTCCTTGAGTAGTCACGAGAGGAGTCTGAAAAGCATTGGCTTTTCATGGACAGAGCAGTGGTGGGGCAGCATCTCTGGAAGATCCCCTTTTTACACAGACATGCTTGGCCACAAAGCCTCTACCTCTCCCCCATTACCCTGTCTGTGTGGGACCGGGTGGCCAAGAGGGTGGACCTGACCTCCTTCCTGCCCCCACCGATTCCCATTGTCGGTAACCCAGATTTTATTCCAGGTCTCAATGCAATCAACATCCAACACTGGCATAAAGCTGAATGCCAGACCCTAAGTCACTTGTTTAACAAAGAGGTTTCCATCCCCTTCAAGGAACTCTGATTGGATCATGCAATACCTGAAGAAGAGCGTCTGCATTATTTGCAGATTAGACACTGGGTGATGCACCCATCAGTTCGCCCAGGGGCACAATGCTTCCTTACTATTTTTTTTAAAATGTCTCGTTATCAAAACTTCAGACAGATGCCTCATCTCTGACCTTTATGGTTGCCTGAACACCAGAAAAATGAACAGGCTAGCCACGTTGGGAATCTGAACTTGGCCGCTCAGTGACCCAGGAGGAATAGGGGGAAATGTATTACCACGCACGGCAGACAGCCCGTAACGCAGCCAGTATCAAGACAGCTACCAAGATCGTCACATACTGGTACCTCACTCCAGTCCGTTTGCATTGCAGGAACCCTCCATGCCACCTGAGTGTTGGATCGGATATGGCTCCCCTGGCACATTGTTACATTTGTTGTGGCAATGTCTGAAACTCACATTTTATTGTACTCAACTGCTGGATATGGTCAATACTCACCTTAAAACCCAGCTCCTTAGCTTTCCTGCCTATACCATCCTGGGCCTATCCAACACACTAAATTTCCGGCTCAAATGCCGGCAAGGGCGCAGGATTTGGTCTAGTGTTGGGGGTGGCCTTGCAAAATATTCGGAGGCAGTGGGGTACGGGACAGTTTCCTACCTACCAGAAAGGTATATCTTAGGAATGGAAAGTTGACCCTCACTCTCTCTGCACGAAGTTCCACATACTTGAGATCTGGCGTCCTTTTATAGCTATACTATCCAGAGAATTTTGCAAACTCACCTGCCCCAGATACATTTGGATCTTTCACCTAACGGAGGCTCTGGCAGAAGTCAACCACAAGAACAATGAGTAGTTAGCCACACTGGAGATGGTGAGCTACCCTTAGATATTACACTCATAGCACTTTAGATCTCAGGGGGAGGGGAGGGTTAGGGGAAGATTTGTCTCCTCATATCTGAACTACTGAGGATGAGCTGTTTGCACGTGGTGTGGCTTTAATTTTGTTGTTTGAAATTCAATAAAGAGATGTGAACCATAAAATCATGTTAAACAACTAGCGTTTCTGTCGGCTCTGAGTCTCTTACGTATTTCTATTAGATTTTATGCGCTGAATAATCAAAGTAAATAGGAGGGAAGCAATGTACCAGTTTGGTTCAAAAATCATTTTAAATACCATACTCATGCAATTATCACAATATCTTGGAGCAAGCATTTCACTGGAGTATAATTAAAGGATTTTATTTAAAGCCATAAAAGTGAATAAATGAAGATAAAACCATACGAGTAGGGAGACCACTATATACGCAATATATCATTTCAGCATGGCTTGATATCGGTCATACTTGGGGATGGCATCCTTGCAGAGCACCCAAATGTAATTTTTTTAAAACATTTCCTGAGAAATTGAAACCAGCAGGAGCAGAGCTCCACATCCTCATCTTTAGGTGAGGAAAAAGAAAAACGTCTCTCAATGGGCAGTATTGGGGCCTCTATGGAGATAAATTTCCACCTGACAAGAGTTGCAATGGAACTGTGATGGAATCCGAATGCACCACTTACTGCAGGGCAGGAACTACTGTAGGAAGTTCCAGATCTTGTCAGGTGCTTGGGGAAATTCATAAAGTGAGGAATCACTAGGTGAGAAATCTGCGGTTCAAACAGTTTCTAAATGTGTAGCCTTCATGTTTGCTGAGACTTTCCTTTCCACATCTTGTCTCATGTGGGGTAAATAAGACTTCTTTTCAGATTTCAAAGCTTTTCATTATATGGCTCATGTTCATGAAAATGAGTTATTGTCTCTGACTCATGTTACAGTTTTGCATACGTGCAGCAATGCAACTTGGTTCTTGAAGACAATGTTCTTTATAAGGAGTGCAGGACTAACACAATGTTCCTTTTTCCATCCTGTACTTTCTTGCTTGTTAAACGTCATGTCTGCTTTCTTTTCCATATGTTGTCTCCCATGGGAAGTAAGACCTCTTTTCTGAGCAAACCCTTTCCCACATTCCGTACACTTGTAACGTTTATCTACTGAATGGATTCCCTCATGTTTTGTAAGGTCTCCCAGATGGTTAAATCTTTTATCACATACAGTACATTTGTAAGGTTTTTCACCAGTGTGCGTTCTCTGATGTATAGTTAGGACAAATTTATTGCTAAAGCTTTTATCACATTCAGTGCACTGATAAGGTTTCTCCCCGGTATGTGTCCTTTCATGACTAGTAAGATGGTGCTTACGACTGAAAGATTTGCCACATTCAGTGCACTGATAAGGCTTATGTCCTTTATGACAACCCTTGTGGACATTAAGATTTCCTACGCTAATAAAGCTTTTCCCACATTCACCGCACTGATAAGGTTTTTCACCAGTATGTGTTCGTTCATGTCGGATTAGAGAAACTTTATCACGGAATCTTTTCCCACATTCAGAGCACTGACATGGTTTCTCACCTGTATGTGTTTTTTCATGTTGTCTAAGGTGGCCTTTGTCAAAAAAGCTTTTCCCGCATTCCGTACAGTGATGTAGTTTTTCTCTTCCTGTGTGTATTCTTTTGTGCATAGAGTCCCTTGTTGACTGTAACTTTTCCCACATTCACTGCATTGGTGCGGTTTTTCACCTGTATGAATTTTCTCATGAACTTTCAGTCTATCACTAGAACTAAAAGATTTGCTACATTCTGAGCACTGATAAGGTTTCTCCCATGTATGCGTTCTCTCATGGATAGTAAGCATTCCTCCCCGAGTAAAGGTTTTCTTACATTCAGAGCACTGATAAGGTTTCTCACCCGTATGCACTCTTAAATGGAGAGTAAGACTCGTCTTAGAACTAAACCCTTTCCCACATTCAGTGCAAACAGGTACCTTCTCATCCACATGCGTTCTTTTATGGATAGTGTTCTTTGTCCTATATTTGTCTCTAAATGTTTTTTCACCTGTGTGTGTTCTTAAGTGCTTCTTCATGTCATTTCTATGACAAAAGCTTTCCTCACACTGAGTGCAATGAAAGGGTTTCTCACCAGTATGGATTCTTTCATGGCCAGAGAGAGAACCCTTTGTCCTGAACCTTTTCCCACATTCAGTGCACTGATATGGCTTCTCTCCTGTGTCTCTTCTTATGTGAATAGTAAGTGCTCCCCTCTGGCAGAACATTTTCCCACACTCAATGCATTGATGAGGTTTTTCCTCTGTATGTGTTTTCTCATGTTCTGTCAGATTGCCTTTATTACGGAAACTAAAGCTGCATTCAGAGCACTGGTAGGGTTTCTCATCAGTGTGTGTTCTCTCATGGACAGAAAGCTGTCCTCTCTGGCAGAAGCTTTTCCCACATTCAGAGCACTGGTATGGCTTATAACCTGTATGTGTTCTCTCATGGCAGTAAAGGTGAGATTTGCAATTAAATGTTTTCCCACATTCAGAGCACTGGAAGGGCTTGTCACCTGTATGTATTCTCTCATGAATGATAAGATGGTTCTTAAACCTGAAGCTTTTGTTACATTCAGAGCACTGATATATTGTCTCACTTAGAGGCATTCTCATGTGTGTAGTAAGCTCTGTAAACTGGATAGTAAGCCCGGTCATCTATGGATGGTGACTGTCCACAGAGCTCTAGCACACTAGGAAACTTATCAATCTCTGATGTCTGTGGGTACTAGGCTCTGAATGCTGGGGCTCTGTCAGGTGTCGATGATAATAAGCAACATCGCGCTTGGACAGTAAGTTCTATCAGCTGTGTACAGTAGTCTCAGTGCCTGTGTATAGTGAGTTCTGCCTGTTGTGGAGAGTGAGCTCTAGGTTCTGTTGTAACTCAGTTGACTGTGGCTAGCGAGGTCTTCTACATTACATGCACCAACATCATTTTTCACTCAAATGCTTCTCTTATGTTTAAAACTATATTCTGGTTGAGATATTTTATACATTAGCACCAAAACAGTGTTTTTTCAATAGGAATTCGACCAGGTAACGGGAGGAAAAATACATAGCTCCAAAGAGTCCGGCATTCAGTAGATTTGTCTTGTCTCTGAGATGGTGCTCATGATGTGACTGACCACTCATTTGATGGACGACAATCCATTTTCACATTCTTTAATTTCAAATCTTTGAGTTCCTCATTATTTTCAGACTGCGTGTGCCATCTAACGTGGATTCTGGTGGATCTTCACATGTATAGCATTACATTTGTAGCAGTGTCATTCCTTCAACTGAATTAACATAGGTGTCACTGAATCAATTTTGGCTCAAGCTTTCATACCTGTTGGTTTAAAATAGTTTCTCCATCAGTGCCTGCATGTACAATAAAACACAAATAGCATTATTGATCTCACCTTGTGAACTATAAAGACACTGTGGGCAGATGTTGCGAATAAGAGTTCAAGTCACCTCCCTCACGGGAACACCGGGGCAGTAAGGGTCTGAAGGTCTGTGAAGATAAAGAACGTGAAGAATTTAACAGTTAATGGGTGGCACAGCTGCTCTGCCTGGTTCAATCAAGGCCACTGGCAGCTGAAAATCAGACTGCAGACTACTGATCTCATGATAAAAGCTGCCTAATCATTTGAACAGCAAGATCAGCAACATATAAGGCTTCGTTAATGAAATCGTTATTCATGGTCTGGGATTGGACAACACCAACACAGTTTGAAGTAAAAAGATGCAGCCATGTCATAAAGAATTTTGCTTCCACGCTACTGAAAAAAACAATAAAAAGACAAGACCATGATGAGATCAAACATGTAGATAAGAGTGTTGTGTGAAGGTGGCAGTCCTGTGGGGTGCCAACTCTCCCACCAAGTGAAAAAGAATTGTCTCTGTCTCAGTAGTGAGTGTAGGCAGCTACTGAACTGTAGGTGGAGGGGAGGCAGCACTCTTTTGATCTTCTACCTCCCAGCACAGAAGCGTACTTACTTTGCTGCAGCCTCGTTGCTAAGAAGAAGTCTGTGGCACCTGGAAAGTGACAAAGCAGAGCCGAATAGACTTAGAAGCAGATTAAAATGGCAAAAGCCATATGAAAGAGAGGGCGAGCTCAGGGAACATCCAAACATTGAACAGGAACACATTATCCCCATGTAAGCAAGAGGCCGGAAGGAAGGAGACATCACAAGTTCTCCTAGGCAAACCGCACACAAACCACAGCTGAGAAAGTTAGGTGGGTAACACAACAAATCTGGATTGGATAAATACCTGGGCTGAACTGAATCTGGCACTGGTGACAAGGGATCTCCCAAGGATGAATCTAACCCAAAAAGCAGAACATTTCACAGAGTAGGCGCTAGTTCACTGCAAAACCACAGGGTTCCAGAAGCTAGAACATCAAGCATCACCCACCAACCCCATCCTTTGGCATTGTAAAACTAACTAGCAGTGGGTGGAACAAAGTTACAGAAAAATGTAACTGATTACAAAAATCTGTCATCAGGAAAGAAAGATGATACAGATGTTGAGAAACCAACACCAGTAGATGCCAAACTAACCAAGACCCTCTAAAGGTAGACAAACTTGACAAAATTAATCTAACACAATCTCCTCTACAAGGCAAGCATTAGAATCCAAACATAGAAAGTTGTCTAACAGAGTCAAAGAGACCTAAATGACCATATCACATCTGCAACCATGTAAAACATTGAGGACACAATCCGAGACCTCACAAAAGAAGCTGAAGAACCAGACATAACATGATTTCATTCCCCAACAATAGCGGGAACGTTAAGTTTAACTCAGGGACCTTACCAGGTTTTACCCCTAGAGCTAGAGCAGAAGTCTTTCCATTTTGTTTGCTCCAGGTCCTCATAAGTAAAATGTTTGGAAGTCTGCCCGCTCACCACCACCTCCAAATGTTTAAGGATTGTGGGAGTGGGAGGGATAGAATTTATGAGATCATTTCAAGGATTCTTTTTCAGTAGCTCATAATCCACACTAAAAGTAACAGCTGTGAAAGAGCAAATAAGACAAACAGAAACAGAAATTGACTACAAGCACTGCGCCTGATAATTGGGGTGCTGTGAGCCTCACATATTCCTGCACCTGCTGCATGAATGATCGCTACAGGCCTGAGTAGCAGGCTGTGTTCCCTTCTCCTCACCTGTTCCCTGCCACCACTCCAGTCTTCAAACCTGCTCTCTTTACTTTCCGAAAAAAAAGTTTGCCCTGTTCCCTATTTAGCAAGGGTGACCCAGACCCTAAACACAAGAAGGAAAGTGGGCTCGACTACCCTTTTTTGTTATATGACAGCACTAGCTGCCACCAATGCTACAGAGCCTGCTGCACTGATAGTGATGGTCATTTAAAACAAGAGTTCCTATATACATCACTTCCCAAGGTCCGTAGGCCACCTCTCTAAAGAAGCCGTCTCTGTTTATTTGTAAAACAGTAACACAAATCTCCACATAATGCGGCCGACCCTTTGACTCTTGCCCATTGAGCTCCCGCTTTTTTCTGTTTTTCCCAGGCTGTTAGCCAGAGGCCCCAGGGGCCACAGTTTTAAGACTCTACGGCTGAATAAAACCCAGCAGGCCTCCTCCATGCCACCCTGTCAGATTCCTTTGTTGCATAATTTAAGCAGCACTCTAAGCCTGAAAGTGTAATGTTTTGACTTATACTGGGTGTCTGGACAGAGCTGTATCTCTCTAAAGAGCTCCAACTAGGATGAAACACAGGAGTCAGGGGTGTTTCTATTCTTTCCAGGTTGGCTTGGATTGTATTTTATTTTACCAATCCAAAGCTCTAATACTGTACCTGGAGTGACAAAAGGCTTTGTCACTTTCTAGCTCAATGTGGATGGCACTGTGCTAATCCAATGCTTAAAAACTATGTCAGAAAACAGACATTTGAGGTAGGAAGATTCAAAGTGTTGTTGGTGTGTGTGTGTGTGTATATATATATATATATATATATATATATATATATATCTTCACTTAAAAAGCCAAAGGTTAGAGGGACGTTATAGTTAGGCTCACATTTTAAATGTACGAAACCATGGAAACTTAGGGCCTTCATCGCTCAACATACATGTCCTATCTCTCACTCCCATAATCATTTTATTGACCTTGCAACACCATTGTGAAGTGACGGCAACCACAGCTGCGAGAAAGGATGCATACTTAATAACAAAGCAATGTCCTTATTTGTTCTAAGAATCAATATGCATTATGCTCTGATCGCTGTACAGTACATCGTCTGCCAGTGTTAAGCGAACCATTCTATAGGAGAACTCCATATTGGCTTTCAATTACATGTCTTCGATTGGCTGGTTCGTCTACCTTCAGTTTACAGCGCTCGGAGAGCTATGAACAGTAAAGCAGCAAATCAGGCAGATAAATAAATGGACTCTAATGCGCTGCAATGCAGGGCAGCCCCCCTGCTGCGCGAACGACTCCATCACATTGCAACACTGAAGTCACCTCAGATCGCTTCACTCAATGCTCACGCCTGCACTTTCTGGGGCTTATTTTCAAGCCCATTGCACTGCTTTTGCGGCATATTTTCCCATATAAAGAGAGACATGCCGTAAATAAGCCCCTCTGTGTTTTACTTTTGGTGCAATCCCTTTTATGGTTTTAATTATTAATGTTAAAGCTTTGGAAGTAGAACAACTCATGGATTGAGTGGAAAAGTGGATGCTGGTCAAACAGAATATGTAACCCCTGTTAGCACCACACAGCCATTGTCACAAGCGGCGCTGACATGTAAATAAACCCATATATGGTAAAGTACAAAACAACTTTGTGGCATTGTAAAAAAAAAAAAAAAAAAAAGCAAATCATTTGGTTAAAGTCATGTGGTGGGTTTGCAGAGCCTTAAAATGATACTTACAAATGCAGACTTGTTTGCTATGGGTCGAAAACCCCTTCATCTTGGTAATTTGACAGCAATGCATAGTAAATGTTTACTTTAAATCAGCATCTTTCTCTTGCAGCAATCACAGCACACAGACTCAGCAGGGAAACGGGGAACCCTGCTCCTTTCAGCTGTCTGCAACAGTGATTACGAGGCACCGCCACAGCACCTCTGGGAATCTTGCGCCATTTATCCTTCCTGACTGCCCTCATTGCTTACCTGCCAGAGTAACCTCACAAGCAACCAATCATGTGCATCCGGTTCATACAAACGTGAGGAGGATTCACGTGTGAAGCTATTGTAGATTTTTCACTAAAGCAGGGTTGGTGGCCTAATGAAGGTTAAAACGAACTCCACGGCACAACTTAATGTTATACAGGACAGCGGTGGCCACGAGGAGAGAATATCAAGGGACTGCAACGGGGTTTCTATGGAGGATGATTATTAGTCAAGCTCTGAACAGAGTGGTCTGTGAGAAGTCTGTTGCAAAGGCACTGAATCAGAGGTAATTTGAATTTTAAAAGCCCTAGGAGGGCCCCCCTGAGTCCTCCTCCTTTATATGGCAATGCACCTTGGGACCTGGCCCACCTGGGGGCTACAATTAAAACAAGCATGGGAGCCTTTGCTCTTTTTTTTATGTAAATTCGCAAATTTCTAAAATTTGTAGAAAAACACTTTTACAAAAATGTTTTTTTTTTGCCCTGCGTGGGTCCCTCAGGGACCCCAAAAGACAAGGCTTGGGGATCAGGGTATTCCTTCCCTGGCCCCTTTTCTATTGTTTCATGCTTTTTGTGCCAAGATGGCTGCCAACACTTCTGGCTCTGCATTTCCTTGCACAAGCTTGTTATGATTTGCAAAGTCGTCAGGAAGGATCTGCAGCCCTTGATATATAAATTTAGATTGCCTTAAATTTCTCAACAACTACTGAAATGGATTTACACCAAATAACAAAAAGCACATTCTGCAGACCAAAATCTAGCTTTCGTCCAAATTTTGTGTAATTTCGTCCAGCAGTTCGGGCTGTAGTCATGTTCAAGACGCCTATGAGAATTAACAGGAAAATAACATGGAAAGGGGGGAATTTTTACCCCCTTTTTTCTCTGTCCCTGCCTGATGATCCCCCCCCCCCCCCAAAAAAAAAAACATTCCATGTGCAACAAGAAATAACAGCACACTTTTTTGGAACATTTTGTAATGATCCTTCAAACAGCACCAAAGATATAGGCAAGTCAAGAAACGCTTTTTCTATGGAAACTAGGTCCTAACTATGACTACCTACTCAAGACCGCCAGCAGGCTATATATATATATATATATATTAATATATATATGTATATATATGTATTATATATGTATGTATATATAACAAATTCACCAAAAGTATTCCCTGCACTTCATGACGTTCAAATAGTGCCTATTTATTGATTATTAAATTAAAAAATCCAATGATGTCGGAAACAATAAGTGAATCGGACATTGAAATCAGTGAAGGAGAAGAATCTGGCAATGTAAATATCAGAACAACGCTGTTGGAAGAAATGCAGATTATATGTCTGGATCAACAAACATCAAAAGGCAGGGGCCGAGGACGCAATATGGGCAGATGCCACCCAAAAAATGCACAGACACAGGAAAATCAGAAGAAGTAAAAGAAAGAAGGAACTATCCTCTGCGAAACAGACAGAGGAAATAATAGAGGATGTGGAAGGGATTGAAGAAGACAAATTTGTGATAAATCTATCTAATCACATACTAACAAAGGAAGAAGAAAATGTATTAAACAAAGGCTTGTCATTCTGTCCAGAACATCATATGGACAGAGTGGAAACTAAAATAGACACTTACAAGTTCATTCGAAAGATCAAGTTAGCAAAACATTTTAGTAAACATCAATTGAGACCCAAGGATAAACAAAATATACAAAATGATGTGGGTTTAAGAATTGATCAAATAGAGGATGTAAAGGTTTGTTATGATCTAATACACAACTTAGAAGATGATGAAATGACGTCAACTCAGATATTGGAAACTATTGGAATACCAACAAATATTCATGAATTTAGCCAGTTCAAACCAATTTCAAAATTCTGTCCTGTTTTAAGCCCAGGAAACAAAGTGGATCTGTTTAATGAATTGGTTATCAATGACTTGGAAAGACTAGAATATGCTAAACCCTCCAGAAGTGTAGAAAATCTAACCATATCTGAAAGAGAAGCCTTAAAACAACTATGGATAACCAAAATATTATTATCAAACCCGCAGATAAGGGAGGTAATATTGTGATTCTTAATCAAAAGGATTATGTCAGAGAGGCAATGAGACAAATAAATGACAAAGGGCCATATGTACGAACACATTTTCCCATTGACACAGAATGGGAAAAACCCTTTGGTACATCTGGCCCAAAGAGAGCTATGAAAAATTAAAAAATGATCCCACTAATCATATACAGACGATGATCACAAAGAAATTGGAAAAATGACGTAATGAATGTCTAATCAATGAGGAAGAATTCAAATATCTAAATCCAAGATATCCAATATTGTCTACCATTTATTTCCTTCCGAAGATCCACAAGACATTAACCAATCCTCTAGCAAGGCCCATCATCTCTGGTTGTGGATCATTGTTTGAAAATATTTCTAAATATGTTGACCACTACATTGCTCCATTAGTCTCTTCTCTTAGCTTGTATATCAAAGATACGGGAGACTTCTTACGAACTATAGACAATATTCAATGGCAATCGGGATACAAATTGGTGACAGTGGATGCAGTGTCATTATATACATCAATCAGACATGAAGTTGGACTAAATGCACTAAAAGTTTTCTTACGACAAAGAAAAGTCGAAGTGAAAAGTCATTCGGAAATGCTAGTGGAGATGGTGGAATTATGTCTAACTAACAATATCTTTCTATTCAATAAAAACATCTATAAACAAGTTCGCGGCACGGCCATGGGAATCTCCCTCTCTCCAAGTTATGCTAATCTAACCTTGGGGTAGTGGGAGAGAGAAATAGCATGGCAGGATGGATATTCCGAACATTTGGATAAGGTAGTATTATGGCTACGATACATAGACGATCTATTTCTGATTTGGAATGGCACCAAGGAGGAGTTTGCAATATATTTCAAATTTTTGAATGAAAATGAATATGGTTTGAGTTTTACCTATGATATCAATGAAAAACAAATCGACTTCTTGGATATAAGAGTATATATAGACAATGATCAGATTAATACAACTGTATTCAGAAAAGCAACCTCCACTAACGGCATCCTACATGGGAGTAGTTTCCATCCAAAATCTTTGATAAAGAGCATTCCATTTGGTGAATTCCCAAGGATGAGACGAAACTGTTCGAATGATAAAGAAATGGTGAATCAATTCAATATGGTACGGAAACGGTTTTTGCGCCGCGAATAACTAAGAACTAATATTGATCTGAGTGAGAAGAGGGCTAAGAGGATGTCTCGACAGGAAACACTGGTAGACAAGGGAGCAAAAAGAGGATGTGATAAGGAAGAAACTTTTCCTCGCCTAATTCTCACTTTCAGCAAAGAAAGTAAGGAAATTGAATCAATATTTAGAAAACATTGGAAGATACTGAGGAGTGATCGAGATCTGGCAAAAAGAATAGGTGGAATTCCACAAATATCATATAGGAAATCACATTCATTAAAGGATATATTGGAAAAAGCCATTATGAAGCACCAACTACAAGGAACTGGCTGAATAATGAAACAATTGGCTTTTATAAATGTAAAGTGTGTCAAATTGCAGTAAATACAAAGACTTACATGGATCACAATGATAAGGCTATAAGTATTTTACAAAGAATCACTTGCGGTAGCCAATATGTAGTCTACATGCTTGAATGTGAATGTGGATTGAGATACATTGGTAGTACAATCTGTCCATTGAAGAAAAGGATTTTAGAACACACTAGAGCTATTACGAACAAAGATATGAGCTACACAATGGCAAAACACTTTGCGAATTCACATACCAATGATTGGAGATCATTACGATTCATAGGCATAGCACAAATGAAAAGAAATGAAAGAGGAGGGACAGAATTCGAAAGCTTAGACAAATGGAGAGCAAATTCATCATTCAGCTACGCACAAAGATGCCTTATGGATTGAACATGGACGAAGAATTACATGTACATTTGTGATTCTGATAAATATGTAAATGTATGACAACAATGACACTCATGTGGGGAGGCCACTAACAAAATAGTATGTAAAAAGTATCTAACATCTTAGTCGTGTAATGATAGGCAGTACTCTGGATATATCTAGAGATACTGAAACACTAGAGTGACACCTCTCTTTAAATGTATAAGAAAAATGAGATGTTATTGGGAAATGTGAGCTACTTTAATTGATATATGGTTGCCTAAAATAGAGAGAGTAGAATTTATCAAGTAACTTACCAAATCTCTCAGGGTCATTATCGACACATAAAAATGCATGAGCTAGAGATACTGAAACACTAGAGTGATACCTCTCCTAAAATGTATATGAAAAATGAGAGATGTTATCGGGAAATGTGTGCTACTTGTGCGTAGTTTCCTTGTCTAATAGAACATAGTAAATCGATTAGTGGTCAACATAAATAGTATTAAGTTATAAATTGGTAATTGAATATAATGGCACAACAGAGGAGAACATACGTAACAAATATATTATATTGGTTAAGGGGTTTTATAGGCACTAATTAATGTTTTTTGTTTTTAGTATTTGTATTTAAAATTGGAAAATTATATAAATACATTTTGATCAAAAACTACCCTATCCAGAATGCATTGTAAATAATGAGGCACTATGGGGTATAAATAGCAAAAGGGAAAAGGGACTCATTCACTGTGAACAAGACTCTTTGGAGAGTTGAAACGCGTTGGTGGTTGTTATTTTGGCATCAATAAATAGGCACTATTTGAACATCATGGAGTGCAGTGAATACTTTTGGTGAACTGTATTTCTCGAGATTGGTCCTCTCCATCACTAGCACCGGCAGTGGAGTGCACCACCCAACAACCTTTAGACCATCCTGGTTTGAAAATAAAAAATATATATATATATATATATATATATATAATATATATATATATATAATATATGGAAAATGGCACTTATCTGGTGTACATCTGTTCGTGGCATGTAGTGCTGAAGATTCACATGCTATGCATAGCTCTTCCAACATCTAGTTTTGGGCTCGGAGTGTTACAACCTCTCGGTTTCAGTGCGCATGGGCATCGACTCCATTGTTAGATTGTTTTCCCGCAAAGGGCGAAGGAAGGAGTGAGAGTATAAGAATACAAAGAGATGTCCATGCAAATGTAAATGTTGATACATATGTACAAATGTTAAAAACTTAAACGATTACAGGCTCCCGGGGAGGTGGGAGGGTGCATGTGAATCTGCAGCACTACATGCCACGAACAGATGTACACTAGGTAAGTGACATTTTCAGTTCGATGGCATGTGTAGCTGCAGATACACATGCTATGCACAGACTACAAAGCAGTTATTCCTCCCAAAACGCAGTGGCTAGCCTGTAGGAGTTGAAGTTGTTTGAAATAAAGTCTTTAAGACAGCCTGGCCTACAGTGGCTTGTTGCTGTGAAAAAACATCAACACAGTAGTGTTTTGTAAATGTATGAGGAGTTGACCATGTAGCTGCTTTACATATCTCAACCATTGGTATGTTTCCTAAAAAAGCCATTGGCGCACCTTTCTTTCTTGTAGAATGTGCTTTAGGAGTTATCAAAAGTAGTCTTTTTGCTTTGATATAACATGTTTGTATACACCTAGCAATCCATCTTGCTAAACCTTGTTTTGATATAGAATTGCCTGTATGTGGTTGTTGGAAAGAAACAAAAAGTTGCTTTGTTTTCCTAAAATCTTTACTTCTGTCTATCTAGTACATAAGAGCTCTTTTGAGATCTAGGGTATGAAGAGCTCTTTCTGCCACAGAGTTTGGCTGTGGAACGAAGACTGGCAATTCCACTGATTGGTTGATGTGAAATGGAGATACTACTTTTGGTAGAAATGTTGGATTTGTTCTAAGTACAACCTTAAGTTTGTGCACTTGGAAAAAAGGTTCTTCTAGAGTGAATGCTTGTATGTCACTAACTCTTCTTAAAGAAGTAATAGCTACAAGGAAGGCAACCTTCCATGTTAAAAATTGAATTTGAGAAGAGTGCACGGGTTCAAAAGGTGGTCCCATGAGTCTGGTAAGTACAATATTTAAATTCCATGATGGAACAGGTAGTGTTCTGGGTGGAATATGTTTTAATCCTTCCATGAAGGCTTTAATAACAGGAACTCTAAATAGAAAAGTATGTTGACTAGTCTAAGTCTGCAGATATTGCAGTAAGATGTATCTTGATGGATGAGAAAGCCAAATTTGACTTCTCCAAATGACGTAAATAGCATACAATATCTTGTAAAGATGCTGTAAGTGGATCTGTGTTCTTAGATTGACAGTAGTAGACAAATATTTTCTACTTGTTTGCGTAGCACTGTCTAGTAATAGGTTTATGTGCTTGTTTAATTACTTCAATACATTCTGGTGGAAGATTTAGGTAACCAAATTCTATGACTTCAGGAACCAAATCGCTAGATTGAGAACATTGGGGTTTGGATGCCTGATTTGACCTTTGTTTTGTGTTAACAAATCCGGTCTGTTTGGGAGTTTGGAATGAGGTACTACAGACAGATCTAGTAGTGTTGTGTACCAATGCTGCTGTGCTTGCGTTGGTGCTATGAGTATCATGGTAAGTGACGTTTGACGTAGTTTGCTGACTAGATAGAGAAGGAGTGGGAGAGGGGGAAAAATGTAAGCAAATATCCCTGACCAATTGATCCACAGAGCATTGCCCTTGGATAGGGGATGTGGGTGTCAAGATGCGAAGTTTTGGCATTTTGCGTTTTGGCTTGTTGCGAATAGCTCTATGTCTGGTGTTCCCCACTTTTGAAAGTACCTTTGAAGTACTTGGGAGTGAATCTCCCATTTGTGTGTTTGTTGGTGATTTCTGCTGAGGAGATCTGCCAACTGATTGTCTATCCCTGGAATATATTGTGCTAGTAAATGAATTTGATTGTGAATTTCCCATTTCCAAATTGTTTGGGCTAGAAGGGACAGCTGAGATGAATGTGTCCCTCCCTATTTGTTGAGATAATACATGGTTGTCATGTTGTCTGTTTTTATGAGAACACTCTGTTTGAGATGAGGTTGAAAGTCTTTTAGGGCAAGAAACACACCTAATAATTATAAGTAGGTTATGTGTAGCTGTTTCTATTTGACATCCCGTTGCCCTTGAATGGTCTGATTGTTTAGGTGAGCTCCCAAACCGATCATTGATGGATCTGTTGTAATTATGGTCTGAGGCAGAGGGTTTTGAAATGACAGCCCGTTCATTAGATTGCTGCGATTCCGCCATTGAAGGGATATATGTGTTTGGCGGTCCATCAGATCTTGAAGTTGACCGTGTGTTTGTGACCATTGTTGTGCAAGGCACTGCTGTAAGGGCCTCATGTTTAGTCTTACATGTGGGACTATTGCTATGCACGATGCCATCATTCCTAGAATCTTCATGATAAATCTTACAGTGTATTGTTGATTTGGCTGTATGAGTGATGTTAGATTTTGGAAAGCTTGTATCTTTGGATAAGCCAGAGGAAGTTGAGCATTTAGGATAGCGCCTAGGTACGGTTGTACTTGTGCTGGTTGAAGGTGTGACTTATTAGTTAAGGGAGAACCCCAGTGTGTGCAGGGTTTCTATCACATAACGAGTGTGTTTTTGGCATTGTGTAAGATTTCTTCATTTTATTAGCCAATTGTCTAGATATGGAAAGACATGGATGTGTTGTCTTCTTAAGTAAGCCGCTACTACTGCTAGACACTTTGTGAACACTCTTGGAGCTGTTGTTATGCCAAATGGCAACACCTTGAACTGGTAGTGTTTTCCTGCTATAACAAACCTGAGGTATTTTCTGTGAGCCGGATGGATGGGTATGTGAAAATACGTATCTTTGAGATCTAGAGCAGTCATGTAATCTTGTCTTTGCAGTAGTGGAATAACATCTTGCAGAGTTACCATATGAAAATGCTCTGACAAGATGTATAGATTGAGGGGCCTGAGGTCTATTATGGGCCTGAGGGTGCCATCTTTTTGGGGAATTAGGAAGAATAGTGAGTATACTCCTGTTCCTTGTTGAGAATGTGGAACTAATTATATTGCTTATTTTAATAGTAGAGATTGTACTTCTTGTTGTAACAAAACTGTATGTTCGGGGGACAATTTGTGATATCGTGGTGAGATGTTGGGAGAGGTGGAGATTAATTCTAGGCAATAGCCATTGCGGAGAATTGATAATACCCAGTTTACTGTGGTGATATTTTGCCAATGAGAGTGGAATTGCTGTAGTCTTCCCCCACAGGAGATGTGTGGAGTGGAAGGGAGAGAAGGAAGTCACTGTTTAGGTTGTATTGTTGTTTGTTTAGAGGTTTGGAATTTACCCCTATTTCTGAAATATTGACCTCTATAGGATCCTCTAAATCCACCTCATTGATACTGGGTTTGTTTTCCTTGCTTTGTTTGGGAGGTGGAAGCCTCTGAGGATTGTGGCTTAAAACCTCCTCACAACTGTGGTCTGCGAAAGGAGCCTCTATATGGGGTGGTGTAAAAAGAATCCATTGCTTTCGCAGTATCTGAGTCCTTCCTCAGTTTTTCAATAGTGGTGTCCACTTCTTGGCCAAAGAGGTGCTTGTTATCATAAGGCACATTAAGTACTGCCTGTTGAATTTCTGTTTTAAAACCAGAGTGGCGCAGCCCTGGATGTCTTCTGATTGTGATGGCAGGGTTTACTCTCCTTGCAGCTGGTATCAGCAGCATTGAGGGCAGATCTCATCTGATTATTGCTAATCACTTGCCCCTCTTCTACTACTTGCTGTGCCCTTTTCAGGTGCTCTTTTGGGAGATGCTGTATAATATCTTGCATTTCATCCCAATGGGCCCTATCGTACCTGGCTAGAAGTGCCTGAGAAGTTGCAATTCTCCACTGATTTGCTGCTTGTGTAACAACTCTTTTCCCTGCTGTGTCAAATTTTCTACTCTCCTTATCAGGAGGCAGTGCGTCTCCTAAAGGCTGGCTATTTGCCCTCTTTCTTGCTGCACTGACTACCACCGAGTCTGGAGGGACCTGATGAGTGATATAGTCTGGGTCAGTAGGGGCAGGCTTATACTTCTTATCAATTCTAGGAGTGATAATCCTAGCTTTTACAGGCTCGCTAAAAATGTGGTCTGCATGTTTAACCATTCCTGGTAACATTGGGAGACACTGGTACCTGGAATGTGTAGAAGACAGTGTATTAAATAGAAAGTCTTCTTCTAATGGCTCAGAGTGCATGGTTACTCCATGATAAGCTGCTGCCCTAGATATTACTTGGGTGTATGCAGTGGTGTCTTCTGGAGGAGAAGGTTTGGATGGATAAATGTCTGGATCATTGTCCGGGTGGGATCAGGGTCATAGAGGTCCCATGGGTCTGCCGTACCTCCCTGTGAATATAAAGAATGTGTTGGAGAAGGCAGTGGTGGTGGACTATTCTGAGGGGAGAAAGAGAGCTGTGGAGATTGAGGAGGAGAAGTATGGAGAGGTAGGGCTTCCCCTTTTGTTTTTGCACCTTCGCTGGTAGCTGTACAGAGTCCAGTTCCTCTTGGAAAGCCAGCTTTCTTTTTGTTTTTAAAGGAGGTGCAGTGATGATTCTTCCTGTCTCCTTATGAATATGGACTCTGGACTGTCTCTCATCCATAACCTGTAAAATTGGTTCATTATCAGAAGTCTTATGAGATTCCCTTAATTTTTTGGAAAGTCCTTGTTCCTCTGTATATGAGGATTTTTTCGGCTCCGAAGTCTGTAGTTTCTTCAGTCCCGAAAGTAGTGGAAGTTCTCGGTTCCAAAGCCGATTGCAGAATTTTCGACTCTGAGGAATGGGCTCTCTTATTGGAGCCCAAAACGGTGCCTTTAACAGATTTGCTCGACTCCGAAGAGGCCGGAGGAGTGGCTTTTTTCGGTGCCGACCCTAAAGGACAGTCGTCGACATTCTTTTTTCGGGCCGAACCATAGCCTTTCGGCATTGGTGTACCCAAGGCCTTTAAATGTTTTTGTGCAGGGGTGTAGGGGCAGACGTACTCACATGCTGGACAGCTGTGATGGATCTGTCGTCTTCTGATTCCTGTTCGGAGTCTGTGTCTCGGATGGAGACTGCTGTCTGCGCTTGCTCTTCTTCCATGACGTTGAGATGTTTGCAGCTTTTCTACGCCATTTCGAGTCTTCGGGCTCTGCTATCTCGGAAGGTCTTCTTTGATCGAAATGATCGACAGGCCTCACAATCCTCCTTCCGATGATCTGGAAAAAGGCACAAATTGCAAACCAAGTGTTGGTCTGTATAGGGGTACTTAGTGTGGCATCGAGGGGAGAATAAGAATTGAGTAAGATCCGACAGGCTTTCCACACGGTAGGCCCGAGTTGGGCGCACATGCCCAAAAGGGAAGAAAATTAAGGTTCCAAAGGTACTAGTGGTTCGATGCTAGATGGGAAACGTGATCTAAACAATACAGACGAATAAGAAAGTTTTCTGTGGTTTACCGAATCGAAATCTCGGAGCAAGAGGAAACACGTCTGAACCCGACCGCGGAAAGAAAAGCAATCTAACAATGGAGTCGATGCCCATGCGCAATGGAACCGAGAGGAGAAGTCACTCGATCATGTGACTCTGAAAAGACTTCTTCAAAGAAAAACAACTAGAAACACTCCGAAGCCAACACTAGATGTCGGAAGAACTATGCATATCATGTGTATCTGCAGCTACACATGCCATTGAACACACATATATATATTATATGGAAAATGTCACTTACCCAGTGTACATCTGTTCGTGGCAGGAGACGCTGCAGATTCACATGCTGTGCATATCCCGCCATCTAGTGTTGGGCTCGGAGTGTTACAAGTTGTTTTTCTTCGAAGAAGTCTTTTCGAGTCACGAGATCGAGGGACTCCTCCCATTTCGGCCCCATTGCGAATGGGCGTCTACTCCATCTTAGATTGTTTTCCCCGCAGAGGGTGAGGTAGGAGTTGTGTATATAGTAATAGTGCCCATGCAATGGAGTAAGTATGTATGTACATAATGTGATTAAAAGTGTTGTATTTACAAATGTACAGGATTATTTTTATCAACTTATAATGGCTACAGGCTCCGGGGGAGGTGGGAGGGCGCATGTGAATCTGCAGCGTCTCATGCCACGAACAGATGTACACTGGGTACGTGACATTTTCCGTTCAATGGCATGTGTAGCTGCAGATGCAGATGCTGTGCATAGACTAGTAAGCAGTTATCTCCCCAAAAGCGGTGGTTTAGCCTGTAGGAGTTGAAGTTGTTTGAAATAATGTTCGTAATACTGCCTATCCTACTGTGGCTTGTTGTGTTGTTAACACATCCACACAGTAATGTTTAGTGAATGTATGAGGCGTAGACCATGTGGCTGCCTTACAGATTTCTGTCATTGGTATTTTTCCTAGAAAGGCCATGGTGGCACCTTTCTTTCTAGTTGAGTGGGCCTTTGGTGTAATAGGCAGTTCTCTCTTTGCTTTAACATAACAGGTTTGAATACATTTAACTATCCATCTGGCAATGCCTTGTTTGGATATTGGATTCCCTGCATGAGGTTTTTGGAAAGCTACAAACAATTGTTTTGTTTTACGAATTTGTTTGGTTCTATCAATGTAATACATTAGTGTTCTTTTTATGTCTAATGTATGTAATGCTCTTTCAGCTACAGAGTCTGGTTGTGAAAAGAACACTGGGAGTTCCACCGTTTGGTTTAAGTGGAACGGTGATATAACTTTAAGCAAAAACTTTGGATTTGTGCGTAGAACCACTTTATGTTTGTGTATTTGTATAAAGGGTTCCTGTATGGTAAAGGCTTGTATTTCACTTACTCTTCTGAGAGATGTGATAGCTATTACGAAGGCTACTTTCCAGGTTAAGTATTGAATCTCACAAGAGTGCATGGGTTCAAATGATGGACCCATGAATCGTGTTAATACAATATTGAGGTTCCACGAAGGAACTGGTGGTGTTCTTGGTGGAATGATCCTTTTTAGACCCTCCATAAATGCTTTTATGACTGGTATTCTAAATAGCGAAGTTGAAAGTGTAATTTGCAGATAGGCAGAAATTGCTGTGAGATGTATTTTAATGGATGAAAAAGCTAACAGACTTTTGTAAGTGTAGTAAGTAGCTTACAATGTCTTTTGCGGGCGCGTGTAATGGTTGAATTTGGTTATTATGACAGTAATAAACAAATCGATTCCATTTATTCGCGTAACAATGTCTTGTAGTAAGTTTTCTAGCCTGTTTGATGACCTCCATACATTCTTGTGTAAGGTCTAGATGTCCGAATTCTAAGACTTCAGGAGCCAGATTGCTAGATTGAGCGATGCTGGATTCGGGTGTCTGGTCTGTTGTTTGTGTTGAGTTAACAGATCTGGTCTGTTTGATATGAGGCACTACTGACAGGTCTAGTAGTGTTGTGTACCAAGGTTGCTGTGCCCAAGTTGGTGCTATTAGTATTAGTTTGAGTTTGTTTTGACTCAATTTGTTTACGAGATACGGAAGGAGTGGGAGAGGGGGAAAAGCGTAAGCAAATATCCCTGACCAACTCATCCATAACACATTGCCCTTGGAGTGAGGCTGTGGGTACCTGGATGCGAAGTTTTGGCATTTTGCGTTTTCTTTTGTTGCGAATAGGTCTGTTTGCGGTGTTCCCCAGGTTTGGAAGTAGGTTTGTAGTATCTGGGGATGAATTTCCCATTCGTGGATCTGTTGGTGATCCCGACTGAGATTGTCGGCGAACTGGTTTTGAATTCCTGGTATGTATTGCGCTATTAGGCGGATGTGATTGTGAATCGCCCAATGCCAAATCTTTTGTGCTAAGAGGCACAACTGTGTTGAGTGTGTCCATCCCTGCTTGTTTAGGTAATACATTGTTGTCATGTTGTCTGTTTTGACAAGAATGTGTTTGTGGACTATTAGTGGTTGAAATGCTTTCAACGCTAGAAACACTGCTAGTAGTTCTAACTGATTTATATGAAGTTGTTTCTGTTGAGTGTCCCATTGTCCCTGGATGCTGTGCTGGTTGAGGTGTGCTCCCCACCCTACCATGGAAGCATCTGTTGTGATCAGGTATTGAGGCACTGGGTCTTGGAAAGGCCGCCCTTGGTTTAAATTTATAGGATTCCACCATTGTAGTGAGGTGTGTGTTTGGCGGTCTATTAACACTAGATCCTGAAGTTGACCCTGTGCTTGTGTCCATTGTGTTGCTAGGCACTGTTGTAATGGCCGCATGTGTAATCTTGCGTTTGGGACAATGGCTGTGCATGAAGACATCATGCCTAGAAGTTTCATCACTAATTTTACTTGATACTGTTGGTTTGGGTGCATGCCTTGTATTACGTTTTGGAATGCTTGTACCCTTTGTGGACTTGGAGTAGCAATCCCTTTTTTTGTGTTGATTGTTGCTTCTAAGTATTGTTGTATTTGGCACGGTTGTAAGTGTGATATCAGGTAGTTTATTGAGAACCCTAGTTTGTGAAGGGTTTCTATGACGTATTTTGTGTGTTGAAGACACTGTTTTTGATTGTTGGTTTTTATTAACCAATCGTCTAGGTACGGGAATACGTGTATGTGCTGTCTTCTGAAATGTGTTGCTACTACTGCAAGGCATTTTGTAAATACCCTTGGTGCTGTTGTTATCCCGAATGGTAACACTTTGAATTGGTAATGTACTCCTTGGATTACAAACCTTAAGTATTTCCTGTGTGAAGGATGTATGGGTATATGGAAGTACGCATCCTTGAGATCTAATGTTGACATGTAGTCTTGTTTGAGCAAGGGGATTACGTCTTGAAGTGTCACCATGTGAAAGTGATCTGATTTGATGTAAAGAATTAGTGTTCTGAGATCTAAGATGGATCTCAGAGTTTTGTCCTTTTTGGGTATTAGAAAATACAGGGAATAAACACCTAAACCTTTCTGATGGTTGGGTACCAGTTCTATTGCATCTTTTTGTAACAACGCTTGGACTTCTAGTTGTAATAGATCCAAGTGCTGTTTGGACATGTTGTGTGTTCTTGGAGGCACATTTGGGGGTAATTGTAGGAATTCTATGCAATAACCATGTTGGACAATGGCTAGGACCCACGAGTCTGTTGTTATTTCCTCCCAATGTTGGTAATAATCTGTGAGTCTCCCCACAGGGGGCATGCATGTTTTTTTATGATTACAGAAGGTGGCACGCGGGTCCCCCTGCAAGGGCTGTTAAAAGCTCCCTCCCTACCCCCGGGCACCACCACGTCCCCGGATCTACAATTTATATGTGTAGGGGGACCACCAACTTCCAGGGGCTAAATAATAAAAACTGTTGCAGGAGACGCGTCACCTCCCCGGGCCCTCCCACCTCCCTGGGGCTACAATAACATTTGAAAAGGGGGGACTATGTGGACCTTCCAGCCCTTGGGGACCACCACCTCCCCGGAACCAAATAAATGTTTATGAAGAAGGAAAGGGTGGCCATGGGGACCATCACCCCCAAATCACTATAGCTCATGCAGTCACCATGCACTGCTAATTACTCCACATATTACATCACTAATGACATCTTCTATGAAATAATTCATAATATTAGTGCAGAAAAATAATTGAAGGGAAAACTTTGCATGCTGGGGGCGCAACCTATAGTAGGGCACAAGTTATAGTTACTTGAGATAAACATACCTGCTGAATTGTTTTGGTTTTTTATGTGTAAAATGTGAGCTAAACTAAGCCGTCCCTGTAGCTTTTGGTTTAGTTCCTAATTCCCACAGACAAAGTGTTTTTTTAGGTTGCTAATAACTTTTGTGCCGTTTGACGAATCTTCATGAATTTTTCCAAAAAAGTATCCTACTTTGCCTAGTTCTGCATGAAAGGTTTCGGGGTGATCTATTAAGCAGGATGCTGAAGAAAAAGGGGAGGGGTGTCAAAAACAAATTTTTCCCATGTAATTTCCCATAGGGATTTTGAACACAACTACAGCCCGAAACGCTGGACACAATTACACCAAATTTGGCTAAAATGTAGCACTTGGTCCGGACAGGACCCTTTTTGTTATTTGGTGTAAATTTCAGTACTTTTGGAGTTTAAAGTGAAAAGTTTTATGTATATTTTGAGACACAGCGCCACCCCAGATCTACGCACCAACAACAATGCCATAATAGGCTGGCCACAATCTCAGCGAATACCTGCAGCCGCCATTTGTGTATTGGGACACGGTTCCCAGGAGGTGGGGGGATTAAGTCTAGATAGGATATAAGGGGTCAGGATAGAGGTATCCTGACCCCATGGAACTGTTAGAGGGGTCAGTGAGGGACCCTTCGGGACAAGAAATTATCCAAAACTTTTTTTTAGCGTGCAAGGTTCTGTGGATCCACTGCAATGCTAAGCGTGACCCCCGGTGAATCCGTGGTGGATCCGCGGATACAGATCCAAGTAAAAATAAAACATACACCCACACACAGATCCAGTCACCCGAACACCCACATAACCACTCACACATCCATACAGCCACTCACACACTTACTCAGAGACCGAGAAGATCACTCACACACCCACTCACAGACCCATAGAGCCTCTCACACACAAACCCATACAGCCACTCACACACCCACACACAAACACCCACACAGCCAGTCACACATGTACTCACACACACACCCAATCACATCAACTCACATACCCACCCACAGACCCACACAGCCAGTCACACGCACTAACACACCCACGTGCACACCCATATAGTCGCTTACAGACCCACACAGCCACTCACACACCCACTTTAGAAAATGTGTTTAAAAAAACAAATATTACCTGAACGTTATAGTTAGGTTCAGATTTGACAAACACAACACCATAAAAATTCAGCAGTTATAGTTATCTCAAGAAACTATAACCCGTGCCCTAAGGTAACTTTAACTGGTGCCCTGGCCATGCACTGCTAATTACCCCACATATTACATCAGTCATGGCATCTTCTATGACATGAATGATAATATCACTGCACCATTTGCAGTAAAATTATAGATGACAAAACTGTGCAAGGCGCGGTGCAAGTTCACTGGAATGGATATGGATCGAAGGCCTGGTATTGGGAAACAGGTATCTCCCACAGCCTCGGCTAGTCTCTCTGCTACATGGCCAAAACCCAGCAAAGTCCCAAAGTGTGGAGTGGTCTTGGGAGAGCTGTCTGGGATTACTTTGTCTAAAGTTCTTTAAAAGGCAAACCCCAAAACCTCAGCTTCAAATGGTCGTGGGAGTCGAGTCCTGCCCAAGATTTGTTGTCCTGGTGTAGGAGTCTGGCTCCGTTTGGAGTGAGTACCAAAGGTACTTACACCTTAAACCTGGTCCTGTTATCCCTTATTAGTGAAATGTAGTCAGTGTCTAGAAGCCAGACTGTCTAGAGGTAGCTGTAGGCAGAGCAGCCAAGGCTGTACAAGGAGACATGCAAAGCTCTTGCAATACCACTGTAGTCACACAGGACTTACACATATGAAAGACAATACTCTGTGTTACCAAAAATAAAGGTACTTTATTTTAGTCCCACAATGCCAAAAATACATTGTAGGCTATACTCCCTTAGGAGGTAAGTAAATCACACAATATATACACTAGTAACCAGAAAAAGGTAAGTACACAGTATGAAAACAGTGCAAATAGCAAAAATACGAAATTTCCTAGCTATCGTGAAGGAAAGTTTCAATTCTATTAAGGACACGGAGGCGAGGATTATGCAGATCTTTCTTCACTCTTTATTCAACAGCAAGTTCAAAGTTAAACAAAACATGAACAGAAAAACTACAAGTTCCATGAGCCCGCCGCCATGGTAACGAGTATCCAATGAGGTGCCCTCCTTCAGGTCAGTATAAATAGCCCGAGACACGTCACACTTCCTCGACTTCACTGCGGAAGGAATCCTGGTAGAGTCAATTGGTCGTAGTTTCGGAACCTAAAAAATAGGTATAATTAGATGCAAATCCGATAGAACACAGGAAACCTACCAAAGGCAACAAAGTTATGAACTCTAAAACACATATAAATGAAAATACATCTGAATCAAGTGTTTACCTGAAAAATTAAAATATGAGCAGAATAACCAATAAACAAAGGCATAAACGCAAGTATACTACCTTGCTACGCAGATAGATGTAATCGGGAGGGAACATATCCGCGAAATGTATGTGGGTGGGATAATCCTCGCCTCCGTGTCCTTAATAGAATTGAAACTTTCCTTCACGATAGCTAGGAAATTTCGTATTCTATCACAGGACCGGAGGCGAGGATTATGCAAGTTCAAAGCTTACTTACCACCAGTGCGGCTGCGTCGTGAATTGGTTTAAAGTAAAACTTCTTAAAAGTAGACTCTGAAGACCAATCAGCAGCATGCATGATGTCCTCCAATCTGCCCCCCACTTGTATGGCTTTGGAAGCCATAGCTCCCCGAGTAGAATGAGCCCCAAAAACTCGAATATCAATACCTGCCTCAGAGAGAATCCACCGAATCCATCTGGCAATGGAGGGAGAAGAAACCGCCCTAAACGGCTTCTTAATAGAAATCAACAATTGAGTCTCGCCTGGAGGTCTACAAGAACTGGTCACTTCCTCATAGACTTTGAGACATCTAACCACACATAGCCTCGGGGAATCAGGAAAAACGGGATAGGACACCGACCTGGTATTATTCTTTGTTCTCCTTGCAATAGTAAACGTGACTCCTTCTGGAGTGAAGACTCGAGCGGAAACATCCAGTGCTCTGATATCTGACACACGCTTACAGGAAATGAGGCAGAGAAGCATGGCTAATTTTGCCGACAATTCCTTCATCGACAAATATTGGTTGTCCCGCCAAGAGGATAAGAGATTAAGAACCAAGTTCACATCCCAGAGCTCCGAATATCTAGGTTGTGGAGGTCTGGAGAGTCTAATACCCTTAAGAAGTTTACAAACCCAGGGATGCCCCCCAATCGGGAGATTATTCAGGGGAGGATGGCCCGCAGAGATGGCCGAGCGAAAAGAATTGATGGTGCGATACGCTAAGCCGGATGCAGCTAATTCCGCCAGGAAATTGATGATGTCGGCAATACTGGCCCCCATGGGATCGCAGTGTTTGCCCACACACCAACTAGACCACCTATTCCATGCTGATCTATATCGTTTGCATGTACCAGGGGCCCAGGCCTGTGCGATGAAGTTATTAGCTTCCTGCGAAAGCCGGTTGTTTTGCCAACGATGCCGGAAATCTTCCAAGCTATGAGGGGAAGATGACCTTGAAGGATTAGAGGGTGGCAGAACCCCGACGGATCCAGGAGTATCGAGGGAAAATCCGGGAGGCGAAGAGGACACTCGCACGAGAGTTCCAGCAGAGTCGGGAACCATGCCTGTGATCTCCACCTGGGGGTTATTAGAATCACCGTCGCCTCTTGGCGGCGAACTTGAGCAGCAACCCGCGGGATAAGAAGAAACGGGGGAAAAGCATAACCCTGAAGAGTGCCCCAATGTTGGAGAAACGCATCTACTGCCATCGCTCCCGGATCCGGACGCCAGCTGAAGTATAGGGGAAGCTGGGCATTCCAACGAGACGCAAAGAGATCCACTGAACAGGGACCCCAATGATCCATGATCGCCTGAAAAACCGAGCGATGTAGTCGCCAATCGCTGGGATCCCGGAGAAACCGAGAATTCCAGTCTGCCCACACATTCTGGGTTCCCGGAAGATACTCTGCTGTGACTGAGATTTGGTGTTGAAGGCAAAAATGCCAAAAATCTATCGCTAGCCCCGCTAGGGCTCTTGATCTTGTTCCCCCTAAACGATTTATGTATTGCACTGCCGATACGTTGTCCATCCGTAGTAGAACTACGCATGAGACCTTGTCTCTCGTGAGAGACTTGATCGCAAAAGAACCCGCCAGGAGCTCCAGGCAGTTGATATGCATGGTTAGTTCCTGCGGGGTCCAGCGTCCCCCCAACGAGATGTCCCCGCAACGAGCCCCCCATCCCTGGCGACTGGCGTCTGACTCGATCACCAGATCCGGGGCTGCTCCAAAGATGGCCCTGCCATTCCATGCCTCCATGTGGTCCAGCCACCAACACAACTCCGTCCTTGCCTCTTGAGACAGGGAGATCAACTCGGAGTACGTCACCCCTCGGCGAAGGTGAAACGCTTTCAAGCGTTGCAGGGCTCTGTAGTGTAGGGGACCCGGAAAAATGGCTTGAATCGAAGACGAAAGCAGGCCTACCACTCTGGCTAACTGGCGTAGAGAGATCTGGTCTCGTTGCAGGACCTTTCTCAGTTCCTTCTTTATCTTGGAAATCTTCGTCGCCGGGAGACTGAGAGACGCTGATCGGGAATCCACTAGAAACCCTAGGAAGACTAACGATTGAGTCGGAGTAAGTTGCGACTTCTGTTGGTTGATCACAAAACCAAGGTCCTGGAAAAGCGCAATAGTTGTGTTCAGATTGAACATCAACTGAGACCTGGACTGATCCATCAAAAGGATGTCGTCCAGATAAATTATGAGGCGAATGCCTTGTAACCTCAGAGTTTCCACTACTGGTTTGAGAAGTTTTGTGAAGCACCACGGCGCCGACGACAGGCCGAAGGGGAGTGTGGTGAATTCGAACACCTGGTTGTTCCATAAGAACTGCAGGAATCTGCGATGGGGTGGAAAAATAGGGACCGTGAGGTACGCGTCCTTGAGATCTAGACGAACCATCCAGTCCCCTTGTAAGAGGAGGTCGCGGAGCATGTGAATACCCTCCATTTTGAAATGTCTGTAAACCACCCACTCGTTGAAAGCACGAAGATTGATAACGGGACGAAACCCTTTGTCCTTCTTTTCCACCAAGAAGATGTTGCTTACGAAGCCTGTGGGGTGAAGGGAAGTAAAGGAAATGGCACCTTTGTGAAGAAGGGCCTGAACCTCTAAATCTATGAGTTCTGAGTCTTCTGCCGAGAACCCGATGGGCTGAGGCAGTTTCTCCTGAAATGGGGTACCCCAGATTTCTATTTGAAAACCTGAGACAGTTTGTAGAACCCATGCGTCGGAGGTAATGCGCCTCCAATTGTCCCTGAAAAACCTCAATCTCCCGCCAAAATTTGTTGGGGAAAAAGGGATAAGCCTCACCCGAGGGACCTCCTGGGGCATTATATGCTCCTCGCGCATTTCTGGACCCTCTGCTTCTTCCCCTGCCTCTGTTGGGGAAGAAGGTTCCTTGTCTGCCGTCCCTCCAACCGTTGTTGCGGAAGGAGCTGGGGCCTTGCTGGAAAGGACGGCCGGAAGAGCGACCCCTGCCTCGCCCGGCCCCGCCAAAAACCTTGTTGGGGAAAACCTTCTTAATCGAAGATTGCGCTTTATCCAAAGCTGAAAACGTAGCCACAAACTTTCCTGGCATGCCCTCCAGGAGCGATCAATCCCTTTTTTGGGATCCTTGGTGTACTTGGAAAAAAACGTACACATTTTTGGGTCAATAACTGGCGTGAAAGCGACCTTATCCGATAAAGACGGGCGTGGGCACTCCGCCCATAGACGAGCGCGCACCTCTTTGTCCAGAGGTTGCCTAATTTTACTGGCGACATATTCAGCCACCTTGTGGTCTGGACGCCACTCCGAGGAACGCGGATGGTAGATACCCTCCGGCTCAAACATATCGGAGTCAGAATCGGCGTGATCCGAAGGATCTGGTAGGGTAGCACCCGGACGCCAAGGGCGACCCGAGTCGTCATCTAAAGATGATGAGTCCTCATCTGAACCTCCCATGAAGCCTTTGGGGGATCCCAGATCAGGGTTCCATAGGTGGTGAAGCTTGTCACCCAGTACTCCGGGCAAACGGTCCTCCCGGGAGGGTACGCGCTTATGCGCGCGCGCACTCTTGGGATTGGGTGAAAATACACCATCCCCCAGGTGCCCCGCGTCGCGCTTGCGCATTTTCCTGGGGGCCGAAAGGGTAGAGGAATCACCCTCCGCTCCCGTCACACCAAACATGCCCGTACCTCTGGACACCTGTTCAGTAAGCTTAGCTACAGTATCCCTAAGAGGGGCTAAAGCGTGAGAAATAGCCTGGGAAAACAAAGTGTCCACTCCGGGGGGAAGGGTACGGTGAGAGGGACCCTCACCTGGGGACATGTTGGTAAAAGGTTCATTCTCTTGGGAGGAATGCATAATGAGGACTATGACAGAGTGTACACCCAAAAAAAAAAATATACAATATATAGGGCAAAAATCCCTACCCTCTCTGTCACTGATAGCAAGTCAAGAAGTAATGCCTTCCCTAATGGGGTAATTCTTACCCAAACGGTAAGGGAAGAGAAAAAATGCACCAGGGTGCCAAGCATGTAATAGAGGAGAAACCCTCAATTCTGGGAAGAAAAAGAAAAAAGCAAACGCGAAGCGCGAGCCGCGCACTGAAAGAGGCACGCTCTCCGATAACAAAGAACACAGCGCGCGCTCCCTCTGGTGGGCCCGACGTGTATTAAACACGCCGAGGGCCGAAAGGAAATGAAACGCTCGAGCGGCCCGTCCGTTCCGGACCGCTCATAGCGATGAAGTTGCTACACAAACAGAAAGCCCCGCAAAACAATTGAGCGGCAGCGCGCCAAGTCAAGAAACAAACTCCCAACGGAGGCAGAAAAGGCACTTATCTGACACGTAGCAGTGAAGAAAGAGGGAGTGTGACGTGTCTCGGGCTATTTATACTGACGTGAAGGAGGGCACCTCATTGGATACTCGTTACCATGGCGGCGGGCTCATGGAACTTGTAGTTTTTCTGTTCATGTTTTGTTTAACTTTGAACTTGCTGTTGAATAAAGAGTGAAGAAAGATCTGCATAATCCTCGCCTCCGGTCCTGTGATAGAATCCCAATACGTTGCAATGGGCCTAGGGGGAACACAAACCACATACTAAAAAAATAGAATGCGAAAGTCTGTTTCCCACCTAGGCAAGTGTAGTGTGTGAGGGGCGCTAGGAGTGTAAGAAAACACCAAAGGTAAGTAATGTACCCCACCCCAGAGCCCAGGAAAGCAAGAGTAAAACACAGAAAGTTTCCTAAAACACACTAGAAGTTGTGATAGAAGATAATGCAAGAACCAGAAGAGATTGCAAGACACCAACGATGGATTCCTGGACCTGAAGACCTGTGGAAGATGGGGACCAAGTCCAAAAAGCACTGGAGAGTCCAGGGAGAACAGGAGCCCCTTGCTAAGCCGGATGAAGGTGCAAAAGGGAAACCACAGGTGAGAAGACAAAGTCAGTATTGCACCAGAACAGAGAGATGTGGGTTCCTGGTTGGTGCAGAAGATGTCCCACGCTGGATGGATGAATGCAGTCTGGTTTGCGTCAGTGGATTCCGCTAACAAGCCTTGGCACACGCAAAGCTTGAGGTTAGCGGAAAATGGCGCTGCCCGGGACCAGGAGGCCTCTACACAGGAGGAGACAGAGGGGGCTCTCAGCAACTCAGAGAGCCCTCAGAAGACCAGGCCTGGTGCATAGGAGTCCCACAGCACGGGGACAATGGCGGTGCAATTAGAAGGCCCGTGCAGCATGACACAAAGCATTCCCATGCTGCCGGAGAACCACTCAGGAAGCTGTGCGTCGCAGGATGGAGTGCTGGGGGCCTAAGCTGTGCTGTGCACGAAGAACTTCTTGGAAGGTCGCATACAGGCCTTAGCAACTGCAAGTCACGCGGTGCACGGGGTACTGTCTTGCGTGGCGAGGCAAGCTCTTATCTCCACCAAAGTTGGACAGCTGGACAGTGGGACTGCAGGAGTCACTTTAGTCCACCACCAGCGTTGCTGGATCCACACCTGTCATATGGAGAGGGGGTCCAAACCACTGGTCGTCGCTGTAGAGAGGTGCCTTCTGAAGCAGGTAAGTGACTCCATCACTCCACAGGAGATTCCTTTGGTTCTTCTGGTGCAGACTGAAGACAGGCAGTCATCAGAGGATGCACGACCTGGAAACTGTTGCAGTTGCTGGCAGGAGCTGAAGTTGCAATGTTTCAGAAGTCATCTTGGCTTCTTTGTTGCAGTTTTGTAGAGTTCCTGGAGCAGTAAGCGATTGATCCATCAGTAGAAGATGAAGTAAAGGATGCAGAGGTTTCCTGCTGGAGTCTTGCAATCCAAATCTGA